>NC_134404.1:22486330-22811330 GCF_038048845.1 Mixophyes fleayi | reverse complement strand
AGTGAACTTTGTAATAGCAGTACCACTGGATTTATACTGCTGAATCAGTGAACTTTGTAATATATCAGTACCACTGGACTTATACGGCTGAATCAGTGAACTTTGCAATATAGCAGTACCACTGGACTTATACTGCTGAATCAGTGAACTTTGTAATATAGCAGTACCAGTGGACTTATACTGCTGAATCAGAGAACTTTGTAATATATCAGTACCAGTGGACTTATACTGCTGAATCAGTGTACTTTGTAATATATCAGTACCACTGGACTTATACTGCTGAATCAGTGAACTTTGTAATATAGCAGTACCACTGGACTTATAATGCTGAATCAGTGAACTTTGTAATATATCAGTACCACTGGACTTATACTGCTGAATCAGTGAACTTTGTAATAGCAGTACCACTGGATTTATACTGCTGAATCAGTGAACTTTGTAATATATCAGTACCACTGGACTTATACGGCTGAATCAGTGAACTTTGCAATATAGCAGTACCACTGGACTTATACTGCTGAATCAGTGAACTTTGTAATATAGCAGTACCAGTGGACTTATACTGCTGAATCAGTGAACTTTGTAATATATCAGTACCAGTGGACTTATACTGCTGAATCAGTGAACTTTGTAATATATCAGTACCACTGGACTTATACTGCTGAATCAGTGAACTTTGTAATATATCAGTACCACTGGACTTATACTGCTGCATCAGTGAACTTTGTAATATATCAGTACCACTGGACTTATACTGCTGAATCAGTGAACTTTGTAATATAGCAGTACCACTGGACTTATACTGCTGAATCAGTGAACTTTGTAATATAGCAGTACCAGTGGACTTATACTGCTGAATCAGTGAACTTTGTAATATATCAGTACCACTGGACTTATACTGCTGAATCAGTGAACTTTGTTATATATCAGTACCACTGGACTTATACTGCTGAATCAGTGAACTTTGTAATAGCAGTACCACTGGACTTATACGGCTGAATCAGTGAACTTTGTAATATATCAGTACCACTGGACTTATACGGCGTAATCAGTGAACTTTGTAATATAGCAGTACCACTGGACTTATACTGCAGAATCAATGAACTTTGTAATATAGCAGTACCACTGGACTTATACTGCAGAATCAGTGAACTTTGTAATATAGCAGTACCACTGGACTTATACTGCTGAATCAGTGAACTTTGTAATATATCAGCACCACTGGACTTATACTGCTGAATCAGTGAACTTTGTAATATATCAGTACCACTGGACTTATACTGCTGAATCAGTGAACTTTGTAATATAGCAGTACCACTGGACTTATACTGCTGAATCAGTGAACTTTGTAATATATCAGTACCACTGGACTTATACTGCTGAATCAGTGAACTTTGTAATATAGCAGTACCACTGGACTTATACTGCTGAATCAGTGAACTTTGTAATATAGCAGTACCACTGGACTTATACTGCTGAATCAGTGAACTTTGTAATATATCAGTACCACTGGACTTATACTGCTGAATCAGTGAACTTTGTAATATAGCAGTACCACTGGACTTATACTGCTGAATCAGTGAACTTTGTAATATATCAGTACCACTGGACCTATACTGCTGAATCAGTGAACTTTGTAATAGCAGTACCACTGGATTTATACTGCTGAATCAGTGAACTTTGTAATATATCAGTACCACTGGACTTATACGGCTGAATCAGTGAACTTTGCAATATAGCAGTACCACTGGACTTATACTGCTGAATCAGTGAACTTTGTAATATAGCAGTACCAGTGGACTTATACTGCTGAATCAGAGAACTTTGTAATATATCAGTACCAGTGGACTTATACTGCTGAATCAGTGTACTTTGTAATATATCAGTACCACTGGACTTATACTGCTGAATCAGTGAACTTTGTAATATAGCAGTACCACTGGACTTATACTGCTGAATCAGTGAACTTTGTAATATATCAGTACCACTGGACTTATACTGCTGAATCAGTGAACTTTGTAATAGCAGTACCACTGGATTTATACTGCTGAATCAGTGAACTTTGTAATATATCAGTACCACTGGACTTATACGGCTGAATCAGTGAACTTTGCAATATAGCAGTACCACTGGACTTATACTGCTGAATCAGTGAAATTTGTAATATAGCAGTACCAGTGGACTTATACTGCTGAATCAGTGAACTTTGTAATATATCAGTACCAGTGGACTTATACTGCTGAATCAGTGAACTTTGTAATATATCAGTACCACTGGACTTATACTGCTGAATCAGTGAACTTTGTAATATATCAGTACCACTGGACTTATACTGCTGCATCAGTGAACTTTGTAATATATCAGTACCACTGGACTTATACTGCTGAATCAGTGAACTTTGTAATATAGCAGTACCACTGGACTTATACTGCTGAATCAGTGAACTTTGTAATATAGCAGTACCAGTGGACTTATACTGCTGAATCAGTGAACTTTGTAATATATCAGTACCACTGGACTTATACTGCTGAATCAGTGAACTTTGTTATATATCAGTACCACTGGACTTATACTGCTGAATCAGTGAACTTTGTAATAGCAGTACCACTGGACTTATACGGCTGAATCAGTGAACTTTGTAATATATCAGTACCACTGGACTTATACGGCGTAATCAGTGAACTTTGTAATATAGCAGTACCACTGGACTTATACTGCTGAATCAGTGAACTTTGTAATATAGCAGTACCAGTGGACTTATACTGCTGAATCAGTGAACTTTGTAATATATCAGTACCACTGGACTTATACTGCTGAATCAGTGAACTTTGTTATATATCAGTACCACTGGACTTATACTGCTGAATCAGTGAACTTTGTAATAGCAGTACCACTGGACTTATACGGCTGAATCAGTGAACTTTGTAATATAGCAGTACCACTGGACTTATACTGCTGAATCAGTGAACTTTGTAATATATCAGTACCACTGGACTTATACTGCTGAATCAGTGAACTTTGTAATATAGCAGTACCACTGGACTTATACTGCTGAATCAGTGAACTTTGTAATATAGCAGTACCACTGGACTTATACTGCTGAATCAGTGAACTTTGTAATATATCAGTACCACTGGACTTATACTGCTGAATCAGTGAACTTTGTAATATAGCAGTACCACTGGACTTATACTGCTGAATCAGTGAACTTTGTAATATATCAGTACCACTGGACCTATACTGCTGAATCAGTGAACTTTGTAATAGCAGTACCACTGGATTTATACTGCTGAATCAGTGAACTTTGTAATATATCAGTACCACTGGACTTATACGGCTGAATCAGTGAACTTTGCAATATAGCAGTACCACTGGACTTATACTGCTGAATCAGTGAACTTTGTAATATAGCAGTACCAGTGGACTTATAGTGCTGAATCAGAGAACTTTGTAATATATCAGTACCAGTGGACTTATACTGCTGAATCAGTGTACTTTGTAATATATCAGTACCACTGGACTTATACTGCTGAATCAGTGAACTTTGTAATATAGCAGTACCACTGGACTTATACTGCTGAATCAGTGAACTTTGTAATATATCAGTACCACTGGACTTATACTGCTGAATCAGTGAACTTTGTAATAGCAGTACCACTGGATTTATACTGCTGAATCAGTGAACTTTGTAATATATCAGTACCACTGGACTTATACGGCTGAATCAGTGAACTTTGCAATATAGCAGTACCACTGGACTTATACTGCTGAATCAGTGAACTTTGTAATATAGCAGTACCAGTGGACTTATACTGCTGAATCAGTGAACTTTGTAATATATCAGTACCAGTGGACTTATACTGCTGAATCAGTGAACTTTGTAATATATCAGTACCACTGGACTTATACTGCTGAATCAGTGAACTTTGTAATATATCAGTACCACTGGACTTATACTGCTGCATCAGTGAACTTTGTAATATATCAGTACCACTGGACTTATACTGCTGAATCAGTGAACTTTGTAATATAGCAGTACCACTGGACTTATACTGCTGAATCAGTGAACTTTGTAATATAGCAGTACCAGTGGACTTATACTGCTGAATCAGTGAACTTTGTAATATATCAGTACCACTGGACTTATACTGCTGAATCAGTGAACTTTGTAATATAGCAGTACCAATGGACTTATACTGCAGGATTGTTTTGGGATATTTTTTCTTTTTTTATTATAATTACTTTTTTTGTAATTTTCTTTATAACTTTTTTTTAAATTTTTTATAATTTGGGAATAATGGGGAAATAACAATGCCCTTAGAAGCACAGAGCACAGGACACAGCACCACTGGACTGAACAGGACACAGCACAGGACCCAGCAGCACCACTGAACTCAGAAGGACAGAGCACAGGACACAGCACCACTGGACTGAGCACAGCACAGCACAGCACAGCACAGCACAGCACAGCACAGAACTGAACAGCACGAGATAAAGCAGGACAGAGGACCACCTAACACAACCTCCCTCTACCCTGATCAATGCCCGAGTAAAGATGGCGGCGACTAGCGGGGAATTTATAGGATCCGAGTATCGCGAGATCCGACAGCGGGATTATGACTCAGAGCCTCAGTTTCAGTTTTGCAATTGGCGCCAATACCCGGATCTGTCTCGGATCCGGCTCGGATTGGCAACGTTCGGGTGGGCTCGGATTTCAGATATCCGAGCCCGCTCATCTCTAATATATTAGAACTAATAACAGTACTATTTGGTGAGACACAAAACTTTTGGAACCTCTATTGTGTTTGCATTTATTATTGTTAATACGTAGACTGAGACGCATCGTGCGCTTACGGTCGCTTATGATTGAAGAGATGGGGGAGGAGGGGGCGTGTAAGGGCATGTTGGAGCAAACGCGACTTACGTAGACTGAGACTCCACCACAGATGAGCTGCCCTGAGATGGGAGGCTTTCAGGTGCTCCATGACTAGTGTAAGTTACAAACTGATATTGATGATGAACAGCTGAAATGCGGCATTGTACTAAATGTTAACAATCATGAACACTGCAAACACCATTGAAACTGATGTTGACGCTTGTTAGAAATTGTGTGTTCAAGTTCATTTGTTTCCATTTGTGGTGTCCCGATGTCAGAGAGTGTTTACAAGGCTGTGTTGACATTTAGCTCGTCGATCGCTTGATTTTAACATGGGTTCAAAGCCTTTGTGAGCAGGGACCACACACACAGGTAATATACACCGTAGAACATAGATGTAATGCTTTATTTCATTAACAGCCTAAGTCCAACAATGGTGGCTACATGGGGCGAGATCCTCAGACATCTTTGGCCCCAATACAGTTGTGAACTATGCAACAAATTCTAATTGAAGTAAGCCTCCACACCCACCCATGGAATTCTCCAATTTTATTACCAGTAACCACTGTTAATATCAGTATCTAAGAATCATTGTTTTTTTTTTTTAAATCCAGTATTTTTATTGAAATTTTTTAAGATATAAACATACTAAACAACAAAAAGAAAAGAAAAACAATCGCATACATATCAGAATTAAATGACGGAATTTACAAGATTACATTAAAGCATAATAATAATAAATGTGCTATATTCATTCAGAATCATACATCGTAAATGCTTATACATAAGTATGTTACACATGCAGGGTTTATTACATGGACTCAGATACTTATTATAAGAACTGCGGTAGCCATACATTTAAGTAGACAGAGCATCTGTACTAGATGACATAGGATAGAATGGAGACTCTAACCATCTATACCATATATTCTCAAATTCCTTCAGAGCCTGTCTGCTAGTATAAACAAATCTCTCGTGCCTTATGGTGGTATTGACCAGTGCCTTCCAATTTTTAACTGTGGGACTCGTCGGGGCCAACCACAGCCTCGCTATACAGACCTTAGCCAACATCAATAACTGTGAAATGTACATTTTTGTCAGTTTACTAACTTTCCCCTTCAATCGGAGCCCAAAGAGACAAGTGGCCGGTGAACTAAGATACACTTCAATTCCAGTAACCTGAATACATCTCCTGATCCTTCGTCAGAAGATTTGTATACATGAACACTTCCATAGAAGGTGCCAAAAGTTAGCATTGATCGAATTGCATTTCGGACAGTTAGGGGTAGCATCCGGGCGAAATTTTGCCAATCTAATAGGGGTAAAGTAGGCCCTGTGTAAGATAAACACCTGTATTTGTTGAAATTTTAATGATGAAGTATAACCTTTAGTACTGTCTGTAACCATTTCCCACTCCTTGTCTGATAAAGGGCCAATATCTATTTCCCACTGATTCCTCAAACCATCCAAATCATCTGCAGTGGATTCATACAGAAGACATTAATACATTCGAGAGATCAGACCTCTATAACCCAAGGCCTGTAATTGTTTCCTCAGTGGATCCACCCCAAACACCAAAGTCTCCCCTTTAAATTGTGTGTCTAGGGCGTGTCGTAACTGAAGGTAAGAATAAAACATTGTTCTGGGTACAGAGAATTCCCCAAACTAACTGTTCGAAGGATTTAAGTACATTTGTATCATAAAGAATCATTGTTTAGAAATTAGTAGAGACGTGCCATTGTTTTCTTTTAGTAGCAAATAAGGGAAGCTTCTGGCTTGGCCGTCAGTCAGTCGTGATGGGAAAGGCAACCGACCAAAGATGGCGGCATGCAGGCGGTAAGAGACCTGAAAATCAGTTTATGGCTCTTTGTCATATGAGGCTACAGGACACCCATATTTAGAAGGTAAGCACATGTAATCTATGTAGATTTAGGGTTTGCATCACCTGCTCTCCTGCACTGTAGTCAATTTTTGTCAATAGGGTCTTGTCACCAAGACCTCAGTCATTATTTTTGGGTTTACACGCAAAGGTTCATAGTTCCTAGTAAAGGTGAATCCCATATTGTATGTTACAGCAGCACACGACAGTGAAAGTGCTTCCCATCAATTGCGCCAATGCAGTTTAGGAAACTGGAGTTAATGTTGAAGTAATTAGAAATTTTGATTCACATTTCACTGTTGGGCTCAGGTATTACAATGTCTTTGGAGTTGCCCCCACAGCTTACTCATGGTGAATCTTTCCAATAAGAAGTTGTAGTGAACGTCCTGTTGAAAGAAAATCAAAAGCATTACATGGTCAGTTCATCTATTAAAGGCTTCAACACAGAAAAAAATATTCAAATGACAAACATAAAATATAATTTTCAAATTAAAACAAATATATATAAATATATATGGTTAGCACTTCTGCCTCACAGCACTGGGGTCATGAATTCAAATCCCGACCATGGCCTTATCTGTGTGGAGTTTGTATGTTCTCCCTGTGTTTGCGTTGGTTTCCTCTGGGTGCTCCGGTTTCCTCCCACACTCTAAAAACATACTAGTAGGTTAATTGACTGCTATTAGATTGACCCTAGTCTCTCTCTTTCTGTTTGTCTGTGTGTATATTAGGGAATTTAGACTGTAAGCCCCAATGGGGCAGGGACTGATGTGAATGAGTTCTCTGTACAGCGCTGCGGAATTAGTGGTGCTATATAAATAAATGGTGATGATGATGATGATATACATACATATATATTGTTAGGGATGAATTTCAAATAAACAACGACAGTTCTGATTAATTTCTGTGCAAACCCAAAATTTTAATTATTCAAGATAACAATTGATCACTATCGGCCAGCCATTTACAATGCAGTCAGTATTGGTCAGTCGGTTACACTATAATCACTATAGCCAGATTCACTATAGTCAGATACACTGTAATCACTATTGGTCAGCTGGTTACACTGTAATCACTATTGGTCAGCTGGTTACACTGCAATCACTATTGGTCAGCTGGTTACACTGTAATCACTATTGGTCAGCTGGTTACACTGTAATCACTATCAGGGCCGCCGAGAGGGGGGGGGAGCGGGTACAGTTTACCCGGGCCCGGCCATGCCAGGGGGCCCGGGCCGGGCCCTCGCTGCTAATTAAATTTATTTTTTTTTATTTTATTTTTCTCTGTTGCGCTATTCTTTTTAAACTTTTTTTATTTTTTTTTCCCGCGGGGGGGGGGGGGGGCTGGAAGAAAGAATAAAAAAAAAAAAAAAAAAAAAATACTCACGTGATCGCGCGGCGCCGTGTCCCTCCTCTCCTCCATTCACACTGACTGCCGGGCGTGACGTCATCAAGTCACGCCTGTCAGTCAGTGAGGAGCGCCGCAGCCAGCATGAAGAAAGGAGACAGAAGAGGAGACAGAAGAGCAGAAAAGAAAAGAAAGAAGTTGACAAAAGGTAAGTAAAGAAACGGAGAGGCAAGGGGAGGAAAACAGGGAGGGACAGTACTATAAAGAAAGGGGACAGAGAAACAGAGGAGGAAAAAAAGGAGAGAGCCACAGAGTAATAAAAAAAAAAGTGGGAGAGAGGAACAGAGGAGGAAAAAAAGGAGAGAGCCACAGGGGAATAAAAAAAAATTGGGGAGAGAGGAACAGAGGAGGGAAAAAAAGTGGGAGAGAGGAACAGAGGAGGGAAAAAAAGTGGGAGAGAGGAACAGAGGAGGAAAAAAAGGAGAGAGCCACAGGGGAATAAAAAAAAATTGGGGAGAGAGGAACAGAGGAGGGAAAAAAAGTGGGAGAGAGGAACAGAGGAGGGAAAAAAAGTGGGAGAGAGGAACAGAGGAGGAAAAAAAGGAGAGAGCCACAGAGGAATAAAAAAAAATTGGGGAGAGAGGAACAGAGGAGGAAAAAAAAGTGGGAGAGAGGAACAGAGGAGGAAAAAAAAGTGGGAGAGAGGAACAGAGGAGGAAAAAAAAGTGGGAGAGAGGAACAGAGGAGGAAAAAAAGTGGGAGAGAGGAACAGAGGAATAAAAAAAGTGGGAGAGAGGCACAAAGTAAAAAAGAAGGGGGAAAAGCAGCATGGAGGTCGCAGTGTGAGCATAAGGGGGTACAGTGTAGTTGTGATGAAGGGGCACAGTATTGTGTGTGTGATGGCACAGGGGGCTTGTTGCAATGTAGTGTGTGTGAGGTAGGTGGCGGCTAATTAATAGGCGCTATTTTGTTTGTAGGGTGATGGTGAGGCAATTTAATAGTAGGGACTATTAATTTAAGATGGGGTGGTTTGGGGGCTATTGAATCTTGGGGTGAGTTTAGGGAGAATGAGGTCTATTTATTAAATGTGACTATGAATTATTTAATGGCAGTGATGGTTGCGGGAAATAGGTATTGCTGGGGCTGTTTGCAGGAAGTGAAATAGGTTTATTTATTAAATGTGAATAGTATTATTTTAATGTTGGGGCTGGAGGAAGGCCTAATTATTAATCGTGGGTGCTATTGATTTAACGCCGGGGCTGGCTGTAATTTTCTAAATGTAGCCATTTTTTTTTTCAAAATAGGTCCTTCAACATTTCTGGATCCGGACAAGCCACAACTAAAGAAACCAGCAGCCACAGGTGGAGAAAGTGAGAAGAACAGGTAGGAGAGAGCAGCACAGTGTGTGAAATGTTGTGATTCTAGTAGGGACAATGGCAATTTTTGGTGAATGTTGTGCCCAATGTAAGGTGTAGGCCAAGACTGAACTGTTTGTTTACACACTGCATTGTTTGTATACTACACTGTGGTGGTAGATGTCCTGAAAGTCAAGAGTGCTTGAACATATGTGACGCTCCGGCGAATTGAGAGCCTAGTGGTTTTTATGTTAGCCACGCCCAATGGCACGTTTGCCACGCCCCCAAATGCATGACCACACCTCCCAAAATTTTTGCACCGCCGTTTGGCTAGCTACGCCCCTGAATGTATGACCATACAGCCAAATTTTTTTGCGCCGCCGCAAGGCGGCGCAAAAAATTTTTGGGGCTTACTTGACTATGAGGGGGGCCCCATGAATTTGTTGTACCCGGGCCCTGAATTCTTCTTGGCAGCCCTGATCACTATTAATCAGCTGATTACAATGTAATCACTTTTGATCAGCTGGTTACACTATAATCACTATTGGTCAGCTGGTTACACTATAATCACTATTGGTCAGCTGGTTACACTATAATCACTATTGGTCTGCTGGTTACACTATCCCAATTTACATTTTAGCTCGGATTGCGAGACTCGACTTGGCAGCCTATTAGGAACATTTTAAAGGAAAAAATATGCATGCCCCCTGCCCTGCAGCCCAGCCTGACTCACAGCCCCCCTACCCCCTCACCCCCAGCCCAGCCTGCCCCTCAGCCCCCCTACTCCCTCTCCCCCAGCCTGCCTCCCAGCCCCCTCCTCCGCAGCCCAGCCTGCCCCTCAGCCCCCCTACCCCCTCTCCCCCAGCCCAGCCTGCCTCCCAGCCCACTGCTCCGCAGCCCAGCCTGCCCCTCAGCCCCCCTACCCCCTCTCCCCCAGCCCAGCCTGCCCCCCAGCCCCCTGCTCTGCAGCCCAGCCTGCCCCTCAGCCCCCCTACCCCCTCTCCCCCAGCCCAGCCTGCCTCCCAGCCCCCTGCTCCGCAGCCCAGCCTGCCCCCCAGCCCCCTCCTCCGCAGCCCAGCCTGCCCCTCAGCCCCCCTACCCCCTCTCCCCCAGCCCAGCCTGCCTCCCAGCCCCCTGCTCCGCAGCCCAGCCTGCCCCTCAGCCCCCCTACCCCCTCTCCCCCAGCCCAGCCTGCCCCCCAGCCCCCTGCTCTGCAGCCCAGCCTGCCCCTCAGCCCCCCTACCCCCTCTCCCCAGCCCAGCCTGCCCCCCAGCCCCCTGCTCCGCAGCCCAAATGTGTTTTTCAAGTCTGTAATTGGATGATTTATACCTGATAAACTGAATTCAATCACATTGTGCCACAGCAGATAATAGGATTGTAAAGCTTAACAGTCAAACAAAGAGGCCTATTAAACAGCTGAATAGGAGTAAAGCTAATCATGAGCATCTTAACAAAGAAAATAACTAATTCACACTTGGACAAGTCGACCCCTTCCTTGCAATTGCCCTCCAATCACTACTGTAGGCTTTGTTTCTAGGCCATGACACCAGAGAACAAGCGAAACAATTTATCTCATGATTGGATATCCGCTAAGAACAAGATATCACTTTCCAGTAATTACTCATTATTTTGTCAAATGAACATAACACCTAAAATTGCAGATTGACAAATTGGGACAAAAGAGGCAACATTCTTTTTATGCACAAACAACATCCCAATACCCCAGGACCACACACGTTTTGGTAGGTCAATATCTAATTTGTGATAAGGTCAGACCACCTTTGGCTTCCGAAATTCATTACTGTCTGTAAATGTGGTACTTTTGGCAGGCATGAGTATACCTGGTCACACATGGTTCGAGCAAGAGGACCACCGTCTAACACGTAAGTGGGCAAATGAAACAATGTCCAGCTGTTCGATTGACTGGATAACTTCCCGCATCATAAGGGTCTGTTAGTGTGTTCTTGAGATGACGGCACAAGTAGACCTTCAATGACCATCTTCTGATTAAGTTTACTAAAATGCCCAATAAAGATCCAATGTGATCAGGTGTTATCAAAGCTCGCTCCTTCTGGGGTCACTCAAGTTACCATATGGATCCAATTGCTATAGAAGTTTAAATTGTACAGCTAGCTATGATTAAAATGTCCTTATCAGTTTTCGCACATGAAGCACAGCTGTCCTGATTTTCCTGAAATAGTCCCACATTTTCAGCTATGAAAAGGGGGTGTAGCTTTCTGTGAAAGGAGGACTTACAAAAAACAGATGTGTTTGTATAGATCTGAGCATGGGGCTTGATCGTAACGGGGTTCGGTGAATATCCTTTTTGGCAATGTTGGCAGGTAGGCTTGATGGAAAACCAGATGAGAGAATTAGTCATAAATCACATTATAATCACATCACATAACATCACTATTTGTTCATGGAAAGTAACAGCCTTATTGAAAAAGGACACCGTTAATATCTGTGCAACAAGGGTCTGATTCATTTCCGAATGTAATGCAATTCATGTCTGAATGCAAATGACACTTAATACTGCCTACAACTTGAGGGGCGAGTGGGAATGGGTGGACGAACGTAGGCAATGTACAGTAAGGGCGTGGCGATGTTGTGCCAATGCAGATGCGGCCGATGCAAGACATGGGTTTCTCTAAAGTGCTTTTTTTTAGCCTTATCATTTGCACCTGCACCAGGGCAGGAGTAAGTGCCAACTGGTAGTGATGACTGTCAATGCATCGTCTTTGTATGTGTGCCACTAGATAACAAGGAACATTTGCAAGAGAGAATTTAAAACCGCTCTGTATGTGCAGTAGTTTCTAATGTAAAAACAACAATGTAAAAATATTTTTTTTAAAAAACAAATTTTTATTAGTGATTATAATATATTGAGTTTTTTATTTATTTTATAGAATTATTTTTTTTTGCTTGTGTTCCTATGGGACTTTATATTGCACATATGCACATGCGTATCCTGCAGTGTGTTCTGTCTGTCTGCATACGGCAAGTAACGATTAGTCAGAGCTAAAGTTCTGTGGTCGTTTCTTAAATGCAAATTATTAAAAATAAGAAATCTACCAAAAAAATTTGGTTTATGTTAGCGAACACAGAGAAAAACCTGTATGAAAAGACTAAGGAACATTATAAAACTACGGCGTAATTTCTATAGATAAGTTGGGAAAATAAATATTTCCAGATATACTGTTTTGTTATAGTTTTACAAAAGTCTCCAGGAAACATTGACACATCTTTCCAGTTTAAATATAAAATTTCGAGAACTTTTGACTAAATACATCTTTTATGAGAATACATTTTTATTAGTGTAAACAACAACTATACAAATCATTGTATGGCATGGTTGGCGCATAGGCAACAGAATAAAAAAAATGCTGTAACGCCTAGCAACCAATTATTCGATGTATAACTTGTACTAATGATGCAGGAATCTTAGTGGTTGCTATGGGTTACAAAAGATTTCCTGATTTCGTATCTCCCTCTCACACTAAGTACATTATTTTCTGCCTACATGAAATTATTGTTGTCCCTCATTTTATTCTCAAAATAGATCCCATCATTCTGGGTCAAACACAGAACCAAAACCTGGACTCACTACCGGCTACACACCTAGTGGGGAGGTAAAGGTTTGTCCTGTGCCAGATCAGCAGATAGCCCGTCTATCAAGTAGGTAACACCCAGTTGCAACACAACACTGTTGACATACACTGGTTGAGCAAGCAAATCCCAGAAGGCATGTGACCATATTATTATATCTTCTAATCAGAGAGCAGGTATGGCCAAATGTAATGTAATATACCCTTCACCTTATCTGACTCCTGGCTATGGGCATCAACATGAAGTAGAGGAAGGAAGAACTTGTGTTGTCTCCACAAGCATCCAAATGCTTAAAGAGACCTTAAACTGGACAGACAGTACCCAGCTATCAAAGACCCCAAGTTATTATTATTACCATTTATTTATATAGCCACTAATTCCGCAGCGCTGTACAGAGAACTCACTCACATCAGTCCCTGCCCCATTGGGGCTTACAGTCTAAATTCCCTAACATATACACATAGACAGACAGACTAGGGTCAATTTGATAGCAGCCAATTAACCTACCAGTATGTTTTTGGAGTGTGGGAGGAAACCCGAGAACCCAGAGAAAACCCACGCAAACACAAGGAGAACATATAAACTCCTCACAGATAAGGCCACGGTCAGGAATTGAATTCATGACCCCAGTTCGGCTTTGAACTCATGACCCCTGTTCTGACCCAAGTTCTGGCCAAACATATAAACAAGTTGGACATATATGCATTAAAGTTCAAAGGAAGAGAGATGGAGGCTTGCATTGCCGGATCTTTTATTACACAACTTAGGTCCCTGTCAAGGGCCTGGAGTACTCTGTCCCATTTTTAATTTAATTTTGATATTTTTTTTTACATATGGAGGGGAAAGGTGACCCAAACCAGTATGTTCCGTAGTGCACCATGGGGTCTTAATTCTTCTCTGGTGGCCAGAACTTGTAGGACACTGTTCAGTTTAGCAAATGTGTTTTTCTTGCAAGTTTTCGATGTGTTGAGTAAGACCCCATCATCACAGGTCAACCCTGCTGACCGCTTGGGTAGTTCAGCATGTTTAAGGCTGGTAGTATTCAGTGATACTCAGCGATAAGCAATGGAATGGTATGGAAGCAACCCGTGACCCTCTTACTAAAGTGAGACATAAGCCATCCAGTTAAAAAACAGTGTAAAACCCCAAAAAACTACGAGCCCATTTGAAAACAAAATTGGAAAAAAGTACAAATTCAACAACCAGTCCCATTTCCAGCCAGCCTGTGGGAATTATTACTAGTATGGGGAAACCGATGATGTCGCAAAAAAACAAAAATGACATTCTCCAGCTTCGAGAAGTTACTGGCCCAGTTTTAAAAACTTCTGGTCCTCTTTCAGACCTGCCCGGATGATTGGGTTTGGGTAATGAGAGATTCATACAGGTAGTCAATAATTTAGCACCGACGGGAGCTAGTGTGTTGAGGGGATGTTTTTAAACTTTATTTTAATGGGCTTTTTATTAATTAAACAGATGTTTTGAATAAGTGGGGGTATGGTGTATTTTGCTTCATTAAAAGGCATGATTTTAACAATATTGCGTATAATAATATGCAGGAGTCCTATAGACTCAGTACACACTTTCAAATTTCAGATAGTTTTCATTAATAGTTTTTATGAACACCAATGAAGCAGAGACCTCTGGTCAAAGTATAGCAAATGGTAAAAAAAAACTTGTTTGGTTTATCACATCATGAATAACTTCTGAATGACACATCTCTCAGTCGTGGGAGAACCATTGTATATCAAAAAATGTGGCACGTGTTTAACATATTTAAGTCACGTTTCACTATAAACATTTGACGGTACGTGTAAAAATGGAAGTATGAAAATAATAGATGGTGATGGATCAAGAAGTGGAATCGTCACTTACAGACAGTAGAGGCAGTCATTTATGTGGGCTGGGCCTATGTTCAGCCTATCAGTTTACTAGGAATTAGTGAGATCACTGATTTCTCAATCAACAATTCAGCTGAATTATTATTACCATTTATTTAAATGGTCCCACAAAGGTTCCGCAGCGCCAAACATAGGTGGGGGGGGGGGGGGGGGGGAGGGAGGGGGGGTGACCAAAGAACATCAAATTACAGAAAGTACAAGCAGCATATATAGTACATCCAAAGTGCTAAGCATATGGCTGTTGCAAAGTAGGACTGCATGAGATGCATAGCACAGGGGAGGGGTGTACAGAGCAAGGAGGGGGTGCTAGGAGAATACCAGGGTACAGGCCGGTGCATGGGCGTAAGAGTCGCTGAGGAGGAGGCAGGGAGAACAGGTACAAGGAGCTAGACTTGTGTGCACATATTGATAGGATGGTAAGGGCAGAAAAACAATAGATAAGTGGGCCCTGCTCATGAGAGCTTATATTCTAGAGGGGAGGGAGAGACACAGAAGGTGACACTGAGGAGGTGGTTGAGTGTGGGGGGAAGCAGTAAGGGGATAAGTAAGGAGGAAGTCTTTGAAAAAAAATCATTTTGAAGAATAATGATTGTGCATTCCAATTGTAAAGCACTATACAAATAAATGCTAATAACAATAATAATAAAAATAATAATAATAATAATAATAATAATAAAAATAATAATACTGCCCATCATTTGAAATAAAGAAAAAAAAGTGGCAGAAAAACCTCACCCATGATTCTACCAAACCTCCCTATGATCCGCTCAACTATGTTTCCGTCATACCCAAATAAAGTCTCTATTATTCAAAAACAAACCGTGATTATTCCACTAAAATCAGTATTACGCGGAGGTATGGTTCAGCCCACAAAATAGCTGTGTGTGTAGGTGATAAGTCTACTTTAAAAGATGATAGCATAACCATAAAAGAGTAATAGCACCAGTGCTGATATCGCAGCTCCTGAGTTTTTATTGCATGTGTGTGTTCTACGGATAATACTCTGGGGCATCCTAAACATCGTTATCGCAATCACCTTGGACTCCTTTCTGTGTGTGTCCTCTCTAGAGTTAACCATCCCTTGAAGACCTTGTTATCTGGCTCTACTGTGTCATTCACTTTCGTCCTTCAAGACGATGACGTGGACTTCTACAGTGAAACAGGCCAGAGGAAGGAAAATCCATTAATGAACTAATCTCTTACTAGCAGCAGAGGATTCCACCCTCCACCTGGGGCCTTTTTAAGACTCAGTTGCCCAATCAAACTGAACCATGGCGGCTATTTGTGGTTATCCCGTTTTGTAAAGCTGCAGATGTACATTGTAGTAGCAATAGAGCCTTTTAGGTATGTCATAAACTTTTTCTAACCTTGTCACTGCTAATTGATAGAAAGCAGATACGATCCTCTAAATGCTACCAGACAGTACTTAGATAACAGCTATACATTTGGCGTAACTAAAGGAAAGCTAAGGGGGACTAAGGCCCATTTTTAAATATGTAATATGAAAATAAATATAAATTATTTATATAATAAGTTTATTATCAAACATTATATGATTGTAATTTATTGTTTTTGTTATTAAAAACAATACCTTCCATTTGGTATTATGGTTATTCTGAGCCCATTGTCGAAAAACAGAGGAGACATCCATCCTATAAACTGAACCAATATTCATGACAATACAGTCCATCGACTTACTATGAACCAATGACTTCACTGAGGCAGTGTGATTGGGGATAATTTTGGGGATACAGGTCGGAAATCTAGTTTGTATGGAAATCCAGAACTAGTTTGTACAAAAATTAATTATTAAACAAATTATGAATCTGATATAAAGTGAGGATACCAGGTGCTAGCTGAGGGTACCCGGTACCTCTGAGAGTTCTGAATCACTTAGGACAAACAATTGGAAGAAATAAACATACCTTTATTTTATATCAAAACTAGATACATATTTACAAAACACTCGGGAATACAAAACACTTAGAAAACGTGAGGGAGTTCACCACACAGGGATTCTACTGCTTTACCCTAACCTTAAACGACTGTTAACAGCGCCTCTGAAGGGCTGTCCTGGTTACTAAGCCACACTGTTTGACTCCTCTGTCAGCAGGGCAGGGACCAAGTTCAATGTCTTCCTGCTTTTTTCATATCCACAATTAAGTCACTGAGACTTCAGTATCCAAACAAGAATGATCCTGAACCAGTACAACAGGAGTTGTAACCCCTAGTCAGCTTGTGCCAAGGAGAAGGTAGAACTTTTAAGCCCGGCCAGATTCGGACTCTGGTATGGCCTTGGTAGAGGCTGACTCCAGATAACAAATCTGGATTGGGTATTGCATAATGAAAGGCAGGCACTCTGTTGAGAGGGGCTTCAGGAAGTCTGGCTAAAGATGTAAATGTGGCCATAAAAGGTAACTCACTTAAATCCATGTCACATCCTAGAATTAACTCATGAATGTCTTTTTTGAGCAAAAGTAACTCCACAGTTGAACCGCACTTCTGGATCAATATGGCCGACTGCTATCAGAGGCAGTCTCGGAAAGTCATAATCCAGCAGCCGGAGCAACTCCTCTGGGTGCCGTTGTGTGCCTGAGTGCCTGCATAAGTCCAGGAAAAGAAAGCTCATTTAATGGACATGTTGTTGGTTTTAGAGGTACTTAAGGAACCACCTTGCTACATCACACTTTAAAATACACTAGATATATGCACGAATACATGGCATGCAGTACAGTATTTAGTGAGAACTATTGTTTTTATTGTTCCTCCTGGTGAGGTGATTTTCATGCTAGGCTCTGCAACTTAGGTCTACTTTTTACCACCAGAATTGTTTCATTGGGATCGTTTTTAACAATGGTCCACTCGGGGAGGGTGGGGGGGGGGGGGTTGTACATAGAACAGCGGTCCTAGACGATGACAAATATGCAAATAATGTATATGCAAGTCTGTATTTATCTAATTGTATGGTTAGTGCCCTTCATACTGTGCTGCATATATTGTCATGATTTTTAAGAGCTTTTATTTAGTGTATTTTTATTTCTGAGCATAAATGCTCCATGTGAACTGGCAGGTGACCATAGTCCCTACAGTGGAAAGTGTTTGCTAGCCAAACATGCAAGTAGCTTGCAGGAAGTGGTTGTATACAGTTGTATGCCTGGCAGTCACATGCTCGTTAGATGTAATATCTTATCAGCGGCTCCTTTTTAGCTGACAGACCTTCTACTACAGGATGTAGTGATTACATGATCTCTAAATAGCTATTCATGCACAGATGTCATGACGGCGAAACTGTTCCCTAAACTTAGCTGGTTACATTAATTCCTCATAAATGCCGCATCTGGGGACACTCTGAGGGGTACGTGTTTAGTCTGACGGTAATGGTGAGCAATCTTTACAAACTAATGAAGGATATAATGAATTACTTAATGAATGAATGTGATGGTAGCTGAGAACAGGTATTGGTGGTAACGCTTTGCAGCAGGATAGTGCTGACACACCGGAGAGCTATGAGCAGGTGTAGGTGGTAACACTCTGCAGACAGATGATGCTGTAACACCGGAGAGCTGGAAGCAGGTAACAGGCAATCCATTCACTGTGATACCACCCACTGCCTCCAAGTCAGTGATACGCTGGGAGTGTGGAGCTGGGTTATGATGTAACAGCCAATGGTCACACTCCCAATATCAGAGTGCAGACGAAGCCACTTAGCCCCTGCTCCACACAATCTATGAAACAGAGAGTGGGGCAGAGCCTTTAGAGAGGAGGGGGCAGGGTGCCAATGCCAACCCTGCCTCTAGCTAATACTATTTTCTCTTTTTGCTAAATTTTACTATTGCATAAATAATGTGTCAGTGCAGTGATGGCAACAGAAGAGAGAGGAGACACTATGATAGCATGGGGAAGAGTGAGG
Organism: Mixophyes fleayi; assembly: GCF_038048845.1. Taxonomy (NCBI): domain Eukaryota; kingdom Metazoa; phylum Chordata; class Amphibia; order Anura; family Limnodynastidae; genus Mixophyes; species Mixophyes fleayi. The sequence continues at coordinate 22,792,456 of NC_134404.1, read as the reverse complement.
GGGCACAGTGGTAGCATGGGGAAGAGTGAGGGGGCACAGTGGTGGCATGGAGATGAGTGAGGGGGCACAGTGGTAGATGGGGAAGAGTGAGGGGGCACAGTGGTGGCATGGGGAAGAGTGAGGGGACACAGTGGTGGCATGGGGAAGAGTGAGGGGGCACAGTGGTAGCATGGGGAAGAGTGAGGGGGCACAGTGGTGGCATGGGGAAGAGTGAGGGGGCACAGTGGTGGCATGGGGAAGAGTGAGGGGGCACAGTGGTGGCATGAGGAAGAGTGAGGGGGCACAGTGGTGGCATGGGAAAGAGTGAGGGGGCACAGTGGTAACATGGGGAAGAGTGAGGGGGCACAGTGGTGGCATGGGAAGAGTGAGGGGGCATAGTGGCAGCATGGGGAAGAGAGGGGGCACAGTGGTGGCATGGGGAAGAGTGAGGGGGCACAGTGGTGGCATGAGGAAGAGTGAGGGGGCACAGTGGTAGCATGGAGAAGTGTGAGGGGGCACAGTGATAGCATGGGGAAGAGTGAGGGGGCACAGTGGTGGCATGGGAAGAGTGAGGGGGCATAGTGGCAGCATGGGGAAGAGAGGGGGCACAGTGGTGGCATGGGGAAGAGTGAGGGGGCACAGTGGTGGCATGGGAAGAATGAGGGGGCACAGTGGTAGCATGGAGAAGTGTGAGGGGGCACAGTGATAGCATGGGGAAGAGTGAGGGGGCACAGTGGTGGCATGGGAAGAGTGAGGGGGCATAGTGGCAGCATGGGGAAGAGAGGGGGCACAGTGGTGGCATGGGGAAGAGTGAGGGGGCACAGTGGTGGCATGGGAAGAATGAGGGGGCACAGTGGTAGCATGGAGAAGTGTGAGGGGGCACAGTGATAGCATGGGGAAGAGTGAGGGGGCACAGTGGTGGCATGGGAAGAGTGAGGGGGCATAGTGGCAGCATGGGGAAGAGAGGGGGCACAGTGGTGGCATGGGGAAGAGTGAGTGGACACAGTGGTGGCATGGGGAAGAATGAGGGGGCACAGTGGTAGCATGGAGAAGTGTGAGGGGGCACAGTGATAGCATGGGGAAGAGTGAGGTAGCACAGTGGTGGCATGGGGAAGAGTGAGTGGACACAGTGGTGGCATGGGGAAGAGTGAGGTAGCACAGTGGTGGCATGGAGAAGGGTAAAGGTTTCCAGTGATTACATGAAATACATTGAGGAGGACCAGTGATTATATAAGGCAAAGTGAGAGTATAGTGTTGGATGTTTGGTAGGTAGTGATGGATGCTGAGTACTGCAGAGTATTGGTAGGAAGTACTGGATACTGGGAAGTGCAGGATATTGGTAGGAAGCACTGGATACTGGGAAATGCAGGATATTGGTAGGAAGCACTGGATACTGGGAAATGCAGGATATTGGTAGGAAGCACTGGATGCTGGGAAGTGCAGGATATTAGTAGGAAGTACTGGATACTGGGAAGTGCAGGATATTGGTAGGAAGCACTGGATGCTGGGAAGTGCAGGATATTGGTAGGAAGTACTGGATACTGGGAAGTGCAGGATATTGGTAGGAAGCACTGGATGCTGGGAAGTGCAGTATATTGGTAGGAAGCACTGGATGCTAGGAAGTGCAGGGCATGACGTACTGGATACTGGGAACTACAGGGTACTGATAGAAAGTACTGGATACTGGGAACTACAGGGTACTGGTAGAAAGTACTGGATACTGGAAACTGCAGGGTGTTTTTGCAAAATATACATGATGCATCATGGCCTCGATTGGATTTGCAGTAACAGCTTGTGTCTATTGCATTCTTCCAATGATTAATGATCCATAATTTTAGGTGCCTCCTAGCTGTGCTGATGTCTGTGCATTGGAATTCACCAATCTTGACCATGGATACATATACAGGCCATGTTTCCATACCCTAATATAGATGGAAGAATTGTTTGGTGCTTTTCTGAATCAAATCTGAGTACTGCATTTATAAACTGTCTGAACATGTTATGTACTTGTCATATGCAGACAGACACAGTGCACTGCTGGATACCCACAATGCATATGTGAAATATCAAGTCCCACCAGAACACACAGAAAAGATCAAAATCCAGCTATTGTTACCTGTTTATAATAAAACCATTAAGAAAAAAGTATTTTTTCTTTTTACATGAAGCACATTTATTGGGATGTTCTCAATGCCTTCTGTGCATATTATGAATATTTACTAGAGATGTGCACTGGCGACTTTTGGTGTCTCGTGTTTTGTGTTTTGGATTCGGATTTTCGTGATGTTTTGGGTTCGGATTTGTTTCGCAAAACACCTGCCGAAAGGTTTTGGTTCGGATTTAAGGTTTTGGATTCGGATTTTTTTGAAAAAAGCATAAAAAGTTCAAAAATCAAGTTTTTGGGCTTATTTTCTCTCCTACGCTATTATTAACCTCAATAACATTCAATAACAAGCATTTCCACTAATTTACCGTGTATTCTGAACACCTCACAATATAGTTATTAGTCCAAAACGTTGCAACGAGGTATCTTTCTGGACTGCGTAGTGGAGTGGTCCCCACAATATAATAAGAAAACCATCAACTGGTCTTAATCGCACCAAAAAATGTACCTGGACTGCGTAGAGGAGTGGTCACCACAATATAAATTAAAAACTCTAACCTTGTATGATTCGCACCAATAATGTACCTGGACTGCGTAGAGGAGTGGGTCACCACAATATATATAATAAGAAAACCATCAACTGGTATGAATCGCACCGAATAATGTACCTGGACTGCGTAGAGGAGTGGGTCACCACAATATAAATGAAAAACCCTGAACTTGTATGATTCGCACCAATAAATGTATCTGGACTGTGTAGAGGAGTGGTCACCACAATATAATTAAAAAACCCTCCACGGGTCTGAATTCCCAAAAAAAAGGTTCTGGACTGCGTAGTGGGGTGGCCCCGGTACACAATTTTTTACCGGGGCCACAATATTATTAAAAAACCCTACACGGATCTGAATTCCACCCAAAAAGTTTATGGACTGCGTAGTGTAGTGTTCCCCACAATATTATTTAAAAATTTTGCAGCAACAGTCAACGTTGTTTAATATCTGATACACCTCTATCTGGACTGCATAGTGGAGTGGCCCCGGTACCCAATTTGGTACCGGGGCCACAATACCTCCTCCAACCATGGTACAGACCATTCATCATTGAGATCCCATCAAGTATGTTAAAGACAGACAGGGTCGAAGTGTTATTGGTTGACTTTGTAAACCAAAAAACTGTCCCTGTTGCACATAGTCGTGCAATGAAGACTGACTTTTTCATTTAAAGGCACCATCTTTCAAGTGTAGTGTTTGTAAGTCATATTATACTTTTGGTAAAATTTGTTTAATTTGTTCCTCTTTATGGTAACTACTAATAGAATTAAAGTATTAAATAGAAGTGGCAGTTCCTCTTTATGGGAATTAGTAATAGAATTAAAGTATTAAATATAATTAAATTATTAAATAGAGTGGTATAGAGTGGTAGTGTGGTATAGAGTGGTCCCCACAATAAAATAAATACACCCTCAACTGGTCAGAATTCCACCAAACAAGTATCTGGACTGCGTAGTGGGGTGGCCCCGGTACCCAATTTGATACCGGGGCCACAATAAAATAAATACACCCTCAACTGGTCTGAATTCCACCAAACAAGTATCTGGACTGCGTAGTGGGGTGGCCCCGGTACCCAATTTGATACCGGGGCCACAATAAAATAAATACACCCTCAACTGGTCAGAATTCCACCAAACAAGTATCTGGACTGCGTAGTGGGGTGGCCCCGGTACACAATTTGATACCGGGGCCACAATAAAATAAATACACCCTCAACTGGTCAGAATTCGACCAAACAAGTATCTGGACTGCGTAGTGGGGTGGCCCTGGTACCCAATTTGATACCGGGGCCACAATACCTCCTCCAAGTTCCAAGTGTAGTGTTTATAACATCTTAACACTACACTAATTCTAGCACGTCAAAACCTCTTGTTTTAAATAATGACAGGGCATTTAACTTTTGATTTAATTTATTGAATTTGTTGGCATTTTCTTTTACTTTTTAAACATGGCAAACGACTGTTGAATGGTCACATAATGCCAAAAAAATAGTTGCAAGATGGAATTGTCCTTGGGCCCTCCCACCCACCCTTATGTTGTTGAAATAGGACATGCACACTTTAACAAACCAATAATTTCAGCGACAGGGCCTACCAAACAACTGTGGCTGAAATTATTGGTTTGTTTGGGCCCCCACACCAATAAAACAATTCATCTCTCCCTGTACAAACTAAACAGGCTCTACTGAGGAAAGATGTCGTTCTCATCCTCAACCTCTGATTCCTCTCCCCCTACAGTGTGTACTTCCTCCTCCTCACACATTATCAATTCGTCCCCGCTGGACTCCACAACCACAGGTCCCTCTGTACTATCTGGAGGGCAGTGCTGTACTTCATTGAGGAATTGATTATTCATTTTTATAAACATCATTTTTTCAACGTTGTGAGGAAGCAACCTCCTTCACCGCTCACTGACCATTTTCCTCGCTGCACTAAAAACTCTTTCCGAGTACACACTGGAGGGGGGACAACTCAGTTAAAAAATAGAGCCAGTTTGTACAGGGGCTTCCAAACTGCCTTTTGGAGTTCTACCACATCACTACCTCTAGTTAATTTAGATTGCAAGGCTTGTAAATATAAATACTTTGAAGATAAAAAAAGCAGGCTGCACAGACTGTGGAGCTAGAAAGTGAAATTAAATGGACCACGTTACTTTGGTGGCTATCTATGCCCCTCCCCCCCCCCGCCCTACACTTGTAGTTGAATATAAATAAAGCAGCCTGCATAGACTGTAGAACTAGAAATTCAAATATACAAAGAAATGGACAAAGGCAGTTTAGTATCTGTCTGCATCAGATCCCCCCTCCACTAGGAGTAAAACAGAAAACTATTCAGCCGTTATATAATCTAGAATATAAATAGAAATTGTGAAAGGCAATTTGGTATCTGTCTGCATCATAATCATCAACATCCTCCTCAGCGCCAGCTACATCAATATCCTCCTCCCGGTGTACAACATTCACACCTTCATTAGCCAAATCTGTAACTGGACTGTGGGTGATCCTTCCAGCATATGCAGAGGGCGTGCTGCAAATGCTGGATGGAGTCACCTCTTCCCGTACAGTGATGGGAAGGTCAGGGTTCACAACCAACAACACCCTTAGACTTGCCTTGGGGATTTGTGATGTCATCTGTTTAGAAGGCAGAGTTCTTTGCTGTTTTGTTGTTGTTGCTGACAGCATAACTCTCTTAAATTTTTTTGTAGGGGGGGGGGGAGGAGGAGGGCTTAGATCCTTGGGTGAAGCTGGACCACTAGTCATGAACACGGGCCAGGGCCTAAGTCGTTCCTTGCCACTACGTGTCGTAAATGGCATATTGCCAACTTTACGTTTCTCCTCAGATGATTTTAAGTTTCTCTTTTTGCTATTTTTTGAGAACTTGGGCTTTTTGGATTTTACATGCCCTGTACTAGGAGATTGGGCATCGGGCTTGCCAGACGACGTTGATGGCATTTCATCGTCTATGTCATGACTAGTGGCAGCAGCTTCAGCATTAGGAGGAAGTGGGTCTTGATCTTTCCCTACTTTATCCTCCAAATTTTGGTTTTCCATTAAATGTAGCACAAGAGAGCGTACCCCTAAGCCACACACACTCGGCAAAGCCTTTAAAAATTATATGCGGCAGAGGAGAGTAGCACTGGACTTATACTGCTGAATCAGTGAACTTTGTAATAGCAGTACCACTGGACTTATACACTGCTGAATCAGTGAACTTTGTAATAGCAGTACCACTGGACTTATACTGCTGAATCAGTGAACTTTGTAATAGCAGTACCACTGGACTTATACTGCTGAATCAGTGAACTTTGTAATAGCAGTACCACTGGACTTATACACTGCTGAATCAGTGAACTTTGTAATAGCAGTACCACTGGACTTATACTGCTGAATCAGTGAACTTTGTAATATATCAGTACCACTGGACTTATACTGCTGAATCAGTGAACTTTGTAATAGCAGTACCACTGGACTTATACACTGCTGAATCAGTGAACTTTGTAATAGCAGTACCACTGGACTTATACTGCTGAATCAGTGAACTTTGTAATAGCAGTACCACTGGACTTATACTGCTGAATCAGTGAACTTTGTAATATATCAGTACCACTGGACTTATACTGCTGAATCAGTGAACTTTGTAATAGCAGTACCACTGGACTTATACTGCTGAATCAGTGAACTTTGTAATAGCAGTACCACTGGACTTATACTGCTGAATCAGTGAACTTTGTAATATATCAGTACCACTGGACTTATACTGCTGAATCAGTGAACTTTGTAATAGCAGTACCACTGGACTTATACTGCTGAATCAGTGAACTTTGTAATAGCAGTACCACTGGACTTATACTGCTGAATCAGTGAACTTTGTAATATATCAGTACCACTGGACTTATACTGCTGAATCAGTGAACTTTGTAATAGCAGTACCACTGGACTTATACTGCTGAATCAGTGAACTTGGTAATATAATATTGCAGTACAAATGGGCTTATACTGCAGGATTGTTTTTGCAAATTTTGTTGTAATTAATTTTTTTTTTAAATTATTTTTTTGTATTTTTTTTTATAACTTTTTTTTATTTTTTAAAACACTTGGGAATAATGGGGAAATAACTATGCCCTTAGAAGCACAGAGCACAGGACACAGCACCGCTGGACTGAACAGGACACAGCACAGGACCCAGCAGCACCACTGAACTCAAAATTGACAGAGCACAGCACACAGCACCACTGGACTGATACTGCAGAACACAGCACAGCACAGAACTAGACAGCACAGCACAGAACTAAACTGAACAGCACGAGATCTACCAGGACAGAGGACCACCTAACACACCCTCCCTCTACCCTGTTCAATGCCCGAGTGAAGATGGCGGCGACTAGCGGGGAATTTATAGGATTCGAGTATCGCGAGATCCGACAGCGGGATTATGACTCAGAGCCTCGGTTTCAAGCTTTCATTTGGCGCCAATACCTGGATCTGTCTCAGGTCCGACTCAGATCGGAAAGGTTCGGGTGGGCTCGGATTCACAAAATCTGAGTGCGCTCACCTCTCATATTTACAGTTGCTACTAATGGCAAACACAGATTCTGGCATGCATACACTTCCATTGTCACTATCAATTGGCCCTTACATCTGCTCTGTAGCTGGTGCAAGGGATACGGCTAAAAATCATGTACCTTAGAGATGCCCAGAGCTTGAATCTGCCAACTGTGAATGCGTTCAACCTTGTCACGCCCTTACTGTATAATGCACACAGTAGTCCTACCCTTCCTCTCTGCATTCTGCCCTTCAAATTGTAAGTAGTCATATGTGTCATTTACGTGGGAACAGGTATTGTGTTCTTTGTCACAAGTCTCTGTTTTACACATCCGTAGAGTGAAAATACCCAACATACGCCCTGTAAATGGACTTACGTTACTCAATGAATCAGGCCCAGGATGTAATTTACGATGTGCAAAACAGCCAAGGCAGAACCTAAAACCCTTTTAGCACCTAAAGTTACGCCGGTGGGCCTACATTTCTGCCAAAGTGCAAAAGTTGGTGGAGCAAGATGGCAGCATTTGTGAAGGAGGAGAATATTACACTAGCCAATGGCAGAAGGTGGGTGGAGTCAGGGCATTCCTAGCTACCTACATAGTTGCATTGGGGGTCGTAGTTTTGTGGAGTGAGATTTCATTTTGCAGCACCAGATTATTAGAATCAGAGGTAGGAGTGGAGAGGGCATTTTTAGTGGCATATTTTACAGACAGTAAGGTGCACGGCCTTTTCCTGTTTGCAAACCACTTTCATCTTGCACCAGTTCTAAACTGGCGGAGGTTGGGTCTCATCCTAAAGCAATGCATTCCAGCTGCACTTTGGTGGAGAAGCAGTTTTCTAAGCATACCTTGCCCAATATAAACATAAAGCTTTAAGCACACAAAGTGTTACCTGTATAAAAATTGTCCTCTTATTTCCATGTTTAACATTATGGTCAATTGACTTATGATTTTCAAAACACAACATACTATCAGTACAGCTTAATATATGTAAACGAACATAACCTTTACGATAAAGATAGAGATATACACAACAACAAATATAAGACAATCGTTTTTTACAGCAGCAATTTACACGTTCAGGATCACTGGCTCATTTAATAAAACTTGTTACATGAATAAGGTGCGTCAGTCCTTCATACTGCAATCTGCAATCTACAAGATGCGTGAATGACGCACTTTACTCAACTTGCACTAGACCCTCTAAACCAAAATAGATTTTTTTTTAGAATACTTACCTAGATGGAGACTGACAGTGTGAGGGGTTACAGTTCTTTCCATTCGCGAGACCGTGTCTTTGGTGTTTAGCTCTTTGTTTGTGAGTGCTGGAGCCATCTTTAAAGGGCAGAGCCCAGTCAGACTCTATGGCATCGCAGTGGCTCTTACTTCCAGCAACTGAAGTGCTGCGGAATTCTATAGCAGTGACAGGCAACATGATGCATGTCCTAGGTCAACTTTAAATTTCAGTGTAAAAAAAAAGCTATCTAGTGTTTGTGTGCTACATAAAAAAACAGTCAGTATTTTCCTTAAATGCAAAATAATAAACTAATTTGCACCCCTTGCATTGTAGCATGGATTGCCCAGGAGAAAATGTACTCCTTCTTTTGCCTTACTTTCCTTAATGAATCATCATTTATTTATATAGTGCCACTAATTCCGCAGCACAGTACAGAGAACTCACTCACATCAGTCCCTGCCCCATTTGGCTTACAGTCTAAATTACATAAGACATACATATATATATATATATATATATAGACAGACAGACTAGGGTCAATTTGTTAGCAGCCAATTGACCTACCAGTATATTTTTGGAGTGTGAGAGGAAACCGGAGCGTTTGGAGGAAACCAACGCAAACACGGGGAGAACATACAAACTCCTCACAGATAAGGCCATGGTCGGGAATTGAACTCATGACCCAGTGTTGTAAGGCAGAAGTGCTAACCACTGAGCCACCGTGCTACCCACAGTCAGGCTCCTTATCTTTAATCTCAGTAATAAAAAAAGCCCCAAAATGGCCTCCACTCACCCCCGCACACACACCCGTCACCCATCCAAAATGCCCTTTGGACCCTCCGTATGCCACTCAGATCTCCCGTTTACCATAAGGTGACCCCACATGTCACTCAGACCACTCATTTCAAAGTACCCTCCACATATCCTTAGATTAACACTGCCACAAAAACACCCACACGCCACTCAGAACCCACATTTGCTCCAAAATTCCACCACATGCCCTCAGATCTCCCACTTGCTCCAAAATTCCACCACATGCCCTCAGACCCCCACTTATCACAGGGAAGGGGGGGGTCTGCAGTCCCTCCTCCACCGCACACCACTGCCTCATCCTCCCATCACATGAGCTGCGTATCCTCCCTGAGTTGTGCAGAGGAGGTCGCATGTAAAAGGTCATTTAAAATGTTCATTTGTTCAGTTCGTTGTTTTTGTTTTTCAAGATTATATTTGTTGTTGTGTTGTCAAAAAAATTACTTAAAAGAAAACTTTGCCTCCATTACCCAAATTTTGCTGATCAGCAGGAAACTGGTGGGTTGGCCACAGGACACTAACATCTATAAAAACCTGCCAATTGTTTCACTCACCTCTTATCTAATCTACATCTATTAAATGATGATATACGTTACAAAGCTGTGTTCCCGTACTGTAATACAGTCTCCCCCATTAATAACTGCAAGTGATGTATTAAGAGATTCAGAGTTCAATCGGTTGCGTCTTAAGCAGACTTTATAACCTGACTAAAGTATATAACTGAAAGATGACAGAACAGTAGGGAGCAAAGGGCAATGGTAGCAAAGGATACTGCGTAGAACAATATATCCCATGTATAACCCACTATTAGTCCAGTTTAACATTTAGAACTCTTTCTGTTTCTGTTTCATGGTATTTGTTTGTTGTCTCCCAAGATTTAGGTCGAGTTTTTTTTTTCTAAGATTTTGGAAAGATATGGGATGTTATTATATGTTAGGAAGAGCATTAACTTCTACCAAAATGATTTAGGAAACATAGGGTGAAATTGACTAAAGTTGCACAATGAATTAATGTCCGGTAAGCCTGCCTAATTAATAGCCAATCAGAAGTGGTCTCTCATCTGTGACGGATGAGAGACCTCTCCTAATTAGGGTACCAGGAGTGGTCCAATGCTACTTAGCATGGAGCTGGGCATCTCTAGGTGTGAAGACTCGAACATTTGTTTGGCCACCCTAGGTGGCCAGACCCAATGATGATTAGCATGACTTGTTAAAGCGTGTTTTATAGCGTTGCTAGTGGCAGTTCCTTTAAAGCGCATGCCGTTTGGTCTAAACCGCCACACATCCCCGGGCATCGCCCACGTTTTGACATTTCAGCCTGTAAACATGCTTTATATAGCGCCACTAATTCCGCAGCGCTGTACAGAGAACTCACTCACATCAGTCCCTGCCCCATTTGGGCTTACAGTCTAAATTCCCTAACACACACACTTGTTAGCAGCCAATTAACCTACCAATATGTTTTTCTGGAGAGTGGGAGGAAACTGGAGCACCTGGAGGAAAACCACACAAACATAGGGAGAACATACAAACTCCACACAGATAAGGCCATGGTCGGGAATTGAACTCATGACCCCAGTGCTGTAAGGCAGAAGTGCTAACCACTGAGCCACTGTGCTGTCTCCAATGAGAATGAGATCCCCAGGTTCGTCTGTTGGATGAAGATAATGTTGAATCAGAAGTTCATGTGCGTGTGTGCATACACTACTTCAAGCGTCGGCATCAATGATTCCTGTCTCAAGCTTATTTTGCATTCAGTTTTAAAACAAAAAGGTGTAGACACTGCCCATAAACACATGTGTATAAACTCTTTTATGTAAGGCAGCTCTAGAGGTTAACGAGAACCTTTAAGGAATTAGAGAAGTATAATTATGTGCACTTTGGTAGAAATTTGGTGCCAAAACAAATTCTTCTAAATAATGTGCTCAGTAGAGATTCTTGAAAATTTCAAACTGTTTTCAAATTGAACATGTTTTTGGTACAATCGCAGTGTGAAATTCAACGGTTCATTCTTGCCTTAAAATGAGTTTTTTTTCCCCAAAAACATTTAAACATTATTAAAATTATATTCTTTAACTGATATAAAAGCTTGGACATTGGACACTTGTGTTTACTGTCCAAGTTCGATTCCGAGGTTTGCTGCAAACATTAAAAAAAATTGACAAAATGATCCAAATGTTCCTAATAAGAGTATGAACCGGCAATGACCAATTGTCTGTCTCAAATATTTTAACCAGTTCTTAAATTTGAGAAATTCTGATGAATTATAAATACCTGGATCCACTGGTGGCAACTTACATTAGCAAGACAAATGATAGATTGCTATTGGCTGGATATAATTTTGGAGTATAAGGGTAGGGGTTATCTTATCACCTATGTCTTAACTGAATTTTGAAAATGGTACATATCCCAAAAATGACATATTACATATTGGGAATTACAAGTGACTTCAAAACATAGAATAACAGTTGACGTTACATACTGTAAAAAAATTAATTCATAAGTTTAAATGTTTGTATGAAATAATATGCACTTGGTTTAGATTGATGCCAAATGATAGGTTAATTTTCCAGAAATGCAAAAAGTCTATATCTAAAACAAAGTAATGTGACAAAAGTGGCACTTTGGAAATGTTGTTAAGATGATATTTTAATGCACTATAGAATGGCTACAAATGTAGACAAGAGGGTATATTTACTAAACTGCGGGTTTGAAAAAGTGGAGATGTTGCCTATAGCAACCAATCAGATTCTAGCTTTCATTTTGCAGAATGCACTAGTTAAATGATAACTAGAATCTGATTGGTTGCTACAGGCAGCATCTCCACTTTTTCAAACCCGCAGTTTAGTAAATCTAGCCCAAAGTGTGCACCTCATATTTTATTTTTGTTTAAATGAAGCATTTTTTTTCGTATATATAAGTGTATGTATACATCATTTGTCGTATATGTCCTCTTGTAGATATATTAAACAAGTTATGAAAAATAAAAAAGAAACTTTGCCAAATTTCCGAATCTCTATATGAAATTTCATGGCAGGCTCGAGCTGACCAATACACATACCAGGGGACCCGTCTAGACAGGACAACCCTCTTTGGGCTCTTGGTGTATTTTCTAAAAGTTATGTATTATTCCCATCCCTTCAATTCTTAGAATATTTACTTGTGCCCCCTGCACCCCTCAATCTAAAGACTGGGGAATCGATGCCTAGAGTAATGTTGCATTGAAGCCCTGAATTCCCAGTTTCATTGTAGAGGGTGAGTGTCAAAGGGTCACGGGTTTTTTTAAAAAAAATTCCGATTTTCTGCGATTTGTCCTGTTGGATTTAAAACAGCAATTTTATTAAAGGCAAAACCCGACGGTTATTAGTTATTGCATTAGTTAATGTGTTGATAATACAGATGTTACCCTTCGCTGACCATTTTTAATCTTCAATTTCAGTTTAAGATTATAGGATCTGACAATCTGAAAGCAAAGTACATCTGAAACTACACGGAAGTGCCAATGACAATTCATAGCAGTGTGAGAACGGCCGCGGTGAGATAGTAGGACTACAACGTGATAATCATCCTCAAAGGACGAACGGTAATCTTGTCCCGAGCTCAAAGGTAAGGTAACCAGCTTGAGAATTCTGTACTTAGCAATTAGTCCAACATGGGCAACAAATAGGGCAAATGTACTCGGACAGCCCCACAAAGAAAGAAGCAATGATGGCCGCAGAGTAATGACACAATTGGATACAGCTCCACATGATAGGCCTGAGTGCGCACATCCTAATCCACCAAGGCACAGATCTCAAGACACATGCGCTGTTGAATTCGGGTGTAAGTCCGCTCTGCTCTTCTACAAAAGACACTGCAGGATACGTCTAATACCTATGTGGATTATAAATTCACCAAAGAATGCACAGAAAATAATATATCTATAATTAATGTCACCTGTTAGTTATATAGGCATTGATGATCAAACAGTAAAAAAAAAGGTGTTTTTTTGTCCTGAATAACATTTATTAGGGTGCTCTGCTGAACATAAAATACATTTTTACAGTTGCTCCTGTTTGCAAACACATCTTGTAGCATGCATACAAGACTGTCGTTACTAGTACTTAGACTAGACCTGCAGCTGGAGCAAGAGATACCGAAGAAACACAAGTGCCTTTGCCTTTGCCAGAAGCGTTGACAAAAGAGCAGAAGTTTGCAGCAGACAATGAGAGAAACCATCAGAGCAGGGACGTTCCTTGCTTATTGAACAACAGGCGCACAGGCGCTCTTGGTTTTGTGGAGCAGAGGAAAAATGAGGTTCATTGGTTCGTGGAAAAGTGCATTTCTGTTCTGCAAAAACATTTGATTGCTGCAGAAGCTCAAAATTTCCACTCTGTCAGTCTCTACATTGATTGCCTGTATTTCAACGAATCCAATATAAAATTCTTCTACTAACATACAAGGCTGTCAACAAAATTGCACCGACATACATCTCCTCACTTGTCTCGAGATATCTCCCTACTCGACACCTCCGTTCTGCACAAGATCTACGTCTCTCCTCCACTCTCATCACATCCTCCCACTCTCAGTTACAGGACTTTTTCCGGGCTGCACCCACCTTGTGGAATACCCTCCCTCCCACAATAAGACTTTCTTCTAGTCTTCAAACCTTCAAGTGTTCACTGAAAACCCACCTCTTCAGACAAGCTTATGATATTCCTCAACCACCCTCTTAATCTCCCTAGGTTACCCTGTTACCATCCTCTACACTGCTAACGCAAGACAACAACATTCTGACCAACATTGCCACACACACAGCCCACTCAATACTTTTACCTTTGTGTTCTCGCTGGTCCATTGTGCAATATGATGTAGCACATGCCCTTGTGTTTCTAACTTCCATTGTCCTATAGATTGTAAGCTTGTGAGCAGGGTTCTTTTACCTCTCTGTCTGTATGTATTACCCAGTATTGTCTTATCAATGTTTGTTCCCAATTGTAAAGCGCTACGGAATTTGCTGGCGCTATATAAATAAATGATGATGATGATGATGAAATCAGGTCTGGAGTGGTGGAAGTTGGACGGTGGTTGGACATTAATGTGACACTTACACTTTTGCACAATGCGCCTTGGATTTTTCCATCTCTCCCCAAACCTAGGTGCACTATAATTTGTTAAGGCGTCTCTAAAGACTGAAAATTAGGCATGCACCCTGACGTGGGCTGGGGTGACCATAGAGGAGATTTGTGTTGAGCATTCATTATACTTCATCACTCTGTGTAGATGCACTGAGAATGGGATGACACTCCCATAATGTGTATCTAGTTCACTGAAGTACTGAAAATGTTCTGTCCACTCTATAATGTAAATCGATGCACGCACAATTAGGCGCATTCAATAAAGATTGCTTATAATGGCCCCTATTCCCCTGCAATATGCTTTTCAAAGTCATAGAGGCGGAGAGAGAAGAGCATACACCGTACACATGTACAACCAGCTAATACTGATAAGACTTTCACAAAACAAATAGAAGGAAGAAATCCCATGAACAATAGATCACAAAAAGTCAATATTCTTATATATTCCAATATCCTCTGTTTGTTTAATGGCCTTAGGTAAAGACACAAATTCCAGTCGCTAACACAGTGTTTTCTTTCTATCGCAGTTCACTGGCCTGGGCTAATTACAGTCATTCCTACCTGTCTCGTTTAGAAAGAAGAATTATTAGAGAACAAAAAAGCCTACGTCGTTATCGCTGTGAAGCACAATGCTTTTCACTGTGTGTCAATAGTACACGAGGAGGTGGGATGAATGAATGAGGAAAGAGGGAAAGCTTGTGTTAAATAATGACTAAGTACAGAAGTGTATTTTCATGTAAAATAACAACTTGGTTAAGAGCTTGTTCATTGTAGGACTGTGGCATTAATGGTCCATCAGAATATGAAGTTATAGGTTCCCACTCCTCATTTGGGTCTTATGCACTATATCATATTTGCCAAAAATTTTGATTTCACCTCTGGGAGATTACGGAGGGAAGATCATGCTGCCGATCCTCGGGGGCGTGGCTGCGTAAATTGTGTCATTAAACCCCGCCCCTGCTGATGAGGGGTGGGGTTTAATTACAGCAGGTTCAGGATGATGCAATTCAATATGAAACGCATAATTAAGCTCCGTTCCCACCAACATCGTTATTAAAGTGGGCAGGAGGCTGCACTGTTCTCACGGTAGTCCGGGAGAACTCCTAGCAATTTGGGAGTCTCCAAGACATTCCGAGAGAGAAGGCAACTAGGCACTATATATAGGTCACACATGTTATACCCTAAATATATGATAACATGCAGTACAGAGTTTTGGATAATGGGGAGATTTTTAAGTAATTAGGCGGAAAAAAAAGACTTTTTCAGTGGTTTTGGGATTTATGACATCAAGTGTATTTGTGGGCTCCCAAACTTTTTTTTTTTCTTTTTAACTAAGCGTTACAGCTTTAAATAGTCTCCCAGCAACATACTTCTCAGCTGTTCCAATCTCAGCGGCAAAGTGCAGATCCACGGATATTGAAAGGGGCGTGTCGTATTGGGAAGCAGATGGGACGTCTCAGGAAAGAGGGTGTGACTGAGTGGGTTGGGTTTGTGTGAATAGGGGTGTGGTTTACCCAAGTCAGAACAGGGATTATTTTGTCGCTTTTCCCTAGATAAATGTTGGAGGGTATGGAGCAATACAATGTGTAGTAATTCTTGCTTTTTATGTTTGGACTGATCTTTAATACCAGTCCTGCTCTGTATGGAAATAGTAACCTCAAAACTAACATCTACTTACTCCCGACGTCAGCATACAGCAACTAATGGGTATACTTGTCTTCTACTGGAGGAGCAGACTCCCCTCCCGTATCCCTACCCAGGGCTGCCATCAGAAACTGTGGGGCCCAGTACTAATTAATCTGGCAGGGCCCCCCTCCCCATACATGTGCCCCCTCCCTCTTCACCATATATGCGCCCCCTATCCCTCATCACAGTACATTCCCCTCACTCCCTCATCACAGTAAATGTTCCCCTCCCCCCAAAGTAAATGTTCTCCTTACCCTAAAGTAAATGTTTCCCTTTCCCCCCAATCACAGCTAATGTCCCCCCTCCACACAATAATAGTTAATGTCCCCCTCTCCCCACCCCCTCCACAGTTAAGGTTCCCCTCCCCCCTCCACAGTTAATGTTAGATTTTAGAAAGTTTTAGGGGTAGCTATTGAAAAGACGTCAAATGCAAAATGTTTGTTACTACAATTATTATTAGCGTTTGCTACACTGTCTATTACTAGCACTTGTTGCTAACGTTATTAGTAGTATTTGTTACTAGCAGTAATATTAGGATGATTAGTAGAGTTTATTGCTAGGATTATTACTAAAATTTGTAACTAGCCTTATAAGTAGCGTTTGCTATTGCGGATGATGCAGGGTGGAATGTGTGCTGTGTAAAATCTCTCAGCACATTCTCAGAAAGTGGGTGCACGCATATGTGCTAATGCAGATTGGTGCAATTCTGGCACTGTCTGTGCCTAGGGAGGTATGGGGCGGTCTAACGGACAGTAAGTCGTGTTTAGGCAAACGTGGCTCATGCAGACCTGCAGAAACACGCATACGCCTGTTAGGACAGATGCAAATACGCGCTGGTCGTGATGACTCGTTGCTCTTTTTTTTTAGAGTAATTTATGTCCATTTTGCCACCAACTCTGCGTCAGCCTTATTATTAGAATTTGGAGTCTACTTTAAGATCTCTCTATGGTTTCACAATGCCATTACCCACAGTAAAAGCTTGTGGACGGAACAATTATTTTACAGAAACTAGAACACAAACAGAACATTACCATAATGCTATAAAGCGCTAGTAACAGCAGTAGCCGGCAGGGGCTGGATGGACCGGGGGCATCTGCCCCACGAGCTTGTCCCATAGTGGGCTACCTTGGGCTGGGTGACTGAGCCACCTGCTTCTTTTTTTGTTTTGCCCCCTGTCTAAAATTTGCCAGCCCTCCCTTGGTCACTGGGCTATATGAATTTTTTCCACTTTGAAATACTCAGAACAGGCTCCCCCACAACCTCCGGGCTAACTATAAAAATTCTACTAAACTTATGTAGCTGGCATTACTGGCTATGAGGCCTCAATGTGGCCTCTACCGTTTGGTACAGCACGCCTTTGAAGATTTATAAACCTTTTCCACACAGTGTCTTAATTCTAGGTTGTAGAGGCATATCCCGAGAACAGAAAGGAAGGCGTGCACCTGATTGTGTGGTGGGTGGACCAATTTGGCGCACAAGCGCGACACCAACGCGTTTCATGGTTTGCTTCGGCTGCTGTTCATAAATGATCTCCACTGCTTGTAGGAAATGCGCCAAAAGTGGATTTTTAGATGGATGCATTTTCTGTTACAATTACAGAACCAGCTGGAAACAGACACACAAACAGATGGATTTAATATATAGTACTGCTCTGATGTATATAAAACATGTTTATACCTCTTGTCATGTTTAAACTATCACAGTAAATTATAATAATGTCGTTACACTGCAGCAGTCACAGCAGCCAAACTCCCCTAAGAACATTAATGTAAGCTTCTGGCTCTCCACACATAATGCAATGATCAACAGCTCGGTGTGTTTAAACAATGAAACACATGATTAACTCCCCAATGTGGCATTAAAAGACTATTGTTTCAAGGTCCCAAATTAAATTGAGAACAATATGAGAAAGAACAGCTTCTAAATCCCCTAAATCCACCAGGACACATTGTAGCCAATTTCTAACAGTTTAGTCCTGTCAGTCACGTTTTATTTGCCAATGTGTAGAATAACGTCTCATTCTGGAGTTCTAGGAGCCAGTTCTATACATGCTGTGAAGTGATCACATTTAGTGATTATTGAGTTATTTACTATTCTTTTTATAGCACAAACAATTGTATTCAGAACTGTGTCTGCACGTAATTTGTCAATCTAGTTTTTCTGTGCCTGGGACACAAGAAGACAAAACAGTTTGTCCAAGAAGCTTAGGTTGGGTACACACTGCAGAAAATTTCCCCCGATGCGAAATCGTTAACGATTTTACCAACAACGGAGAAAAAAGTTCCGATCAGAACACACTGTACACATTTTACACGATTTACCCTCAGATCTGTGCTCTTCATCTGTCATAACCATCGGCTGAAAAGATTGTGACTCTGCACACTCCATAGAGATCTATGGACACTGCCGGTCCTGAGTGCATACACACTGCAGGATTGGAATGATATTGTTCTAATGTTAAACAAGAATTTTAATTCAGTTTAAACATCCAATGAAACGATACGATGAGCTTTGGAACAATGATTGTTCATCGTTTCAGCGTACACACTAATGTGATATCGATGCGAACGCCGTTTAGCGTGCGATTGGCCCGATAATGAAGCTGAAGACCCTGTAGCGTATATCCAGCCTTACACTGGGATTCACATCCAGTCTTCACGAGGCCGCTGTAAGGTCATTGTTTTATGGTCAACACCAGTGGTCGAAGTGGAAATTTAGAAGTGGCAGTGTGGAAATATATGGACAAAGGAAGAAATATTCCCTAGCGCTCCACAGTAATAGTAGTGTACAGTATATTAGTATACGCGAAGAGTGATAGTTGGATACTGATGAGGTTAGTTAAATTGATGTTTTATTGACTAATAAGTGCAAATGTCAACACCTTTTCAAATACATATGCCTGAGGAAACCCTATTGGGAGAAACGCGTAGAATTCAAGCACTTTTTCAGTACTTTACTATTTATTCTCTACTATCGTCTGCATTTATTTCATAATGGACCGATACTAACATTTCTACAACTGTCTGCTTGGTGGAGATGAATGTGCTAGAAGCCATTGACAGCTGAGAGCTCGAGAAGGGAAAAAGTTCAAGTGTTCAGTGTGCACACGCAATCCCCGATATCTTACTCTGGTCCAGTGGTGGATCCAGGGGGGGGGGGGGGGGGCGATTGGGGCTTGCTGTCGACGGCTGCACACTATGTGCAGGTCCGTTCGGCAGTGACAGGCAGGGACAGTGTGCTGCCCGGCTGCTCTGATTGTGGTGTGCCTGTCACTGCCGAATGGACCTGCACATAGTGTGCAGTCTTAGGCAGCCGTAGGTGTCAAAAAGGGGGCAGGGCCTAAATCGCCCCGGGTAAAACTGTTTTCTAGATCTGCCCCTGCTCTGGTCCCAGTGCCAGAAACAAGAGTAGTGCCTGCATTTCCCAGCGGGAGGGGGGGGGGGGGGAGTAAAAGGTCCCAGACTAGATCGGATCTATACCCCTCCTTAAGTATATTTAGTATTCCCCAACTAGATCAGTCTAATTGTAACCTCTCCTCCAACAACCTAATTCTACCTTCCCCTAATAGATCCTGTCACTTTGTCTTTCAACAGATTAACTCTAAACACCCCTCCAACAGCCTAATTGTTACTTCCCCTAATATACCGGAGTGTAACTTCCCCTGACCCCTAACAGCCTAATTGTAACCTCTCCTCCATTAGCCAAATTCTAGCTTCCCTTACTAGACCTATCTGTGACTCCAACCTCCCCCCAACAGCCTAACTCCAATTTCCCCTATTAGATCCTAACTGTAACTTCCAACAGCCTAAATCTAGCCTCACCTACTGCCTAACTATATTCTCATATTGCACAGAAAAAATCGAGTCCTAAGTTCCACTCCACATACAGCTCCTCAGCAAACTTAATTTCAGCTTCCCATCCCAAAACCAAACGCTAAACCATTCACGAC
This sequence comes from Mixophyes fleayi, assembly GCF_038048845.1. NCBI lineage: Eukaryota > Metazoa > Chordata > Amphibia > Anura > Limnodynastidae > Mixophyes > Mixophyes fleayi. The sequence continues at coordinate 22,772,485 of NC_134404.1, read as the reverse complement.
CCCCTGGCTTGCACTGAACCCTAACCACTCGGCTCCCATTCTATCTTTCTTGTAATCTGCCTACAGCTATGCAAGTATATACCTTCAACGTGGAGGACATTAAAGTACCACATTTAAGCTGTATGTGCTGCAGTCTGCTTATTAGCAAACCAAGGCTGTCATCACCAGTTGAGAACGGTCAGAAGCTTAAAATAGTTTGTTTCTAACTTATGGCTTCAGCTCCATGGAAACTCGCAGAACAGGTCTAACAATAAGGAAAGGAGCAACCCGATCGGTAAAGGACGTTGACCAGTGGTCGGAGTGGAGGTGTATATGGTAATATGTCATATGACCACTTCTGCTGCTGCCCTCTTTGTAATTCTATCAAATTCACTTGCAGTCCCTTTATAGTTTTCATACCACCACATCTAAATTTCCACACTAACACAAATAGATACTATCACTGTGCTGCCTCCTTAATTTGGTGATACCTATAGTGGTGCTGCTGTAAGAGAGAAAAAGTTTTGAGGCAATAGTTGCCTCTCTAATATATGGACAAAGGAAGAAATATTCCTTAGCGCTCCACAGTAGATGTAATGTAAAGTGTGAAAGGTGAGCGCTACCATCAGTCCTGTGTCATGCCAACAGGTAAAGTATCCTGAGACCATTCATGTGTGGGGTTGCTTCTCAGCCAAGGGAGAGGGCTCACTCACAATTTTGCCTAAGAACACAGCCATGAATAAAGAATGATACCAAAACATCCTCCAAGAGCAACTTCTTTCAACCATCCAAGAACAGTTTGGTGATGAACAATGGCTTTTCCAGCATGATGGAGCACCTTGCCATACGGCAAAAGTAATAACTAAGTGGCTCGGGGATCGAAACATCAAAATTTTGGGTCCATGGCCAGGAAACTCCCCAAACCTTAATCCCATTGAGAATTTGTGGTCAATCCTCAAGAGGCGGGTGGAAAAACGAAAACCCACAAATTCTGACAAACTCTGAGCATTGATTAGGCAAGAATGGGCGGCTATCAGTCAGTATGTGGCCCAGAAGTTGATTGACAGTGTGCCAGGATGAATTGCAAAGGTCTTCAATAAGAAGGGTCAACACTGCAGGATCTATTAGGGGAAGTTAGAATTAGGTTGTTGGAGAGGAGGTTACATATAGGCTGATGGAGGGCAGGGGTAGTTACACTTAGATCTGGTAGGGGAGGTTAGAATTGGCCTGTTGGAGGGGAGGTAACAGACAGGCTGTTGGAGCGCAGGGAAATTTACCATTGGTAACCCAGTGGCACAGTGCTTAGCCTTACTACCTCGCTGTGGTATAGTCATTGGTTCAAATTCTGTCACTGAACTATCTGTGGGGAGTTTGGAGTTCTTCCTTTTGTTTTATTGGGTTTCTTTTGTATCGCTGTTACAAACAATCTTTTTTATTTCCTCTAAACATCCAATTAGCACTTAATTTTTCCCATTTTTCTAATAAGTGCTCACATTTCTAATTTGACCCAAACATGGACTGTCTGAGCTGGAGGACAGGAGGGCCGGTCCCGTAGGGCTGGGTCACTTGGGTACCTGCATTTTTTTTCCACTTAAAATGTTCCTAACAGGATGATGACCCGAGTCCTTTCCCCTAGGGCAGGGGTAGGCAACCTGTGGCTCTCCAGGTGTTGTGAAACTACAAGTCCCAGCATGGTTTGCCAATAGATAACCAGCAGATAGGTGGCAAGGCATGCTGGGATTTGTAGTTTCATAACACCTGGAGAGCCGCAGGTTGCCTATCCCTGCCCTAGGGGCTAAAAATTACTATCCGTCCCCTGAACCCAAACTCCTTAACGCTAGCCACAGGCATGGCAAATGTCCGCCTTCTATGGTAATCCCTTCATTCAGCCTGTCCATCAAACGACTTGATGCACGCCAACAGGGCCGTCCACAGATGGTTCATGAGCCCACTTTCAGTAACCACTCACTACCCCCTGGTTAAAAAAGTCATGGGACACTGTAGGATATTGCTCACCATCAGCAATTCATTTTCAACAACACTTCCTCTCAAGTAAGGGAGTACTGTTACTTTCCTTACCAAGAGCATTGCAAAAGCATGTTGTTTTTAGAAAAATTAGTATTTCAATGTGACCTCAGTAGTTTGTTATCTGATGTATATTCATAGAGACCTGAGCTTTAGTGAATCAGAGGGAACCGTTTTTATTTTTTACACTGCAACCTTGACTGTTCGCTGACCCTCTGCCCTTTTCACCGCCACTTGTGTGCAAACACATGTTAATTTGTGGATTCTTATCTGCCATATTTAAATAGAGAGTAACCTGGCTTTTCTCCTTATGTTGGTGGCTAAAGCTCTCCAGTTTGTTTGTGTTTGCTCATTGTTGTCTCAATCTGCCCAGCCCATTCATTCTGCAGCAGTTAGCAGCTTATGTACAGGATCCTGATTGTGCTTAAGAGCTATACAGCCTGATAAGACACATTTTGCTCTTTCTACTTAGTGTAAGTAATTCAGGTTGGCTCTTCAGTAGGACTTCAGCTCTGGTGACCTTTTCTAAAGTAACTAGGAAAGAAGGAAGGGCTTCTTTATGTCGGGTTATTAAAATAAAACTTAAAAGGGGAAGAAAGAAAAAATCTATTTGGGTTGTGCAAAATAAACCAATAAGCTCCCATTATTTCTGGCTAATTGAATGCACGTTATGCTATTAACTTAACAAAGTCATCTTTGCTAATAAAACAATTGATATTGTGTGTCTAGGTTGCAGCCAGTAGCTATTTTATCTAGGACAGTCAATGCCCCATAGACAGTGTTATCTCTTTGAGATTAATATTTTTTTTTTATTGTGGTTTTTTTTTTACGTTGATATTGGTTCTTTTGGCATCCATTTGTGTGATTTTATCTCTGTGTTTATTCGTTGTGCTTGTGTTTAATTCATGTGATGCAACAGCACACACAACTATTTGCATTGTTGGGTGCTGGCCCAGGCCCCATGTCTCAAACACAGAACCCCCAGAGAGTTTTAAGATTTATTTTACTGATTTATAGCAACTTAAATTCTTGTGCGAGTCCAATGCTAACATAGCTTAGCAATTACACAGAATTTTCCTCTTTCAGTTTTAAGCAAAGTGCATGGTAGGAAATACTGTGAATTGGGCCTCTTGTAATTTTCATATCCTACCTTCCAACATGACCGATGTTTTCCCCTTATACAATCGTCTGCTGACGCTGTGCCCAGGAAGTACATGAGTCACATCCCGGGCACTCAGATTTTGCATTTTTTGCATTTGGGTTTCCACTGAAACCCAATAATGTCACTGTCGGGCGTGGGACTGGTCATATTAGGGCAAGCGAAACGCGATCCATGTCTCCCCTGCTCTTCAGCAGCAATCAATACTGTAACCCAGTGGTTCCCAAACTTTTTCAGTTCACGGCACCCTTAGAGTCTCCATAATTTTTCAAGGCACCCCTCCAAAATAATTACAGAGCAGTACCATTTGGGTCAAAATACCGCAATAAGTATTTAGGTCAGGACAGAAATACTTAGTGAGTTGTTTGCGAAAATAATACATCTAAATCCAAGGGAAAAGAATATTTTTATATATTTTTTTTCATCTTTTTTTCATCCACACTTTGTGCCCTCCTTCATCTCCACACACTCTGTGCCCTCCTTCATCTCCACACACTCTGTGCCCTCCTTCATCTCCACACACTCTGTGCCCTCCTTCATCTCCACACACTCTGTGCCCTCCTTAATCCACACACTCTGTGCCCTCCTTCATCCACACATTCTGTGCCCTCCTTCATCTCCACACACTCTGTGCCCTCCTTCATCTCCACACACTCTGTGCCCTCCTTCATCTCCACACACTCTGTGCCCTCCTTCATCCACACACTATGTGCCCTCCTTCATCTCCACACACTCTGTGCCCTCCTTCATCTCCACACACTCTGTGCCCTCCTTCATCTCCACACACTCTGTGCCCTCCTTCATCTCCACACACTCTGTGCCCTCCTTAATCCACACACTCTGTGCCCTCCTTCATCTCCACACACTCTGTGCCCTCCTTCATCTCCACACACTCTGTGCCCTCCTTCATCTCCACACACTCTGTGCCCTCCTTCATCTCCACACACTCTGTGCCCTCCTTCATCTCCACACACTCTGTGCCCTCCTTCATCCACACATTCTGTGCCCTCCTTCATCTACACACTCTGTGCCCTCCTTCATCTCTACACACTCTGTGCCCTCCTTCATCCACACATTCTGTGCTCTCCTTCATCCTCACACTCTGTGTCCTCCTTCGTCCACACACTCTGTGCCCTCCTTCATCTCCACACACTCTGTGCCCTCCTTCATCTCCACACACTCTGTGCCCTCCTTCATCTCCACACACTCTGTGCCCTCCTTAATCCACACACTCTGTGCCCTCCTTCATCTCCACACACTCTGTGCCCTCCTTCATCTCCACACACTCTGTGCCCTCCTTCATCTCCACACACTCTGTGCCCTCCTTCATCTCCACACACTCTGTGCCCTCCTTAATCCACACACTCTGTGCCCTCCTTCATCTCCACACACTCTGTGCCCTCCTTCATCTCCACACACTCTGTGCCCTCCTTCATCTCCACACACTCTGTGCCCTCCTTCATCTCCACACACTCTGTGCCCTCCTTCATCTCCACACACTCTGTGCCCTCCTTCATCCACACATTCTGTGCCCTCCTTCATCTACACACTCTGTGCCCTCCTTCATCTCCACACACTCTGTGTCCTCCTTCATCCACACACTCTGTGCCCTCCTTCGTCCACACACTCTGTGTCCTCCTTCATCCACACACTCTGTGCCCTCCTTCATCCACACACTCTGTGCCCTCCTTCATCCACACACTCTGTGCCCTCCTTCATCCACACACTCTGTGCCCTCCTTCATCCACACACTCTGTGCCCTCCTTCATCCACACACTCTGTGCCCTCCTTCATCTCCACACACTCTGTGCCCTCCTTCGTCCACACACTCTGTGCCCTCCTTCATCCTCACACTCTGTGTCCTCCTTTATCCACACATTCTGTGCTCTCCTTCATCCACACATTCTGTGCCCTCCTTCATCTACACACTCTGTGCCCTCCTTCATCTACACACTCTGTGCCCTCCTTCATCTCCACACACTCTGTGCCTTCCTTCATCTCCACACACTCTGTGCCCCCTTCATCCACACACTCTGTGCCCTCCTTCATCTCCACACACTCTGTGCCCTCCTTCATCTCCACACACTCTGTGCCCTCCTTAATCCACACACTCTGTGCCCTCCTTCATCTCCACACACTCTGTGCCCTCCTTCATCTCCACACACTCTGTGCCCTCCTTCATCTCCACACACTCTGTGCCCTCCTTCATCTCCACACACTCTGTGCCCTCCTTCATCTCCACACACTCTGTGCCCTCCTTCATCCACACATTCTGTGCCCTCCTTCATCTACACACTCTGTGCCCTCCTTCATCTCCACACACTCTGTGTCCTCCTTCATCCACACACACTCTGTGCCCTCCTTCATCTCCACACACTCTGTGCCCTCCTTCATCCACACACTCTGTGCCCTCCTTCATCTCCACACACTCTGTGCCCTCCTTCATCTCCACACACTCTGTGCCCTCCTTCATCTCCACACACTCTGTGCCCTCCTTCATCTCCACACACTCTGTGCCTTCCTTCATCTCCACACACTCTGTGCCCCCTTCATCCACACACTCTGTGCCCTCCTTCATCTCCACACACTCTGTGCCCTCCTTCATCTCCACACACTCTGTGCCCTCCTTCATCTCCACACACTCTGTGCCCTCCTTCATCTCCACACACTCTGTGCCCTCCTTCATCTCCACACACTCTGTGCCCTCCTTCATCCACACACTCTGTGCCCTCCTTCGTCCACACACTCTGTGCCCTCCTTCATCCACACATTCTGTGCCCTCCTTCATCCTCACACTCTGTGTCCTCCTTTATCCACACATTCTGTGCTCTCCTTCATCCACACACTCTGTGTCCTCCTTTATCCACACACTCTGTGCCCTCCTTCATCTACACACTCTGTGCCCTCCTTCATCTCCACACACTCTGTGCCCTCCTTCATCCACACACTCTGTGCCCTCCTTCATCCACACACTCTGTGCCCTCCTTCGTCCACACGCTCTGTGCCCTCCTTCGTCCACACACTCTGTGCCCTCCTTCATCCACACACTCTGTGCCCTCCCTCATCTACACACTCTGTACCCTCCTTCATCCACACACTCTGTGCCCTCCCTCATCTACACACTCTGTACCCTCCTTCATCTACACACTCTGTGCCCCCTGCATCCACACACTCTGTGCCCTCCTTCATCCACACACTCTGTGCCCGCCTTCATCCACACACTCTGTGCCCCCTTCATCCACACACTCTGTGCCCTCCTTCATCCACACACTCTGTGCCCCCTTCATCTATACACTCTGTGCCCTCCTTCATCCACATACTCTGTGCCCGCTTCATCCACACACCCTGTGCCCTCTACATCCACACACTCTGTGCCCTCCTTCATCCACACACTCTGTGCCCGCCTTCATCCACACACTCTGTGCCCCCTTCATCCACATACTCTGTGCCCGCTTCATCCACACACCCTGTGCCCTCTACATCCACACACTCTGTGCCCTCCTTCATCCACACACTCTGTGCCCGCCTTCATCCACACACTCTGTGCCCCCTTCATCCACACACTTTGTGCCCTCCTTCATCCACACACTCTGTGCCCCCTTCATCTCCACACACTCTGTGCCCTCCTTCATCCACACACTCTGTGCCCCCTTCATCCACACATAGTGTGCCCTTCTTCACACTCGGTGCCCTCCTTCATCCACACTCTGCCCCTCTTCATCCTCACTGTGCCCCTCTTCACACTTTGGGAACCGCTGCTGTAATCTAATGGTAGCTGGAAGGTGATGTAACATTACTGATGGGTAGGGAAAGACCTGGATCCTAGGCAGCACGGTGGCTCAGTGGTTAGCACTTCTACCTCACAGCACTGGGGTCATGAGTTCAATTCCTAACAAGGGCCTTAAATGTGTGGAGTTTGTATGTTCTCCCCTTGTTTGCATGGGTTTCCTCTGGGTGCTCCGGTTTCCTCCCACACTCCAAAAACATACTGGTAGATTAATTGACTGCTGACAAAATTAATACTAGTTTACATGTTAGGGAATTTGGACTGTAAGTTTCAATGGGGCAGGGACTGATGTGAGTGAGTTCTCTGTACAGCGCTGTGGAATTAGTGGCGCTATATAAATAAATGGTGATGATGATGATCTTGTTGTCCCAGCACCACTATCTGTTTCCCTTGGTGTTATAATTATGGTCCTTCCCTCCTCAACCAATTTTGCATGAGTGCCACTCAATAATGTCATTATGTAATGGGATACAATCCCGTCTGTGTGCAGATCCCGCATCTTATCAGCAAGGAAAACAATGTAAAACTAAAATAAATGATTTTATAATGTCCTAGGGAGGAACAGCTGTGGAAGCAACTTCTAAATCTACACTAATTACATGAAAGTGGTTATGGGCCACTATTTAGAATCAAGGTAAATATGTTTCCTATTTTGCTGTTTTATGTAACCTCTGTAAAATAAAAAAGATAATAGCTCCAACATGTTACCAAAAACCCTCTATATCCTGAAAAAAAGTAGAAAAATTTAATATTTAACTTTATCTTGAAACATTGCAAACAGTACATTTTGGTCTGATCATGAAGGGGCGATCCCAAGCCACCAACTGCCCTCCCCCCTCCTGCCCCCGGATCTTTAAGTAAAAAAAGATAACCTGACCAAAGTGCATAGAACAGTATATTGTACAACTGATGTAAGTTAGTATTTATTGAACATTTATCACTTTCATCATCATCATCATTTATTTATATAGCGCCCCTGATTCCGCAGCGCTGTACAGAGAACTCATTCACATCAGTCCCTGCCCCATTGGAGCTTACAGTCTAAATTCCCTAATATACACAAACAGAGAGACAGACGTGGGTCAATTTTGATAGCAGCAAATTAATTCACCTACCAGTATGTTTTTGGAGTGTGGGAGGAAACCGGAGCACCCTGAAGAAAACCACGCAAACACGGGGAGAACATACAAACTCCACACAGATAAGGCCATGGTCGGGAATTGAACTCATGACCCCAGCACTGTGAGGCAGAAGTGCTAACCACTGAGCCACCATGCTGCCCCACATCTATATATATATATAGTTTTCTTACATAAATGGCTGTACTTTGGGGGTGTGGGGGCAAATAATATACCTATCATCATCATCACCATTTATGTATATAGCGCCACTAATTCCGCAGCGCTGTACAGAGAACTCATTCACATCAGTCCTTGCCCCATTGGAGCTTACAGTCTAATTTCCCTAACATACACAAACAGACAGAGAGAGACAAGGGTCAATTTTGATAGCAGCCGATTAACCTACTAGTATTTTTTGGAGTGTGGGAGGAAACCGGAGCACCCGGAGGAAACCCGCGCAAACACGGAGAGAACATACAAACTCCTCACAGATAAGGCCGTGGTCGACAATAGAACTCATGACCCCAGTGCGGTGAGGCAGAACTGCTAACCACTGAGCCACTGTGTTGCCCGTACCACCTATATTGGGGCCCTCTCTTACTTGGTTTATTAATATATTTTATTTTTATGGCTCCACAAAAGGCAGCACCGTACATGACGTATACAGAACGCAATGATCAATAACACATTATATGATACCTGAAAACCAAAGTACAAAGACCAGACATTGAGAATAAATAAATAATACACAGATAATATAATAATGCAGATCACATTATTTACAGGACAGTGAGTGAGAGTGATGGTAGTGACCAAGGTGAAGTAAGCCTGGGGTGAAAAAGAGAGGGCTAGCGGACAGGCGCGGGCTGACGGACGTCAGCCCGGGGGGCACACGCCGCACAGGCGGCAGCATCACATGACACGTGATGCGGCCGCGTCATCAATGACGCGGCCGTATCATGTGTCATGTGATGCGGCCGCCTAACAGCCGTGATTCTGAGCGGCCCGGGGGGACGATGCCCCCCTGCCCCCCGACCCAGCCCACCCCTGCTAGCGGAGCAGGCCTAGAGGAACACAGGGTGATGGAACAGTAGAAGGAGAACACGAGGACAGAGGGCCCTGCTCATGAGAGCTTACATCCTAAAGGGAAGGGGATGGCACAGATAGGGTGGTACCAATTGGTGGAGTGTTGGACCTTTTCTGATGATAGGACCGTGACCTGTGGTCTTACTCTCCTAAGAGACGATTTCCCATCCCCAATATTTGACAGATAGACTGGCAGATCACAGGTATTCGACAAATGGATCAGATGTGAATCTAGATTGTCATACACACAAAACAAAACAATGTCCAAAATTGTGCCTGCATGGGCATCTGTACCCAAAGTATCTACTAGTGACCCGGACATCTCAGCTGCTATATCAATTCAGTATAATCTCCTCCTCCCTTCTCTCTTACATAACAATAGAACGTGGAAGGAAGCTGCCACTATTGTTGTTTTGTTGCAACAATGTGGCATCTCTCTGCAAATTGTTTATCCCTGAGTGTTGCAGATAAAACAATACATACATGGAGGAACATCTTGAAGAGATGGGAGCAGATAAGAAGTCAGAAGGAATGGGGGGGGGGGGCAGGGGCGGATCGAGAAAAGTATCCTACCCCGGGCAATTTAGGCCACGCCCCCTTTTTTACTTCAAGGCTGCCGGCGGCTGCACAATATGTGCAGGTCTGCTCGGCAGTGACAATGTGCTGCCCGGCTGCTCTGATTGTGTTTTAAACACAATCAGAGCAGCCGGGCAGCACACTGTCACTGCCGAACGGACCTGCAAATACTGTGCAGCCGCCAGCAGCAAGCCCCCGCTAGGATCCGCCACTGGGGGGGGGGGGGGTCTGGTCCTGAAGGCTTACAATCTAATGATAATACTAACTAGTAGCGTGTGGGATGTCCAGGCTTTAGCTTTAGACTGACGAAAGCAGATTTAAGCTGGGTACACACTGCAGTATTTTCAGCTGATTATCAGGCCAATGAAACGATAAATGACGATTATCATTCCAAAGCACATCGTATCGTTTCATTTGGTTTTTAAACTTGACTAAAAATGTTGTTCAACGATGAACGATGTCATGTATGCACTCAGGACCGGTGGTGTCCATAGATCACATGAATTAACATGCTGATCAGGACTTTTTTTTTTTTGTCGTTGTTAAAATCGTTAAAGATGTCGCATCGGGAGAATTTTTCTGTAGTGTGTACCCAGCCTTAGTCCAAGTGCAATAAGACTTTTGATGTTAAGAATTATATTATTGTGATATGTTTTGGATAAATCCTATTTAAGCAGATATTGGGAACCTGTTCGTTTTATTTAGATTACTGCCACGTTATTTAGTTTATACCTTGATCTTCTGCAGCCTAGCGCTCTTCCTGTATTTTGAGTTTTGGATGTTTATTTTTCAGCTCTGTTTTTCATTACTCTGTGTCTCTAAATGTGGCCTTTACAGGACCTTGTACTCTGTAGTGATTGGTTTGAGCTAGGAATGTGTACACCTGCTTATAATAATGTATATGCAATTAATAATCATAGGAGAATGATACCATGGGGAAATGTGGTTGTTATCTGTGAGGCAGATTTTTTGTTCTTTCTAAAAAGGAAAAGTAGTGGTGTAGCCTATAGCAACCAATCAGATTCTAGCTATCACGTTCTAGAATGTACTGGATAAATGATAGCTAGAATCTGATTGGTTGCTATGGGCAACACCTCCACCTTTCCTTTTTATAAGGTTGGATAACTCTTCCCCTGTATCTAATACAGATATCAATATCTCTTGCACACTCTGTACCCTGGAAACCTCTGGGTTTCCAACTGAGCCGCAGGATACCAGTAAAACGTACCTGTCAGTAGAGGCAGCCATTTTATGGGCTGAACCAGCATCCATCCCATCAATCCACTGTTAGCATGTGACATGCGTGAGATCCGAGGCTGCTTTCTCATAAACACTGGCTCAGCCGACAAAATGGCTGCCTCTGGGCAACAAGTACGTTCTAAAGGACATTGATGTGAAATGCTACTTTTATTTTACAAACAGTATATACTTTGTAGATAAATAATAATGGTATTCCCCACACCTGAAGGAAACTTTGTAAAATATATTGCTTAGTAAAATAAAGCATTATGGGGCTTATTTATTATAATAGAATTAAAAAATAATAACTTTATTAAAAAAAAGGGGGGTCAGGGAAATAATTTATTTTGCAAATAAAGCATTTATTCCTGTACGGCGCCTCTACTATCGCCATCCTGAGATGGTGGTAGCGGTGATATTTTATTTGTCTTTTTTAAATAGGCTTCCCCATTCTTTGCATGGGGAGGCTTCACCAGAGGTCATCATCATCAGTTATTTATATAGCGCCACTGATTCCGCAGCGCTGTACAGAGAACTCACTCACATCAGTCCCTGCCCCATTGGAGCTTACAGTCTAAATTCCCTAACATACACACACAGAGACTGAGAGAGAGAGAGAGACTAGGGTCAATTGCTTTAATAGCAGCCAATTAACCTACCAGTATGTTTTTCTTTTTGGATTGTGGGAGGAAACCCAGAGCACCCAGAGGAAACCCACGCAAACACGGGGAGAACATACAAACTCCACACAGATAAGGACATGGTCGGGAATTGAACTCATGACCCCAGCGCTGTGAGGCAAAAATGTTAACCACTGAGCCACCATGCTGCCCGATGTCCTCACCATATCGCCATCGATAGTCTTCACCGGTTTGCTCAGGAGATAGGGCTTGATAATTAGGCCCCCTATATCACTTACTTGATTATTTGGTCACTAGTGTTCAATTTGACAATTTTACCTTCAAGAGTTATATGAAATTGATTGGAAGCTCTCAGGTGCAGAGTCCTCTTCACCATGTTTCAGTTTGTACTCGCCACTGGAATTGTGCCCCTCAAGACTTGTTGTGCCCAGGGCAGCTGCCTCTTCTGCCCTATCCCTGGTCCCATACTTATCCAAGGCGGGTGCCTTAAATCTTCATCTTCAGATGCCGGTGGACCGCTACTGGGTTTTAGTCAACAGGATTTGTTGTAATTTCCTACACGTCACTCGAGTTAATGTAACGTGTAAATATACCCTATTTATATCTAGGGCTCAAGTTTACTTTATATTTCTACAAATATGCAGTAAAACACATAGATATAAATGAATGAGAACCTGATATTCAATATACAATTCCTCCAGCTCGGAAATGGACGCAGCGTCATGAACATGTTGATGTGGTTTGGCAAATCTGGACACAGTGTGGGCTTGGCTGAGCTGGGCATGGGAGGGGCTTGGCTGAGCTGGGCATGGGAGGGGCTTGGCTGAGCTGGGCATGGGAGGGGCTTGGCTGAGCTGGGCATGGGAGGGGCTTATTTTGCCCTGATTTTGCTTTTTAAAATGTTGGGAGGCATGACATAAACGGACATATTTGCCAGATATCTATTGGCTTAACCATAATATACCACACCCAATGATGTTGCAAACGCCACTTACCGCCAAGTAAACCATTGTGTTCTAAGAGAATAACCTAACCTCAATAAGTTTGTCCGGAGAGATTTGAAAGAAGATAAGGTTATTGGGAATAGAAGGGAATAAATAGCACCTCTACTGGATGGTGAACTCTGCACGTAGACTAACTAGCAACGTCACAGAAATTAAATAGATATAGTCTTATAACAATAATACCTTTATACATTCATCCATTAACATGCACAATGGACATATATAAAATAAAGCATCTCATTATGTGGTTAAAAAAAATTAAATAAAATTAGAAAAAAAATAAAACACAAAAATAACATTTATACTGTAAAATTAATCATTATGACCCTTATTAGTAAATATAGGGGTCATTGAAAGTTGGAAAAATGCAGACTTGCAAAGCAAATAATCTGTAACTTTTGTGCAAGTTTATATAGGATGCCTATAGATGAGCGCATCAATATGGAAGCTACTGAGCGGGTACCAAGGTTTCCTCTATTGATGGGCGGAGAATGACAGATTGGGGCACTTCTATCTAAATGCAAAGTAAGTTGAGGATCGCACCTTGTATTGCATCCGCATGCAAACACGAGATTCCGTTTTATAGATTTGTAAATGAGCGTCAGGGTGGAGATTGAGCATTTTGGGGCTATTCCCGTCAGATCCTCTTTCCCACCCCTAAATGACCTTTACTTGACATGTCCTCAGAAGTGGAGTTTATTGGCATCAGCTAAACCTTTCAATGGGGCACCTCTTGTATCATATGGGTACATCTCGTACAGAAGAGCCGTTTAGATGAGAAATTACAGAAAGAAAATTAAACAATACAATGATACCCATGAAATTAAGTCCTGATTACTCTTCTATCCCTGACTTATTTAAGGCATAAATGGGCCTTGAACAATCAATATTTTAGGAGAAAAGTTTAAATACATAAATGAATTCTAGGCCTGGTCCAGAAGGTGCAGCAGGCAGGGATTTGAAGAGACATTTGTACTTCTTTCAGCCCGGGTCTGATTAATGGTTCAGGTCTCCCTAGGCTAATACGCTAATAGCGCCCCCTGTTTTTCTGCACAAGGCTAATACGTGGTATGTAAAAATGAACTCGTCCTTTTGATAAAATCAGGGTTCCTTCACCCCCCTTTCCCCCAACACCAATGTTTCTTAAAAGATAGCTCCATTTTTTAAAAGGGTCACAGCAATTTTTGTCACTCTTTTAATTTCCATTAAAATCAGAAATAAATAGCAGAATGGAGGCGTGAACGAGCCTTACTGAGGGTGAAGACGTGAAGGTGGAGGGGGCTGTCACACCTGCGACGGTTGCCATCCTTGTCTCTACTACTCCCTTATCCTCAAGCTCCCGCCCAAGGATGACTCATTGTCTTCAGCCTTTACAGGGGCAAACGCAGGATTTGTACAGGGGGATTTCCACACCACACCACCAGTGGGCGTGACCAGCATGTACAAGGGCGTGGCTATAATTTTAGACAGTGCTTGGCTGCTCTCCAACTCTTCCTATCCCCATAATGTACATGGGCAATGCTGCGTGCACTACTGTTAGGTGCACGCAGCTCTCCCTTTTCAAGCAGAGCCGTGTGAAGCGAGAACAGGGTCCAGCCATCTCAATTATACAGTGCCCCAGGCTTGGAGGGGGGTTTCCAGACACTAGGAAACCCACCCTCAGTTTTCCCTATGCTTTATCATGGGAATATGTCAAGATTAAAACTTTACTACATTTTACTTTCAAGTTTTCTCTTAACTTTGGAAAACAACTATTCTCTAATATTTTAAAATAAATTTCAGTTTATACCTCTCCCTGTCACTATTTTGCACCCTCAAATATGTTGCACCCCCAAAAGCCTTGCGCCGTAGGCTGCAGCCTAGTGAGTCAGACTACTGGATAATCAGGCCCTGTGTGCAATTTGTACGCGTGACATGGACAGAAAAGTGCATTTGTGCAAATATTTGCTTTGCAACCACATTTTACATTTACATTGGTTATTAAGTGTCATTTATACTCTTTAATATACAAGTTCACAAACTTTGTATCTCTATGAGCGTCAGAAGTCACAGAAAAAAATATCAATATGATTGTGGGTTCCATTCATGCATATAAATAAGTTTTTCCCTAATTTTGCTCATTTTCTCTGTAATATCCAATAAAAATATATATTTACCCCACTTGAGTACACTATAAAATAAAAAAGATATTACCGGCAAAAGCAAGTTAGAGAAAGTGGGAAAATTTGTCTGGTCACCTGAAATCTAGTCTAAAAGTAAATGGGTGACTAGGGGAGGTTTCCAGTTGCCTGGAAATAATCCTAATGGTTGTACATCCTGTCTGTCAGCCTAGGTATCTTGCCAGACAGGGACCTGAACCAATCAGGGCAGGGGACTGATCTCTACTGTAATCAGCAGGACATTTAATAGGATGACTGGTTTCTAGGGAGGGGCCAAACACCAAGAAAGACCCAATTGGGATTCCCAGACCCATGGGTATGATGGTGGATAAGCCGCTGCGCCAGGGCCCAGCCCACACTTCATAGCTGTAGCGACAGTGTCCCACCTCTCTGCCCCCATATATCCAGCGGTGCACTCTCCAGGCTTCAGCTTGTCTCCAACCGGGCAGCCGGCAAGTACTTGCTGATTATGTTGTTACCACTTTAAACATGGGCTCCACCAACCTGCCATTTTAGGAAGGGTGCAGTTATCTTGAACATGGCTGGGTAGCTGGCAATGCTGGGCGAATCACCTCCATCGAATACCCTCCAGCCCCCCCCCCCCACCCTCAACAAGAGCCCCACTGTTGCCCAACAGCTGTTTCAGTTATTGTGAACAGGTGCAGGACAACAAGGAGAAATGGGGGGGGGGTATCAAAGAGCTACGGTGGAGGAGCTGACCCTCAATGTCAATGGCCATCATGTCAATGTCCACCCCTACTAAGGACAACCAAAATGAGAGGTGGTCGGATCCATGTTTTAAGTCTACAATTTATTTCTTGGCTTTATTTCCAAATCAAGCATTTGAACACCCACCCCCCCTCCCCTTCTAGAAATCCTGCATTAGCCCCCTACAAAGAGGTTAATTCCCTCATTGCAGCTGAGTTTCCATGACTGTTTAAATGTCCAGCAGTAAAGACCTGCTCTACTGGAGGATTTCTAGTAAACAGTCCAGCATTATGGGTTTGCAATGCTGAAGAGCTAATAAGATGCCCGAAAGGCGCTATGCTGCTGGATGAATTTCTAGAAAAATGACCAACATTAAAGTCCCATGATAGTGAAGTATTTAGTTAGATGTCCATCAGTTGGTAAATGTGCTACTTGTAAAGATTTTGGTAGAATACCCAGCAGTAAAGACCTGCACTACTTGAGGATTGTCAAGCTAGATGTCCAATGGTAACAAGAAGTGTCACTGGAT
Source organism: Mixophyes fleayi (assembly GCF_038048845.1). Classification (NCBI taxonomy): domain Eukaryota; kingdom Metazoa; phylum Chordata; class Amphibia; order Anura; family Limnodynastidae; genus Mixophyes; species Mixophyes fleayi. The sequence goes on along the minus strand of NC_134404.1, from coordinate 22,756,472 downwards.
GAGTGTCTAGTAATATATCTAAAGGATAGTACCTAGGCTACTGGAAGAGTTTCTAACACAACGTCTGGACCTCCATTTCTAGGCGAATATTTAGCAAAATAGCCAATAATAAAGACCTGTTTCCAGTTTTGATTTTCATTAATTATTGCAAAATATTTTGCAGCATGTCTCCATTTATCCTGATATTCTAAACGTCTCTGTTTTGTGCCGTGTGAGTTACAACATTTGCCCACGGCAGTTTCTTGAGGCTTTTTTTTCCAAACTCATTTCACGATAAGCCGAGGCCAAAGTCCTCTTCTCTTCTGGACAAGGAGAGCAAACACGATCTTGATGGAACGGTTAATAATTTCAGCTGTGAGTATTACTCTTGTCTCTTGGCAACATGTCTGCCCGGTGGCCTTTCACACACCAATCAATACATTCTGAGCTTTGCTGATAGCTAAAAAGACCCACTTAACTTCTAAGTGAGGAAACTTGTTGTAAATGTATATTCCACAGTCCACTGCATGTATTCTATGTAATGAACCTGGAATATATATGGAAAAACTATTTTGAAAAATGTTATAAGGATATACAAAAGATATGCACATGACAGAAGTGAGGGATAGAGTTTATCCTTAATATTTTCAAATATTATTCCTTTATATTACTCTAAATATTACATACCCCTCCCTCTGTTTATACACACTTAGTCTTCTGTCCACTTATAATTGTTTTAGTCCTACACACAGTCCATTATCAATATTCTGCCCCCTACGCCTACCAGTGTCACCACATTCTATTCCAACTCATTGTCCCTTAGCTGTCTTCTACCACTAGACCACCCACACTCCATACCAAACCCTTTGTCCACCACCACCCCCCAACCCAATTAATTTAGACACTACTGGTATCGCTCCTATCTCCCATCGCACTGGGATATATGCCTCTCAATTCACACTCCATCCCGTCCCCTGCGGTCGGCCAATGACCGTCGCCTGTCCTCCAACCTGAGCACCTCATCCCACTCCAGAATCCAAGATTTCTCCCAGGCTGCCCCTCTTCATTGGAACGACCTCCCTCGCTCTATCCGACTGTCCCCTAATTTGGGCTCCTTCAAACGGCCACTCAAAACTCATATTTTTCTCAAAGCCTACCAGCCATCCACATAATCTTCTATCCATACTTGACTACCTTACCCCCTCTCTTGTGCTGGATACCCTCCTCTCACTCCCTTTGTGCCCCCTGTCTGTTTTCCCTCCCTCTAGGATGTAAGCTCTTATGAGCAGGGCCCTCTTCACTCTTGTTTCTCTACCTATTCTTCAGCTCCTACATATATACTATGTTACTATGTTTAGAGTGTTTGCAGTCCTGCTAGTATTTGTTTAATGTTCGGTACTGTATCTACCCTGTATGGTCTTTTGTCTGTCTCTGTATGGCGCTGTGGAAATTTTGTGGCGCCCTATAAATAAAGGCCAATAATAATAATAATAATAATAATAACAACCCACCCACAGCATTATTTATAGGGTGGGCAAACCTCCAGAGGCTCCCACTTTGATCTTCTTTGGACCATGTGGGACTTCACTCTGTACTGTGCATGTGTCAACCTCACAAAAGCCCAGAAGAGCAGAGTGAGACCTAGGGGGCAGATGGACTGGCATTGCCAGGCGCCCTTTATTCTCAGACCCCATAACCTCTGCACCTGCTGAAACCCTGGTCACTGTTAATGCCACGTGAATACACTATAACTCTACCCAGTGCCCCATGGCAACCACAAGCTAATAACAGTTTATTCTATGCCTGCCCACTCTATTTCTAAGTACTAGAGATATTAAAAATTTTCCACCTAGAGCAAGTTGGCAATTTCCGTACAATTGTAAACTGACCCCAACTTAATTTTGTGTTTGAAAATTTGTGGCTCACATTTGCAGTTCGCCAATCAAGTTCGCATTAAGAATAGTGTTTAAATTATTGAAATGTTAAACACTTAGATAATATTTTTAAATAATAGAATTTTTTTTTAACATTTTATGAATTAGAACTGCGAACACTGCTCGAAGTTTTTACGTTCAAGGTTCGTTGTTAAAATTAATTAACTTATATCAATTTAAGCTCAAATGTTTTTGAACATTGTCAAACCTGTTTGACTTTCTGAAATTTAGCATGATTTTGTTGTTTGTTGATCAAATATTTGTGAAATTCCACCGATATTGATTCGAGGAAATGGTTTGACAAACGATACATGGCTGGTTCGAAAAACCTGGAGTCGGTTCATACCGGGATGAGGAAGAGTTACAAAAAGGTGTTCAGATCCTACCACAGTGTTTCTTTGGACCATGAAAGGGGACAGAGCTTTGGGGGAATAGGTCAGGCTGATTGGGATGGGTTTCTGCCATTTGGGTGCATGGTTTGTGCAGATTGAGGTTGTGGCTTATTTCACCCTGATTTTGCCAGAATAATGTTAGGAGATATGATTCAATCACCTGTGCTCAAGCATGGATGGTCTTAAAACCTGGAGTGTTAGGGAGGCTTAAGAACTGAAGTTTTGCAGTGATGGCAACAATAATGTCTTAGAGGGGCTCTGAAGTTATACTTCGGGCATATCGGTAGCTAGAGGAGAATTGACCACCTTATTGTGAATTCCTTCTAAGTTTATACGCAGCCAAGCTTGCCAATTATACTAGATGGCATCTGGGCTTTTTATTTGTGGAAGATGAACTATTGCAGGGAGGCATATTTATCAAAGGGTGAAAAGTTTGTCTTCACCTGGCCCAACTCAAAAAAAGGGTTATGGCTATTGACAACGTTGATATCTGCGGTGATACCGCTGCTGTCGTTTCTCTGGTTTTTGGCCTTAACAGAATGGTACTAAGGAATCAAAATCATTAAAAAAATTATACTGAAAATGAAGCATTGGTTTGTTAATGAATACATGTTTAAAATGTTAGTGGACCTGGAAAGACTTCCACGTTAAAGGAGGAAAGTTAGCACTTAGCGTGTCGGTCAGCTGACTCAGTGATACTGTTTTGATAAATTGCAGCGATAAGGGATATTTATCACTGATAAGAGTCAATAACTTTTTTTACTTATTGCCATGACATAACTACTAATAATTGGCTTCTAAAAGTTCTGCCTGCCTGTCAAACAGGAGCTGCTGAGACATATGGTTCATCTAAAGCTAGTTGCCCTGGTTTGTAAGGTTTTTTATCAAAGCCATGCCAGTATGTAGGTGCAGCTTTCTGTTCTATACGGATGCCTCAATAATGGATCCTAAGCTGCGTTTATGTTCAAAAATCTATCTCTGGTGCGCGTGCCGTTTACACCACGCCAGGCGGTATGTGGGCATTGAGGACCGTGTCAAACTGCAAATAGTACTGTGCATCTCAACATTTAAATGTCCAAAATCAGGACAAAATAATCCAAACATCACCAAGATCCTCCCAGCCATGTCCATACGCTCAAGGTCTTGCCCACTATGCAATCATTTTATGACTCCACAAATCAGGACAATCCTGACAAAATCAGGACTCTTGGACATGTAGGGCTGGTATAGAAGACACAATTGCTCCTTGTAGACAGTCAGATGACGGCGCAAGTGCATGCCTGTTATTTCCATCTATATAAACTGGTGCAAAGGAAAAAGATGGTGTATATATATATATATATATATATATATATATATATATATATGTAGCTACCATTTTTTCTAGTGCAGTTTATGAAACAAAAGCAAACGCTATAGTCGGATGAACCGGGCTTTTGTGCTATTTTCCTCTGACAGTGTCCGCTTCTGAGTGCATTCTGGGAAATGTAGATGTTAGCCAGACTAGCAAAGACCCCTATTTAGGTAAATAGCAAGGGGGGCTTGAGAGCAACAAACTAATGTAAAATGAAGGTGGAAAACCACTTTAAACTTGGCATAGAGGATTTGTACAGATAGTTAATGACGACCCTCTCTCATTTATTATATTGCATAGAAAGAATGAAAGTGACCCATTATCACTGCTCATTATTCAATCGAGGATGGGGGTGGGGCAATAGCTGACCTTTGGCTTGCCTGCTGCTGCTGGCATTCTCTATCATTCCATGAGTGGATTGATAGAATGAGACAATGGGATTTCACATAGAGCTCTGCTATCAGGAGCCTGCCTTATCCAAAGCGTTTTTCTATTAGTCTAACACTCCATTGTGCATCCCCTTATCAGCTGAAATGTTGATGTAATGCCTGGCTCCCAAGTGCTCGTGAATCCCACTTGCATGCATATTTCACTCATGTTTGGTGGGGGTGGGGGGGGAATGGTGGGAGACTCCTTATCAGCATTCTCACAAGAAATAAATGGGAGGGGGAGGGAACTCGTAGAAACCCATGATGAAAGTAATGATTATTAACCACTGGGTAATCTTTAAACGTATATAGGACCTTTTTTCACAAAAGCAGCAATTATAAAGACTATCCAAACATGCAGGTTATCACAGATAGTTCTTGGAGACATACATGGTGAATTGTGAAACTAAATTTAAGGTTTTTTTTTTGCAAGAGGAATGGAAAGTATTGACCTATGTGGGCCACCGTACAGATTCTCATAATTAATCTTTTCTAGAGGTCCATCTCAATAGTTTGTAGACATTCGTTAAATAACCCCTCCAAGATCTGAAAAATAATGCTCTTACAAATCCATGAGAGTGGACCTGTAATGTGCATACATTGGAAGCTGCCATTTCACTTAATTCCTCAGTGATGCCATTAGTTCCTAGCGAACTGAAGTAATATTTGTTAAGTCCACAAAATGGCTTCCTCTATAAAGTGCCCCAAAAATGTCATTAGCGTCTAGAAATTAATATGATGCATTCTCATGATTATTGACTCAGTATTTAAAATGTTTACCTCTACAAAGTGCCCCATTGCTGTGACTGGTTCTTAGGGAATAGATAGAGTGCAATCACATGAATATTGTGTATCTGACAAAATGGCTGCTCTGCTGTGAGTAAGTAATGCATAACTCCCAATTTTTGGAGTAACTCAAATGAGACATAAAGCGCGTGGCTGAAAGGGGGAGTGGCAACATCACACTAGGGCCGTGCCCACATTCCTCTAGCGGTGTTGAAATCACTGTCCCAGGCATGCTTAACACTTCTGAAACACTAAAGCACCCCTAACCCCTCTCCCATCACCTAAAAGCTCAGCTGCCTTGGTGCACACACTAATGGCAGCGTCACACGTTCAACAATGCTCTGCTGTACAGAGTGGCGGTGTATAGGTCATATCTCCACCATTCTAACAGTCAGGACAAGCATCCGACTGGGGAGTGGGACAGAATCCTTCAATCAGTACTGTCCCGCCTAGATCAGGACATTTGAGTGGCCTGGTAATGGTTACACTTTCATAGATACATGTCGATAAATTTTGAAAACATCTCACATTTAGGGGTATATCTATCTAAAAAAGAATTATTGCAACAATATAGAATTAATTATCGCCACTGTTTTACGTTAATTTATTGCAGTGGTAAGTGCTACTTCTACTGAGTATGTAAGGAGACGAGGAACTGGAAACTTGGTTTGATTGATTTTTTTTTTTGTAAAAAAGGAAAATCTTTTGAACCAATTATTATTTTTTTCAGGCTGTTCTTTCACCCTAAGATGGCGATAGCAGATCAGGTACTTGATAAATAGGCTTTCCCATTCAAAGGCATAGGGAAGTGAAAAAGCCCTGTTGTAAGCCTTAGGTCTTTAAACCCTGTGATAAATGTGCCCCTTCATCTCTAAAGCAAATCTTGTTTCCTCTATTAAACATGAATTTATAACTCTTGTTTCACCTCTTTCTAGCTGATTTTCGCCATCAGTTTACATGCCTACCTCTCACTGAGGTGTGGCCATGTGCCCTGCAGATTAATGAAGGAGAGCTTTGTGTAAACTGTCTGAGAAGAAGTGAATGAGGATAGATGTCATTGCTCTCAATGACCTCTTAATGGATGTGGAACAGAATGCTGAGCCCATTTCTGATGACACTGCAAATGTGTCGCTGTAACAGGAAGCTAAGCACAGTCTAATAGTGCTACTATATTGTTGTATTTTCACTTTGAATGTTTCTAATGTACATATAAATGGATGACGTCACTTTTAAAGTCAAAGAATCCTAACTAACAAGTATCGTCCCGCAATACTTCTTCTGTATCTCTTCTGTATGTGCCGCCATTGTGATTTACTGACCTCACTTATGCATATATTGATAAGGGACATACATGAATTACACAGGTTCTGTGGCTAGCTGGCTGGAACCATGTGAGATGGAAGGCAGGAAGGTAAAAATCTGCTCCTAATCAGTCAGCCACAGAACCTTTGTAATTTATGTCCGGCACTACCGTTAGGCGAACCTAGGCGGTAGTGCTGGAGTAGAGGAGAGGATGGTTGAAGAGAAATGGATGGGGTGAGAGGAGTGGATGAGGTGAGGAGGTGTGGATGGGGTGGTTGGGGTGAAGAGGAGTGGATGGGGTGAGAGGAGAGGATGAGGTGGAGAGGGGTGGATGTGATGGAAAGAGTGGATGATATGCAGAGTAGTGGACGAGGTGCAAAGGAGTCGGTGGGGTGTAGAGGATTGGCTGGAGTGAGAGGACTGGATGATGTGTAGAGGAGTGAATGAGGTGAGAGGAGTGGATAAGGTGAGAGGAGTGGATGGGGTGAGAGCAGTTGATGGGGTGAAAGGAGTGGATGTGGTGAGAGGAGTGGATGATGTGTAGAGGAGTGGATGAGGTGACAGGAGTGGATGGGGTTAGAGCAGAGCCGGATTTAGACCTCATAGGGCCCTAGGCAGGATACTGTTTTTGGGGCCCCTCCCTGCAACAATCCATAGCACTATATTTTTGCAGCCTACCATATACCCCTATAGTTACGTAGAAGTGAAAGCATGTGCCGCCGCATGCCTACCATATACCCCTATAGTTAAGTAGATATGAAAGCATGTGCCGCCAAAGGAGGTGAGGGCGTGGCTTGAATCTTTGGGGGCGTACCTAACATGTGAAAAGAGCAAGGCCACCCTGCTGCAGAAAAAGGCTCCCCTAAATAATTACCAAGCAGTCCCGTTTTTTTAAGTAGTTGGGTCAAAACAACATAACAAATATTGAAGTCAGGGCAGAAATACTTACTTAAGTTGTTTGCAAAAATAATACGCATAAATCCAAGTATGTGCTCTTGTCACTTTTGTCCCTCTATCATCACACTGTGCCCCTTCATTGTCACTTTTGCCCCTTCACAATATCACATGTGCCCTTTCACCATCACTTCTGTGCCCATCACCATCACCACCTCTGTGCCAATCACCATCACCACCACTGTGCCAATCACCATCACCACCTCTGTGCCCATTACCACCTCTGTGCCCTTCACCATCACCACTTCTGTGCCAATCACCATCACCACCTCTGTGCCTCTTCACCATCACCACCTCTGTGCCCTTCACCATCACCACCTCTGTGCCAATCACATCACCAATTCTGTGCCCCTTCACCATCACCACCTCTGTGCCCTTCACCATCACCACCTCTGTGCCCATCACCACTTCTGTGCCAATCACAATCACCACTTCTGTGCCAATCACCATCTCTGTGCCCTTCACCATCACCACCTCTGTGCCCTTCACCATCACCACTTCTGTGCCAATCACCATCACCACTTCTGTGCCAATCACCATCTCTGTGCCCTTCACCACCTCTGTGCCCATCACCATCACCACTTCTGTGCCCCTTCACCACCTCTGTGCCCATCACCATCACCACTTCTGTGCCCCTTCACCATCACCACTTCTGTGCCCCTTCACCATCACCACTTCTGTCCCTTGTTTTACTTACCTTTCTATTGCGCGCTGCTCCTCCTCCGGCAGTCCAGATGTAAAAAAAAAAAAAAAAGAGAAAGAGTCACGTGATCGCTCGTCGGGTCCCGGCAGCCTCTCCTCCTCTCTCTATCACTGAGAGGAGAAGAGGCTGCCGGGACCCGATTCGCGGCACCCGACCCCCCCTCCTCCGATTCGCGGCACCCCCCCCTCCCCCGACTTTCTCCTGTCCCCCCCAGCTGTGCCCCCCCAGAGCCGCTAGGCCCTAGGCAGGAGCCTAGGTTGCCTAGCGGTAAATCCGGCCTTGGGTTAGAGTAGTGGATGATGTGGTGAGAGGAGTGGATGGGGTGAGAGGAGTGGATGTTATGTGTCGAAGTCGTATAATTGGATGAATGAAAGTATATTGGTTAATATGGTTTTATCACGCGATTGCACTCAGTATGCCACGCTACATGTGGCATGGTACGATCACACTGTGAAATACGCACGCACACACTTGCACTACAACCTTTAGTTATTTATATATTTTATATTTGTATTGATTCCAATCCACAGTGATTTGTGAGCAGATAGTATTTAGTTCATTATTAGTTTATATATTGTTATTAAATGTACACTTTAGTGTTATTTAAGGTCTAGGTTACAGGAAACGTGTCATGTCTGGTATCAGTTTAATCCCCTATTCATCAGTAGTTGTCCTGTTCTTTCACGGAAGAGATCGCACATTGCATACTCTAGTTAGTGATGTTAGGGAATAAATGTTTAAAGAAATACTGACTATAAAATGCTAATAGACTAGTTGTAACTGGATTCTTGGTGGGAAAGTCAGAGCACAACCCCTGGAGAGATGACCTCCACCTTTGGATATTTTGGTTTGAACTAGCCTATGACCTGCAGCACTCTGGACCTTCCTGATACCTGGACCAATAGAAGCAAGCCACACCATCTGCATTGTTCTCACTGTAACACTGAGTGTATATAATAACAGCTCTCACTGGCACTAGCCCAGTCCACTCTGATCACAGTATTCTGGAGTGAAATACTGTTCGCTGGTGGCAGTCAGAGCGCGGTATGTATTTATCTTTTGGTATTGGCTGTACTGTATTATAATCATGTATTGAATTGTTAAATTTTGCATCGGCTAAAATAAATTACTTTGCGCCTTGGAAACACAATACAATCGCTTGGGCAATGCTTATTTGAAAACGATAGAATTACTTTAATATATGAGAGGAGTGGATATGGTGAGAGGAGTGGATGATGTGGAGAGGAGTGGATGAGGTGCAGAGGAGTGGATCAAGTATAGAGGAGTGGATGTGGTGAGAGGTGTGGATGAGGTTCAGAGGAGTGGATGTGGTGAGAGAAGTGGATGATGTGGAGAGGAGTGGATGTGATGAGAGGAGTGGATGTGGTAAGAGGAGTGGATGGGGTGAGAGGAGTGGGTGAGGTACAGAGGAGTAGATGGGGTGAGAAGAGTGGAGGGGGACAGATTCAGGATCAGGATAGAATAATTAAGGAAACGGAAGTCGGTGCAAAGTCCGCTGTCCAGTTTATCACTGTGCAAAGTAGATCAAGTTGGATCTTTTCTTAAAGACACCTCAAAACTCCAGCATATGTCTGACAGGGGAGCTGCTGGGGTACCCTGCTTCTTCCAGTAACAAATTCTAAGGGGCTGATTTATCAAATTGTGAAAAGCCATATTGCTAACGCAAATTGGCTTTTTTTTTTGCTTCTCCCCATACCTCAAAGGGTTACCGCTGGTGATAACTGCGGTGTGAGTGGTAAGAAATTCATGTGGAGCCTATTTAAGTATTTTATAATGAATTAAGGTTTTTTTGTTTTTCTTTTACCTGTTTGTAATACATTTAATCTATTTGTTTTAAACCTTTTTAATTTCATTTGTTTTTCCACATTAGTTGAACTGAACACCCAGTATCACTGATCTGCCCCAGGAATATATATATTATTTTGTTAAATTGCTGGGAAAAGTAACCACAATGGAACAGTCATAAATCTGGGGGGTGGGGTTACCAAACCTTCTAAAGCTGGGTACACACTACACTGTTTTCGTCCAATAATCGGCTCAAACAGCCGACATACCACCGCTCGTTCAAAAGTCGGGTCAGTGTGTGCAGTGACACGATGGTCGAAAGTCTGCCCAAATGGACGATTATCGCCACATTTGGTTGGCCGTACTGTTTAATATTTTCGTTCCAATCTCGTTTCCGCTGTGTAGTGTGTATAAACTTCCGACCGATCCACAACAGTGAGTACGAAATTACAGTCATTGCTCACGACAACATGGCTGTAAAAAGTCGCTAAAGGGACGTCCGCTCTTCCCTTATCATCCTAAACAAGGCTAGTGTGTATGCAGTCCATGGACCGAGCGATGGGACCATCGATCGCATGTAAAATCGCTCGGCATAAAAAGTTGGTCGAAATTTCTGTAGTGTGTACCCAGCTTAAGAGGGTTCTAGCTATCATTTATTTAACACATCGTAGAAAATGATAGCAAGAATCAGATTGGTCGTGATGGGAAACATCTCCACTTTTTTTTCAGAAGGTTTGATAAATCTACCCCCATAGACTGTTAGTAGGGAATTTTGCTTGGTGGATCTTTTTAGAAACTGTTGCCAGGGTATCCACTAATTCAGTTTCATTCGAGGTGAATAACATTTTGACCACAGGATTCATCACACCTAAAATGTAAATAGTCTTATGCAAATAATCTAACATGGACAAGCACAGCGCAGAGAGAATATTTCTGAACTACTTAAATAGTTATCTGTAGTCCTACATTAATTTGACAAAAGCCCATTAACCAGGGACTTTTGAATTATCCACTACATTTATCACATTCAAGGAAAGAGACTTAGGAGTATATTTACTAAATGGCGGGTTTGAAAAAGTGGAGATATAGCAACCAATCAGATTCTAGCTGTCATTTTGTAGAATGCACTAAACAAATGAGAGCTAGGATCTGATTGGTTGCTACAGGCAACATCTCCACTTTTTCGCAGTTTAGTAAATCTAGCCCTTAGATGTATCTAATGTGGAATTGTAAAATATGTGTTTAGTTCCACCTTAAAGCCACCGGCATGGATATGTGAATATACTCGGTCATCTCACGGCGAGTCCAGCTCTACAACACACAGTACATGTGCCAGGTCTGGTGCGACCAATATAGCGTCGAGAAAGTACAGAGATACGGTGTTAGCAGTAAATGCGCAAGACGTATTATCCTTTTTCTAGACAATATAATAACACAATGAAATTCCGTATATACACAGCAAGCACAGTGTCTGGACAATGTTATTAATAAATGTTTAAGTCGCATTTGCCATGTAAAGTATCATTAAATACAAATATACATACAAAATAAAATTACAAATTCAATTCAATTAAGAAAAATTAAATTGAATACACACATCGGATATAATCCCATCCTGCCACGGTTCAAATGGGAATATCAATTAAGTAATGTGATGACCACAACTTCATATTATATTTCGGCCACACTAATGGATTAAGAATTAACAGCTCAAGAGGCGAACTCGCAAACATTGAATCAATGTGACTTTTTGCACCAGCTCTCCAGCGCCCCCTAGAGATATGTCTCCTGACAGGTGTCTATGTGATCTACTCATACCTGCCAGCATGTCTGCCTCAGGCAGCAAGGCAGGGGCGTGGCCACACCGATGCGGGGCGTGGTCACTGTGCAACTGGGACATGGACACGCCCCCAGAGGGCAGCCTAGCGCTGTAAAGAGCTAGGCTGTCCATTACAGAGCCCTAAAATCAGGACTGTCCCACTGAAAGGTAAGATGTGGCCATAACTACATATGGACTTATGCGCCTGCATATTTTTGGTTTGCATGCGCAGTCCGGAAATGGAAATGCGTATTTTACGCAAATAAACTAGATGAAGGTTTCAATGTTCACTGTTTAGTTTTATAACCTTTGCTATACAGTAAGTCTTTTAAATAACGGGGTGAAAAAGTAACAAAATTCCATGTTTTGTTTTCCTCCATGGAAGTGACAGAATATATTTTAGCGAGTTTAGTGGGTAGTGAATTAACATTTCCTGTCTGCATTAGCTATTGTGTGTTTTAGTCACTGTTATTGTTCTGTCTGTTTCACAGAAAATACATTATGTAACTGATGCGGGGGCCACGTAAACAAGCAGAGATGTATTATACTGGAGCTGTGTGCAGCCAGGGACTGATATGAAGTATCCACAGTGCAGATAAGAGATACAACGCGCCAGAAATCTGCGGCTGGAAATATCAAACTTTCACTCTTTATTTTTCATTGATTGATTGCGCTGCGATATTCTGTTCTGCACACTGCAACATTTTGTTTTTTATTATTCTGCTCAATCGAATCTTATATTGGTTTTTTTTTTTGGACAGAAATAAGTTTCTTTTTAGCCAAGTAAATATCTTTTGAATTTTTGGACATTGTTTTAAAAATACACTTATTTTCATTATTCATCCTTTATCTACCCTGTTTTATTCAGCAACTTCTAATACTTACAAATATACAACACACAACACACGCGCACACACACACAAGTTAGATGCAAAAACGTGGTACAATCATATACATAAAAAGACGGTTTAACGTGGGTATTTCGAGTTGCAAGTATCTTAAAATAAATAACTTGTACTTCTACTTGTTTACCGTATAGAAATGTGTTGCGTACAAGTACAGCCATTATCATCATCAGATTGCGCCACGCCAAATTTCACCTGAAAAGATGCACCTCTTAAAAAGCGTATCCTAAGGCTATATCTGGGTCACAGTTAGACACATCCCTAAGTACTGACCTCAAGTCTAAATTCAGCTGCATTTCGGCATTTATATGCAGTACTGAAATACATATTTTTACAGGCCGCTTATATGCAACTTTTTTGTTTTGTCACTCAGTGCCTGATTCATTAAGGAACGTAAATGCCTAAACATGTTATATTTTGCTCAAAATCGCTCTCTGCAGGCCCAGAACTGGACCATATGGCAGTGAATACAGCAACATCCAATTCAATTTCGAGCACGAAGGACCTTTACTACAGCCTACGAGTTCATGGGTGGAACAGGGAGGGGAATCAGTGTATGTATGTAGTCAATGTACAGTAAGAAGGGGCAAACGCAGGATTTGTAGAGGGGCGTTTCCACACCCCGCCGCCAGTGGGCGTGACCAGCATGCATGGGGGCATGGCTATACTTTTAGACAGTGCTTGGCTGCTCTCCAACTCTTCCTATGCCCATAATATACATGGGCAATGCTACGTGCACTACTGTTAGGTGCACGCAGCTCTCCCTTTTCAAGCAGAGCAGTGTGAAGCGGGGGCAGGGTGCAGCCACCTCAATTATACAGTGCCCCAGGCTTGGAGGGGGGTCTCCAGGCACTAGGAACCCCCCCCCCCCTCGGTTTGCCTATGGTAAGGGTGTGCCAAGCTAGAGCGATTCAAGGTTTGGGCATCTCTCAGGTATGTAATTTTCAGCCGTATCACTTGCACCAGCTACAATTCTGGTATAAGTGCTGATTACTAGTGATGACGGTCACGCATGCATGCTAGAACATGTGTTTGCATTGAAGAGCATCTGTAAAAATGCGTTTTATGTACAGTAGGCATTAGTAACATCCTGATAATTGTATTTCATGCAGTGCTTGAAGCGGGGCGGTCTGTGCCAGTATGACATACCTGCTCTTCTTCTCCACTTCGAAGATGGTCGATTTGTCTTTTTAAATAAATGATTCATATATTTTTTAGCCACCAGAAGTGCAGCGGAGCTCATACACCTGTGTATGAGCTCGGCTGCACTTTGATCTACTTCCTAACACACGTGCCGTGTGGACCCCAGGCACTGTGCAGAAGGGATGCGCTGTCCCCCTCCCTCCTTCTCACTGACCTGACGCAGGAGCCATGCAGAGAAGAGGATATGCCTTAAGCAAGGTAAGTATAGAATAGTGGGATGCAGTGGGGAGACAGTGTGATACTATGGGGGGGACAGTGTGATACTATGGGGGGGACAGTGTGATGCTGGGGGGGGCAGTGTGATGCTATGGGGGGACAGTGTGATGCTATGGGTGGACAGTGTGATGCTGAGGGGGCAGTGTGATGCAGGGGGGGGACAGTGTGATGCTGAGGGGGACAGTGTGATGCTGGGAGGGGACAGTGTGATGCTGAGGGGAGCAGTGTGATGCTGACGGGGGACAGTGTGATGCTGAGGGGGACAGTGTGATGCTGGGAGGGGACAGTGTGATGTTGAGGGGAGCAGTGTGATGCTGACGGGGGACAGTGTGATGCTGAGGGGGGCAGTGTGATGCTGAGGGGGGACAGTGTGATGCTGAGGGGGGGACAGTGTGATGCTGAGGGGGGCAGTGTGATGCTGAGGGGGGCAGTGTGATGCTGAGGGGGTCAGTGTGATGCTGAGGGGGGACAGTGTGATGCTGGGGGGGGGCAGTGTGATGCTGGGAGGGGACAGTGTGATGTTGAGGGGAGCAGTGTGATGCTGACGGGGGACAGTGTGATGCTGAGGGGGGCAGTGTGATGCTGAGGGGGAGCAGTGTGATGCTGAGGGGGCAGTGTGATGCTGGGGGGGGGGGGGCAGTGTGATGCTGAGGGGGGGACAGTGTGATGCTGAGCGTGTCAGTGTGATGCTGAGGGGGTCAGTGTGATGCTGGTGGGGGCAGTGTGATGCTGAGGGGGTCAGTGTGATGCTGGTGGGGGCAGTGTGATGCTGAGGGGGTCAGTGTGATGCTGGTGGGGGCAGTGTGATGCTGAGGGGGTCAGTGTGATGCTGGTGGGGGCAGTGTGATGCTGAGGGGGTCAGTGTGATGCTGGTGGGGGCAGTGTGATGCTGGGAGGGGACAGTGTGATGCTGGTGGGGGCAGTGTGATGCTGAGGGGGCAGTGTGATGCTGGTGGGGGCAGTGTGATGCTGAGGGGGCAGTGTGATGCTGGGGGGGTCAGTGTGATGCTGGGGGGGTCAGTGTGATGCTGGGGGGGTCAGTGTGATGCTGAGAGGGCAGTGTGATGCTGAGGGCAGGGCCGGTGCAAGGTCTGTAGGCGCCCTAGGCAAACTTTCAGCCTAGCGCCCCCCCCCCCCCCCATCTCCCTCCTGGGTTCTCACCTAAAAAAAAAACAACAATTTATAATACCCAAAAAAGAAATAAATAAATATACTTACCGTTTTTGATGATCGGATGCAGGGAGGCTCTTCCTTAATGGCTGCCCACCGCTCCTCAGCTTCTTTCCAGAAAAAGGAGAGGGGTGGAGCAGCCTGTGCATGCTGGGAAGAGAGGGGGGCGCTGGGTAAACTTTACTCCTGACAGACAGGGGCAGAGCAGGCGGCGCCGGGTAAACATATGTCACCTGATGTCAGTGATCAGGTGTGCAGCCCGGGCGCATCTGACAGCGGCGGCGGCGGACATTTAAAAAACAGCGGCGGCACCGCGCCCCCGCTGCACCTCTATCCCACATCTCTCCGCTGACTAGATTTTCAATCTAGTCAGCGGCAGCGGCGCCCTGCAGGACCCGGCGCCCTAGGCAATTGCCTAAGGTTGCCTAATGGGAGCGCCGGGCCTGGCTGAGGGGGTCAGTGTGATGCTGAGGGGACAGTGTGATGCTGAGGGGGGCAGTGTGATTCTGAGGGGGCAGTGTGATGCTGAGGGGGGCAGTGTGATGCTGAGGGGGGCAGTGTGATGCTGAGGGGGGCAGTGTGATGCTGAGGGGGGCAGTGTGATGCTGGGGGAGACAGTGTGATGCTGGGGGAGACAGTGTGATGCCTGGAGGGACAGTATGATGCTGGGGGGGGGGCAGTGTGATGCTGGGGGGGGGGGGGCAGTGTGATGCTGGGGGGGGACAGTGTGATGCTGAGGGGGTCATTGTGATGCTGAGGGGGACAGTGTGATGCTGAGGGGGGGACAGTGTGATGCTGAGGGGGTCATTGTGATGCTGAGGGGGTCAGTGTGATGCTGAGGGGACAGTGTGATGCTGAGGGGGGGACAGTGTGATGCTGAGGGATCAGTGTGATGCTGGGGGGGCAGTGTGATGCTGAGGGGGGGACAGTGTGATGCTGAGGGGGCAGTGTGATGCTGGGGGGACAGTGTGATGCTGAGGGGGGGACAGTGTGATGCTGAGGGGGCAGTGTGATGCTGGGGGGACAGTGTGATGCTGAGGGGGGGACAGTGTGATGCTGAGGGGGCAGTGTGATGCTGAGGGGGGGACAGTGTGATGCTGAGGGGGTCAGTGTGATGCTGAGGGGACAGTGTGATGCTGAGGGGGGGACAGTGTGATGCTGAGGGGGCAGTGTGATGCTGAGGGGGCAGTGTGATGCTGAGGGGGCAGTGTGATTCTGAGGGGGGCAGTGTGATGCTGAGGGGGTCAGTGTGATGCCTGGAGGGACAGTATGATGCTGGGGGGGGGCAGTGTGATGCTGGGGGGGGGGCAGTGTGATGCTGGGGGGGACAGTGTGATGCTGGGGGGGGACAGTGTGATGCTGAGGGGGGCAGTGTGATGCTAGGGGGGGACAGTGTGATGCTGAGGGGAGAAGTGTGATGCCTGGAGGGACAGTGTGATGCTGGGGGGGGGGGGGACAGTGTGATGCTGAGGGGGCAGTGTGATGCTGAGGGGGGGACAGTGTGATGCTGAGGGGGTCAGTGTGATGCTGAGGGGACAGTGTGATGCTGAGGGGGGGACAGTGTGATGCTGAGGGGGGCAGTGTGATTCTGAGGGGGGCAGTGTGATTCTGAGGGGGGCAGTGTGATGCTGAGGGGGTCAGTGTGATGCTGGGGGAGACAGTGTGATGCTGGGGGGAGAAGTGTGATGCCTGGAGGGACAGTGTGATGCTGGGGGGGGGGGGGACAGTGTGATGCTGAGGGGGGCAGTGTGATGCTGAGGGGGGCAGTGTGATGCCTGGAGGGACAGTGTGATGCTGGGGGGGCAGTGTGATGCCTGGAGGGACAGTATAATGCTGGGGGGGGGCAGTGTGATGCTGGGGGGGGGGGGCAGTGTGATGCTGGGGGGGGACAGTGTGATGCTGGGGGGGGACAGTGTGATGCTGAGGGGGGCAGTGTGATGCTAGGGGGGGACAGTGTGATGCTGAGGGGAGAAGTGTGATGCCTGGAGGGACAGTGTGATGCTGGGGGGGGGGGGACAGTGTGATGCTGAGGGGGGCAGTGTGATGCTGAGGGGGGCAGTGTGATGCCTGGAGGGACAGTGTGATGCTGGGGGAGACAGTGTGATGCTGGGGGGGACAGTGTGATGCGGAGGGGGGCAGTGTGATGCTGAGGGGGGCAGTGTGATGCTGGGGGGGGGGACAGTGTGATGCTAGGAGGAGGACAGTGTGATGCCTGGATGGACAGTGTGATGCTGAGGGGGCAGTGTGATGCTGGGGTGGGGGACAGTGTGATGCTAGGGAAGGGACAATGTGATGTTGGGGAGACAGTGTGATGCTGAGGGGGGCAGTGTGATGCAGGAGGGTGAGCAGGGGGCGGGCAGGGTGGTATTGTGGCAGTGTGGGAAGAGAGGTGGTATTGGGGTATTGATGTATTGATGGCAGATGAGTAGTGTTGGTGCAGTGTGGGGAGAGGGGTACTATTAGAGTAGTGTGTGGAGAGGGATGGTATTGGGGCAGTGTGGGGAGAGGGCTGGTATTGGGGTAGTGTGGGGAGAGATGGGTTGTATTGGGGCAGTATGGGGAGAGGGCTGGTATTGGGGTAGTGTGTGGAGAGTGGTGGTATTGGGGTAGTATGTGGAAAGGAGGGGGGTATTGGGGCAGTCAGCAGTGAGAGTGAGGGTGGTATTACTATAGTGTGGAACTAGTATACCCGGTTTCTATAATCTGAGAGAAGATTTACTGTAATGAAAAGGGGCCGGATTGTGGGGGAGTGTATCACTGTAATATTGGGGTATGTAGGTGTATTGCTGATTGCTGTAATGTGTGGTGGTTATTTATTATAAATTATATATATTATTGATGTAACGGGAATGCTACTAATGTGCTAGTTAGGAGAAATAAAAAAAATTTTTAAATGTGAATACTAGGACAATTTAATGCTGAAGTTGGTTGGGGTGGATATTATTTGCTCAGCTTTCCAGGAGATTAATATTAACTATGCATTTTCCAGACAGGGCCCAACATTCCAGGATCCGGACAAGCAGCTGCTGAGCTTAAGAAACCAGCAAGTAGTGTAAACTACAAGACCAGGTAGAAAAGGGACTGTTTTGAATGTGGTGGGACTGACTTGTGTACTAGGGCTAATAATTGTCTTACCACCAAAATCCCACTGACCCCCGGCCATTTGTTTCAAATTTCCATAACACACCTTCTAAATTTCCATTTTGAGCACTGATTTCATGCAAAAAAAAAAGAAAAAAAATGAAAGAAAATAAATAATGACATTAATGACTACTAAAGAAACCCGACGGTAACCGTTTTAAATTGAACTGACATTAATGACTGAATTACTTTATTAACAAAATGCAATAACTTTTTAAATCACTACATTACATGTAGAAATTTTAACAACGGAGTATTATGAATAAATAACTATTATCAATCACTTTATTATATGAACTAAACAATTTCTTTTTAGACTGCAATATATGTATACTTTCTCCCATCAAAGTTACGTGCTGATATATGTGGCTGTAAATAACTGTCACAGTTTCCAGACCACCCAGTAGGTCATATGTTCCAGGTCACCCAGCAGGGCTGCAAATAACTGTCACAGTTGCCAGAACACCCAGCAGGTCAGATGTTCCAGGTCACCCAGCAGGTGCACAGAGAGAGTTCACTAACTGTCACAGTATCCAGAGCAACCAGCAGGTGCACAGATGTATTGCGAACTGTCACATTTTCCAGAGGACAATGGTAATGCATAGTTGTAAATTGCAGACGTACATTTTGCCAAAATAACTCTGAAATGATGCAACCGATAGCAACTCCAATATTTTTTCTGCAAATCTACAGACCTTTTATTTGGTATATGACGTGCCCTGCTCAGACAACAGCATAATAGAAATAAATATCTCATAATAATTGCACTTATATTATTAATATAAAGAGATCTTTAACAGGTGTTAAATTATTTAACTTAATCTCTTCTCTGTGCGTTCTGTTGGGACTTTAAATATACAAATGTATTGTACATATCCTGCAGGGTATTGTGTCTGTCTGCATACGGCAAGTTCCATATAGGCAGAACCTACTTACGCTTCCATTCAACCAGAAATGTTTCTTGAGATCTTTTCTCGGAGTAGTGAGCAAAGCGTGGCTCAGTGCTGATGGCAATGTTAATAATTATTTCTCCAAGGCTGACCTCCTGGACAAGTTTTTAATACAGCGCTCATACATACAGTGTGTCAGTGTGTCAATAAAGTTAACTGGAGAACCCATAGCAGACGTCCAATCTTCTTAACCGAGACCTTGCATTGACTTGTATATTTGTTCGAGCTTAATGCCTATGGGTATTTCACCTGTACTGTCTGGTTTTCTAGGGTTTCTCCGAAACCTGATCCTCTTCTCTTCTTCACCTTGTTTGCTTGTCTCATGTCGTTCTCCGTTATATCTTCTGTTTCCCTCGTTCCTTCTTTGAGCTTAGTGTACAGAGCCAATGGGGTCTTTGGGTCTGGTAGACAGAGCTAGCGATACAACCTCTGTTGCTACATGACTGATTGAAAGCATGGAGAATTAATTATTGCTGTCAGGGGGGAACTTCTCCTGACAAGTTGGGGTCTGAGGTATCTGTGAAAAATAAAATTCAGGTGGACATCTTTTTAATTAAAAATACAAAACATCTAGAGGCAGGATGAGCAGGAAGGAAGGGTCAGGCCATATTACAGAACACGAGGAAGTACAGGGTGTTATTATGATTGTAACGAGGCATCAATGAAGGCAGACGGTTGTTTGTTAATGTAACCACGGGTTGTGCCATTGACCTTCACACTTGTTTATCCCTCCATTCAGCTATTTTTCTGTTCTTTCCGTCCCCCATAATGTTTCATCCCACTGTTTTCATCCTGCTGAGATCCCTTAGCCGCAGCGTACAAGGCCGTGCGTGGAGGGGGAGCCAGAGGAATTTCGCACTAAACTACACAAACATATTGTTTTCAAGGGCATGGGATTTCAAGCTCTTCTAAGGGAATAATAGAGGAACATTAACATCTAGCAGAGAAACCACAAACCTTCGGAATTTTGAATGGATTATTTAATTTTTGATTTTATTAACGTGTAAGGTAATTTCCGGGATATTTTTGCCATCTTGCTTTTTGACATTTGCTGTTTGCTTCCACGGCTCGCAAAAGAACCATCACAAAGTTGATTTTGTTGCAACACAGTAAATATATATCAGTTCGATCATGAAGGCCAATGGAGAAAATGGTGTACAGGGAAAGCGGGTGATCAACGTTTTTGAAATTGGTAGAGGGGTCCAGGAGCATGAGAATGGAGGAGTGACACATGGGGGCTAGATTTACTAAACTGCGGGTTTGAAAAAGTGGAGATGTTGCCTATAGCAACCAATCAGATTCTAGCTGTCATTTATTTAGTACATTCTACAAAATGACAGCTAGAATCTGATTGGTTGCTATAGGCAACATCTCCACTTTTTCAAACCCGCAGTTTAGTAGATATACCCCTTAGAGGTAAAGAAATGTATCAAAGCTTCAATGAGGAGGTGCTGCCCATAGCGACCAATCAGATTATAGCTATCATTTTCTAGATTGCGGCAGGTAAATGATAGCTAGCATCTGATTGGTCGATATGGGCAACGCCTCCACCTTTCCTTTTTTAGCAGATTTTTGATACTTTTACCCCTTATACTTTGCTATAAGTAGATCATCACTCTAGCAAGGAAGAGAGTGAGAAAGCCAAAGTATTGTATTTAATAAAAGTTACAGGAGGAGATGTACATGCCAATAAATTTAAGTCATGTGAAGGTTGAATTTTAAATTGGTCAAGCAAGCAGTATGTCCCAACTTCAGCTATGCAGAGAAATGAGGGTCTCTGAGTCAGGGGCCATATCATTGTCCACGTTTTTTAATGCAGTAAAATAACATAAAATAATATTTTAGGATTCATTTTCCTTTAACTAATTTCTAAATACACGTGACATTACCAACCTTTCATTTTCCCTGTTTTTTTTAAATTGCATTACAAAGGCTGAAGATTTGCCCATCGGCAACCTTGAAAAGACCAAGGCTCACAGGCATGCTGCATTCCTGACCAACTTCCCCCCTCCGTTAGTAGGGGAAGATGGCGAGATAACGCCCATCAATTTGTCTTTTTTAATTGCTTAAATAAGAAGCAGAAGGAGGGTAAGCTGTTTTCTTTCCTAAGTCAAATGTTGGCACGCTTCCCGTACAGTGTGAAGAGACATCTGATATATATAAGCCGGCACCAAACATATTTTGTGATTTCATGTGGAGTTACAATGTACCTGTAGATTCTATACACACAACAAACATTCTAGAGTTCTCTTTATACTATGCGATATTATTTCATGTGAAAACGGTTTGAACTTATAATATTAAGATTGTGTAGTAATGAAGACTGGCTGGTTGGTATTAGCACTATCACACACCAATTCCAACTACAGCTCCCATTGGCAGGATTATTAATAATGAGGCAACCTCTCTGTAATGTAGCGCAGAGGGGATTGAGTGCTTGTGCCATTTCTATAAACTTTATTTCTTTAAAGAAGAGCGACGCTTTTAAACTTAAATTAGTATTTTTACAACAGTTACGCCAAGTGACCTGTTTATAAACTAGTGGCAATACAGCAGGGTTGCAAGTCATTGAAACCATTTTTACTTTCAATTTTATAAAAATTTGCTGACGGACAATAAATTTCATTACCTAGGTGCTCTGAATTTAGGAAGATCCGTTAAGGTCGTTCATGCATTTATGGTATTTTTAATACTAAAAGGTAATTTTACTAAGGCCTGTAAAAAGGAAAATTGGAGGTCTTGCCCACAGCAACCAATCAGATTCTAGCTATCAGTTATCTACTGCATTCTGGTTACTATGGGCAACATCTCTAAGGAATGTTTCCACACCTTGTTGAATCCATGTCACTGAGAATTCCTGCTGTTCTGGGTCAGAGGGGCGTCCTACCCAGTACTAGAAAGGAGTACCTAATAAAGTGGCCACTGAGTGTTATATTAACTAACCAATGATGTACAGTATCGATATTTGAAGACAATATAGATAACCTGAAGACAAGGTCATATCTGATTTCTAACAGCACTTCAGTACAATAGAAGTTAAATAACAATAATAAGGGAATAGTTCTTTTAGGGGCCTATTTAAGACACATCGGCAAATATGAGTTAGTTTTCAATCCTTCACGCATTGCTAAGGATTGAACTAACTTTCGTACATTAACATGATTGAAAACTAAGTTTTGGTCATTGGTACATAACGTTACTGAGCACTCCCCATACACTGTTATGGGGAGTGCTCAGAATAATGATTAGAGATGCAAAGCAGCAGATATCTGAGATATCTGCTGCAATGCTACAATGATACATATCTATTTAGCGGTTAATCCCCGAAAACTGCTGTTTTCGGGGATTTAACAGGGGGGAATACTTTGATAAATAGGCCCCTAAATGCAGTAAAATGAAAATTCAAAGAATGCAGTGTAGATAATGCACCGTATAAAGGACTCTGTATACAAAGTTGTGTACCGAGCTCAGTATAGATAGAATGAGGCTGTGTATTAGTATCATGTTACTTTAGTACTCTATGCACGGATCAGGGCTATCCTACTAATGAAGACCCAAGGGTTACATACTATAACTACCTATGGATTTACACCCAAAACAAACAAATGACACACAGTAGACATGGATAAATGGAGGATTTGAAGCAAATGGCAAATTGTACATTCTAGTGTGTTTATATATTGTGTTGCCTCACTGCGGCAATCAATGATATCGGTGGTAGTCAGCCTATCGATGCTGACTGCCCTGACAAGACTTGCCCTGACCTGAGGATTCCGAAGGAGCTGCTTCCCTCGGAATCCTCAGGTCGGGGGTAAGTCTTGTCGGCCTTCTCGGCATGCCGTACTCCCCCCCGATAATGGTGGTAGTCAGCATACCGATGCTGACTGCCCCGACAAGACTTACCCCGACCTGAGGATTCCAAAGGACCTGCTTCCTGACCTTCACCGATGATGACTCCCCTTCACCCCGACTTCAACCAATAACGATGAAGCAAAAAGGCGGCTGCAATTGATGACGTAATTGAGCATGCCTACGCGATTATCGCTGTTGTTAAGGAGGTAGTGTAAGTATGCACCCATGTACAATGTAGTTTACAATGGATTTTACATTGTACTTGGGTGCATACTTACATTACCCCTTTAACAATAACGATAATTGCGTTTGCATGCTCAATGACGTCAACAACTGCAGCCCCCTTCTTGCTTCATCGTCATTGGCTGAAGTCGGGCGAAGAGGAGTCGTCATCGCTCAAGGTCGGGAAACAGCTCCTTCGAAATCCTCATGTCGGGGTAAGACTTGTCAGCCTTCTCGGCATTGATATACCGTACCCCAAACAATGATATATATGTCACTAATATATAAACTAATTAGGACATTAGGACTGTGCCCTGTCACCATATTTCGGTCAATTACACCGATGCAATTGTACCGTTGAACCTAATGTGCACAAGTAAGCCTAGATCACCAGCGGGACACCTAGGTCTGCCAAGAAAGGTGGCTGTATTTGTGAAGGAACAGAAGTTTGCGCAGGGACAGGGGAGGAGTTGGGTGGGATACAGGCGCTCCTAGAAGATGAGTTGCAGGAATGATAATTAATTTTGTGGAGTTTATATTATTGCAATGAGATGAAGGGGTGGAGAACGTGTTCCTTGCCGTGCACAGTCATACCCCCCTCCCAAGAATGACATGAATCCTGCACCAGAGCTCCGGCGATCAGTTTTATTATATTTTTAATGAGATAAAACAGTTCCTCTGCACAATGCACTGTATTAAAACAATGAAACACAAGCAACATACAACCTCCCCAAATCCTCACCCAACCCCAGTGTTATTGTCCAATATAACGAGTGTGGGGCCAGGAGCGGGTCTAGATTTATTCTTATGTGGGGGGCCTTCACCACGATTGGTGGCCCCCCCTCACTCTGAGCAGTGAAGGGGATGCTAATTGGGGGGCTGATGGCCGAGGGGCAGTCAGAGGATGCTGCCCGGCTACTCTAATCGTATTTATTACCTCTGTTTCTTATGAAGGTACTTTTGCAAAGCACCAAACATATTTTATTGTTATTACTAAATTCTTAGCATGTAGAAAGTAAGGTGTTATTATTGTGGAGGATGCCATTGGTTACCAGGGGGATCCACTGGTGGGGAACAAGCCTAAATGTGCTCCAGAATCTTGTTTAGCTCATGGAAACAAGGTAAAAGTTATTCTTCTGTCCCTCTTAAAGTGGACCTGTCACTTTTGAGGAAATCCATTTTTACTTTTCTTAATGTCACAAACCAATGGGGTCGTAAATGTTTGCATTGTCTAATGGAAGGTGTTGGGCAGATCGGGTGAAATAGGTGTATTCACCGAGGCATTAACAGACTTTTTCTCTCCGCAAATGGACACAATGTGTCCCCCCTATTGGATGTCCCAGAGATAGAGTCTCACCTTATATGTTCTAACAAGACGCATTTTGTACTTTCCAGTGACACTTCTGCAGAACAGCGCATTTCAGGTGCTCTTCAACCAATCTAATAAAAACCTTAGAATGTACAAGTGATTCATTCAATATACACATTCACTTTTATGATTACAGTAATTCATAAACCCTGCAAGGGAAACCTTTCAATAAATAAAACCGGTGGCCTGAAAAGTGTCAGTAGGTTCTCTTGAAGTTTCACCCCTTGCATTGTAACATGGTTTTGTACAGGAGACTGAAATAAGCTACCTCTTCATTTAATATCCTTAATGAATCAGGCCCCATGTTACATTGCAAGGGGTGCAAATGAGTATTCTGTTTTGCACATAAGTTAAATACTGACTGTTTTTCCATGTAGCACACAAATATCAACTTTAAATGTCAGTGCACAAATAAGCTGTCAAGTATTTGTGCGCTACATGAAAAAACAGTCAGTATTTAACTTATGTGCAAAACAGAAAACTCATTTGCACCCCTTGCATTGTAACATGGTTTTGTCCAGGAGACTGAAATAAGAAGTTTCTCAAATTAATATCCTTAATGAATCAGGCCCATAGTTACTATATTCAAAGCAGATTGTCTCAAAGGTGACAGATCTTCTTTGAATCCACTGACTAAATATTGCAGTAATTGTCTATTTAGAGCAAAAATGTTGCTATATATAAAATATATTACAGTGAGCCCTATATATCCAGATGTCTATCTAGTAAAGTGCGACCAGCCATTAAAACTGGGAAAATAGCAGTATTCTCCATAAAATGAGCATCTCACAATTTATGAAGGGATTATGGCCATAACTCGCTTAACGTTTCTTAACGCGGTCCCCATAGGTTAACATGGGGACTGCGAAGTTTTGCAATTCATTAAGCTTTGAAAAGCTCTGCTTTTGGCAACATGGTAGTGCCATCTCAGGATGGCGTTACCTGTAAATTTCTATAGGATCCAGATGAAGCCTCTCCAGCTTTGCTGGATCCCTCTTCTGTGGAAGAGCTACGCGCATGTGCATGCGCTTCCTCCATTCGCCGGCAGTGATAGGCTGCCGGCAAATAATAAATGTAGTTTGTGCTGGGGAGGGGGGGGGCTTCACTGGGACTCCCAGAGCAGCCCCAGCATGGTGAATTACAGAGGTGCTTCATTATACATTACTGCGATTTGCAGACATGCATAACGATTGCCAGCGCACTGCTTAAATAAATCCCCCCCCCCCTCAGTCTGACATCGATATTAATCGACTGCAACTGTGCACGGTAAAAAGAATAAACGCCGGAGGCTACAGGTCACAAGCATTGACTGAAGTGCAGATCGTTTTTTGGGGGGAGCAATATCTTAGACTTGGAAAGAAAATTTTGAGTTAAACATACATTTGATTTAATACAAGACTTAAACTGTGGCTGACCCATTTCATCTTGAACAGTTAATACAGCAAATTAATACACGAGCGTTCTAAAAATACTCTCCCCTTCATGCCTGTCTCTGGTTTAACTCCTGACGATAACCATGCAGAGAGCTCAGTAGAGTCCACACAAACTTGGCAAATGTCAGCCACAGTTCCTTTTAATCTCCTGGGAGGTATAGTGGTGCCTGGAGTGACGGATTCCTCTGTCCGCCTCTTCTGGATGTAAACAAAACCCTGAAAAGAACAGCAATCCAGGCGATACAGTGTGTTTCCTCCTTACTGTTAGCGGCGCTGAATGCCCGCGTCTCACATAAGGAGGTTTCTTATCTGAAGTACAAAAGTACTTTTTGGCAAAAGAAGTTTTCGTGCAGTATTTAATGTTTTTCTAATCCTGGCCTTCTGGAAAGCAGACAGAGTACATCAAAGTCAAGAAGTTTATATATTTTTTTTTTAATTATTACTTTGCACGATAAATGTTTCTCTGACCTTGGTAGAACTCGAGCAATTTGGTCCTTCTGGCAATTAAGTAGTTAATGAAGGAGTTCTTCACCTATAGATTGTGACCCACAACTGCGCATTGCTATTATCAGATCCTGGATTTACAAACCTATTGTGTTCGTCAAACTCATAAACTATTTTTTGGGGTTTTAATAATATGTGTATATTTTATAGAAATACCCTACTCCATTTGAGGACAACAGGACAATGGGTGAAAGCAAGGTCATTAAGAAGTAAAGACTTTACGATGGGCCTTGAAACCCGTTGTTTGGGTCCCAGCCAGAAGAGAAGGTTAAGAACCTCGAGTTAATTCATTGAATGTCTTTTAATCTCCAATGGGCCTGTGCGTGTGATCTGCAAATTCGATCTGCACATGCCCAGAACCGGACAGTGCACAACTAAAGGCAGCAGCGTTCATCTTCATGCGCAATGGGCACTTTCTACAGCTTACAATGTCAGGGAGGGAACTAGGCGGGTAAGGGGCGTACGCACGTAATCAATGTACAGTAAGGACGTACCAAGCTCAAGCGCACGCAGCCACGTCCGATTCAAGCTTTTGGCATCTCAAAGTTACTTGTTCTTCTGCCATATCTCTTGCTCCAGCTACAGGGCTAGTCTTAGTCCTGATCAGTAGTGATGACAGTCTCTTATGCATGCTATAACATGTGTTTGCCATCAGAAAAACGTTAAAAATGTATTTTATGTTCAGTAGACATTAAGAACATCCTAATAAATGTATTTCTTGGAAAATTAAGGATTGTTTAATCACTAATGCATTTATTATTAACAGGTGACATTATTGCATTTTTTGTTCTGTGCTTTCTTATGCGAACGTATCCTGCTGGTAGAGCTGAGCAGACCTACACTTGAATTCATCAGCGCACCTATCTTCAGATCCGCTCCTTGTTGAATTCCGTGCCTTTTAAAACAACCGCAAGTTGCGCTCAGTTTGCGCGCCTTGGTGAATGAGGCCCTCTGAGCTCAACCTGGGTTTGTTTTAAAACGCCCTTGTTGAGAAGCGAAGGCTGTCAGGATGCACAGAGGTACTAGGGAGAGGTGCAAAGTAACGAGCATCGTGGCAGAACTTATTATCACTTATTATCTCAGGATGGCCGATAACAGAACATCCTGGTATGAAGACACAGGTACAAAGACCTCACTCGTTGTGTTCAATGGATTTTCTACTTTAAAAAAAATAAATCAATTTTATTACTACTATTTACTGTTATTGGGGGTGGGCGAAGGATTTATTAAAATTGTTTTTTAAAGTGGAAAACTTCTTTAACTCTATCTGTGAAGGAATCCATGCCCAGCTCTGGTCTAGCCCCTGTACAAATAATAGGCCCGGGGGCAATTGTTCTCTGCCCCATCTTGCCATAACTGCCCTTTTTACAGAACTTAGAGGTATTTCTATCATTGAAAGACTTATCTCAAAGACTTATCACAGCAATATCTAATCTTCTGTCATCGCTTATTATTGCAAAGAGAACACTTATTGCCCCAATTTAACCTGAATTTCTCCCTGTGGACTTTGAGGGACAACCCAGAGCGATAAGGGTGACTTATCATCCTGGAGTCCCTTGGTCTGCTCAACCGAGTACGAACATTTCTTGCAATAAATGTTTTAATGAATAATCAATAATCAAATCGTTATTTATTGCTATCATCCAGGGATGACTCAGACACATTTTTAGGATTTGAGATTATTCATACAGTTCTGAGAATTGCATTATTGATTTCTATGCAGCATGCCTAATAAAAGAGGGCACAGTACAACGAGGGCATATTTACCAGAATTGCACGCGTTTTGACCTTCGAGTTCAACGGTTTGAAATAAAATGATGTGTAGAACAACGAGTTCAATGTACTCCAATGGCCTCCACAGCCACCGGATCTGAATCCAATAAAGCAGATTTGGGATGTGGGGGAACCGGAGATTCGCAGCATGAATCTGCAGCCAACGAATCTGCAACATCTACGTGTTGCTATCGTGTCAACGTGGACCAGGAGCTCTAAGAAGCACCTTGTTGTATCCCTGTCACTGAGAATTCCGTCTGTTCTGAGGACAAAGGGGGGATCTTACCCAGTACTAGGCAGGTGTATCTAATAAAGTGGGCACTGAGTGTAAATATTAGAGATGTGTGGAGGACTTACCTGTCCGGGGCCGTCGTCGTCCCTCGGGCGGCGGTTCCCTCGGTTCAGCCGGGACGGTGAGCCAATCAGGGCTCACCTCCCGGCCATTTCAAAAGGAAGAATGGCGGCGGGCCAACCCGGACCCGCCATGTCGTCACGTGGCGTCGCGCCAACGCTACGTGATGACGTTAGTGCGGCGCCGACTATTTAAGACGGCGCGCGCGCCGCAATGTGCAGTTCGTCGGTGGAGAGAGCAGGAAGAGGACGTGTCGCGGAGAGCTGCGGGATCAAGAACGGAAGAGAAGACAGCGGAGACCAGCAGTGGCGGCAGAGAGCCCTTGTTAGGGCTAAGAGCGCCTCTGCTGCCTGAAGACCGGCGTGATCAAGACAAGAAGCTGGCGGCAGAGCGTGGAAGCAGCGGCAGATGGGGAAGGAGTCCAGGAGAAGCTCCCCGAAGACAGCACCAGGTAAGGCCCTTGCCAGGCAACTCCTCTCCCGGGCCCACGCCCGCAGCACACTAAATAAAGTCGGGCACAAGGCCCGTTGGCACAGTAAATTAGGGGCACAAGGCCCAGGGACTTGGGCACTAGGTCCCTTACTATTTAGTGGGCCAGTAGGCCATAATTTTTGTAAAGGGGACAAGCCCCTGTTAGTTAAGACAGGGGGCGTAGAGCCCCAGGTGTACAAGGGCACAAGGCCCTTAGGTAGTTAGTGGCTTAGAGGCCATAGGAAGGCCACAGGGCCTGGTGAGGCGCTGGTAGCCCATAGGCTATAAAGGGCACAAGGCCCTAGTAGATAGCTAGGGAGGCCACAGGCCTCGGTAGGCAGGGGGCTAGGACCCCTAAGTAGCAGGGCACAAGGCCCTAGTTAGTGGGCTCAGAGCCCTGAGGTAGAGAGGGGGCTGAGGCCCATTAATCAGAGTATAAGGCTCTGTGTATCTGGGCAGAGGCCCCTGGTGTGAAGGGCAGAAGGCCCTGGTGGTGATGAGGTAGAGGCGTGGGAGCCTCGTGAGTGTAGGCGCGGTCCTGTGTGAGGTGAGCACACGTAGTTAGGAGGTACAGTAGAGCGGAGGCTCCTGTGGTGCTGTAGCAACCTGCTGGTTGGCTAGCAGCGGTGTGCTCTGGTAAGTAGCCTACAAAGTACTGTATATTGTATTCTGTCTGTGAGGCGGGTATTGTTGAATTACAGTATTTTGGGTGTGCTTTGTAATTGTGTCCAGGGGCAAGACGTCAGGCCCCCATTAAAGGTAGGCTCTTGTTCCTGTGGTTTCCTGTGCTAACCCGTGCTGTGGGGACAAGTGTAGTTACCAGCGTACACATAGTCAGGGGAGAACACACGTAGTTTTCCTGTCCCTTAGGTCCCCGGGGTCACACTGGTACCCAGAGGGGGTGGCTGAGTGAGTTGGTGGCAGTGCAGCACACCTTGAGGCAGTTCCAGGGGCGGCCGTGGTTCTGATCAAGGGTCCTCAAGGCCGGTTCCATGCAGGTGGACCTGTGGTTCCGGACGTAGGGACACGTGTGAGATACCCGAGTACAGGCAGTCGGGCGGTTCAGTTCGATCGGCTGTTCCGTGCGGCAGTCGGCCCGCGGGTTAGTGTGCTGTTCCACTGAGCCTCAGCCGGGCTTAAAGAACCGGTCCTTAGGGTCTGTGGGTGACCCCATAGCAAGAAGGCAGCTTCTTGGTACGACCTGGGTGAGGGTGTTAGGAACCGCCCTCCGGTTTAGTCCGTGAACACCGGCTGGTGTTCCCCGTAGTGTGTAAGTGAGTAGTTCCGTTAGTGCACCACACCTAGTTAGTCATAGTGGTTTGACCTAGTTGCGTTGCCGACCATTAGAACGTTGTTAGGGTCGGGTCGCTGTTGTAGTCAGTCCAGTTTTGTGGGTGCCATCTTAGTCTCACTGAGAGCGTAGAGGGAGGCTGTGTGTTCTTGTCATCCGCAGGAGTCGGGAAGGTGCAGGAGAACCGGATCGGAAGTGGGAGTGTCCCGGTGAGTATTAAGCTCGATTCCCCCTTTCGGTTAGGCCCTCACCGGCAGGTGTGTGAGGTACTTGAGGCGGGATTAGTCCTCGGACTAGTCTTGGTCTTAAGTGCCTGTAGTCCCCCGCGTCTTGGCAAGAACAAAGTGAGGAGGCGGCAAGTGAGCTTGGACTGACCATGTCCTTGTTCTTTGCCGTAGTCTCGGACAGCCCTTACTTGGTAGGCTCGGTTTAACTGTGTTTTCCCTCTTAGGTGTTACATGCGGGCGTCCGGAGAAACCCCAATCAGGGACCGAGGTAGGATCCAGTCATCCACGCGGATCGTGGTAAATTCGGAGGTATTAGGAGTTAGTCGCCCTGTGAGGCACATCTCCGATAGGGACCTTACAGATGCTCAGGCCGAACATACCCGAACTTAGCAGATCTGAGTACCGAGCCAGCTTGGTACTTTCACGCTTTATCAGATTTGAAAACGAGGCAAAACGTCATCGTTATGTAGGCAGATCTCGGATCTCGTGATTTTTGGATTTTTTTTTATGATCCAACATAACAGTGGGTGGGGGGGCCCAAGGACAAATCCATCTTGCACCATTTTTTCTTTTCTGCCACTGCTGTGTGCCAATGTGTCCTAGATGTGCTAGGAACTGCCGTGTGTTTGGGTCATTGCTCTGTCGTTTAGCATCCAGCCAGGTCGCTGCAGTATTTGTCCCCAAAGTGTATGAAAATAATATTGTGATCTGTGAGGTGGTCAAAATTGACTGCAAATAACTTGAAATTAGTGTTATTGAGGTTAATAATAATGTTGGAACAAAAAAAGAGCAAAATTATGTGATTTTAGCATATTTTAGGATTTTTTCTAAAAAAACCAAAACCAAAACACACGAGGGCTGTTTTGCCAAAACCAAAACCAAAACACGAAGCTAATCCAGATCCATAACCAAAACCAAAACCACTTCACTGAGGTCAGTGAGCATCTCTAATGATAACTGCATTAATTCAGCGGGTAAAGCCAAAGGCAGCCATTTCACGAAAGCCTCTTGCCCGTTGCTAGATTTAGGGCTAGATTTACTAAGCTGCGGGTTTGAAAAAGTGGGAATGTTGCCTATAGCAACCAATCAGATTGTAGCTGTCATTTTGTAGAATGTACTAATTAAATGAAAGCTAGGATCTGATTGGTTGCTATAGGCAACATCCCCACTTTTTCAAATCCGCAGCTTAGTAAATCTGGCCCTTAATGTCCATAGACCCATAGGTCAATGTCAAATATGTCCATTTTCTGAGTTTTTTACAATACCAAACGGTCAAGAGTCCAAAAGGTGGCGGCGTTAAGCGAGGCATCCGCGCTGCAGGACTCCCGTCATGGATGAAATCAGCGATATAACGGCCACAGGACAACTAGTAAATGATACACAATATTATATCGCTGCAGGACTCCAACTTATGAAGCACAGACTTTGGTTGGATAATGCTGGCTTCACATCACTATAATTATACTAATGTACACTATGTAAGCGACTGTGATAACGATAAAGTCGTATCAAAGAGTTAAAGAGAGAACTACAGGGAACCTACTGTCTGCAACGCGGAGACCTCGGTGCGTCTGACTGTCTGTTATGTGATTTAACTGCTGAAACGATCCAGATAATGCAAATTGTAGACTGGTTTCTGGATTTACTGTATTTGTTTTATACATTTTCTGTCATAAGAGGGGGGTCTGCTTCGTATTCTGGCAATGCCTCTCAGACGTCTGACGCTGTCAATGAGGTGAGCCTCTCTGGAGCGTTCATTATGTAAATTCTATATAGATGAATTTTTTTTAGGGGCGAGATGTAATTATTCTTTGATGAGACATCTGGATAGATTTACTAAACTGTCTGAAAGGGAAAAGTGGAGGTGTTGCCCATAGCAACCAATCAGATTCTAGCTATCATTTGTACAGTACATTCTAGGACATGATAGCTAGAATCTGATTTGTTGCTATGGGCAACAGACACCAAAGGGCCATTTATGAAAGTTTGGTAATGGTGTGTAAATACTTTTGCACAAATGCACCCGTAGGCTCAGCAAAGTAAGGGCGTAAGTTCAACACAGACATGGACGCACCAGCAGATACACCTTTTAGAAGGCGGGGCTGTCGCAGTTGTATGCAATGATGATGGTAATCATCATCATCAATTTATATAGCGCAACTGATTCGCAGCGCTGTACAGAGAACTCACTCACATCAGTCCCTGCCCCATTGGAGCTTACAGTCTAAATTCCCTAACATACACACACAGACACAGACAGGCAGACACGGGTCAATTTAGATAGCAGCCAATTAACCTACCAGTATGTTTTTGTAATGTGGGAGGAAACCGGAGCACATGGAGGAAACCCACGCAAACACGGGGAGAACATACAAACTCCACACAGATAAGGCCATGGTCAGGAATTGAACTCATGACCCCAGCACTGTAAGGCAGAAGTGCTGCTGAGTGGCTAAGTGGTTAGCACTTCTGCTTCCCAATGTTGGGGTCATGAGTTCAATTCCCGACCATGGCCTAATCTGTGAGGAGTTTCTATGTTCTCCCCGTGTTTGCGTGGGTTTCCTCCGGTTGCTCCGGTTTCCTCCCACACTCCAAAAACACACTGGTAGGTTAATTGGCTGCTATCAAATTGACCCTAGCCTCTCTCTCGGTAGGGATTTTAGACTGTAAGCCCCAATGGGGCAGGGACTGAAATGAGTGAGTTCTCTGTACAGCGCTGCAGAATCAATGGCGCTATATAAATAAATAATGATGAGGATGACATTACATAACTGAGACTGATTTGCTTTGTTCGGAATATATAATTAAAAGTCGTAAGTCATTTATTAAAAAAGTGCCTGTATATATTTTTAGCAGTTTTAAATGTTTGCTTATTGAAACATGACTTATATTAAAAAATAATACGGTTTTACAAGACCGGTTGTCCACTGTATAATTATCTGCCATAATTAGATTTTATAACATATTATATAGATTTTGGTCTATCGAGTTGGTGTATCCTTGCGATGTTTCTTAGCGCTTCTTGCATTGTATGTGTAGGGATTTGGTAATATCTCAGGAAACAGCACCAGGGAGAAAAACACATCTCTCATTTACATAATTAGACATAACTCTTGTAGCACTTTGCAGTGTGTTTAAATCAGTCTGTTTAGCTCGCAGCTTAATGACAAATGTGTAAAGTGAAAAGATTATCTATCTGCTCTTAACTACAGAGTGAGCTATGCCCTGAAAGTCATCTCTCTGCTGCCAAACCAAAAGCAGTTTGTTCCACCTGTGATAGGTGCAGGGAAGACTGGAAGATCCACAAAGTATCTATGGTATTCATTAATGGTTATGAACTCACATCACATTTATATCTCAAGACTTTATTTCATTGCAGCTTTAAGTTTTAGATGGATTTATGAACATATAAATATTTAACTGCCATGATAGAAAATAGCTGATATTTAGGGTCTGCGGTATTTCAGGCTATTTTTGTATATTAATAATGAGGCGATGAATAATTATTTTTCTCTTAGGCAATAGGAAAGAGAAGATGTGGATACAGAGAGAAGATACACACATGGTGGCTAAGTGGTTAGCGCTTCTGCCTCACAGCACTGGGGTCATGAGTTAAATTCCCGACCATGGCCTTATCTGTGAGGAGTTTGTATGTTCTTCCCGTGTTTGCGTGGGTTTTCTCCTGGTGCTCTGGTTTCCTCCCACACTCCAAAAACATACTGGTAGGTTAATTGGCTGCTAACAAAATTGACCCGTCTGTGTGTGTGTGTGTTAGGGAATTTAGACTGTAAGCTCCAATGGGGCAGGGACTGATGTGAGTTCTCTGTGCAGCACTGCGGAATTAGTGGCGCTATATAAATAAATGGTAATAATAATAAACGTGGGGGATACAAGGAAGGCAGAAAGACATGAAGCAGCGGGGAAGGAAGAATAGATGTGGGAGACAAATCGGTAGAAGGGACAAGTCTAGCAGATGAGATAGGGGAAGACAAGGGGGACTGACATCAGACAACGGAGTGACAGGCAGATAAGACATGAGGAGGACAATGAGGGACATTTGATGCAAGGGGCAGACGATACACAGGTACAAAAGCTGCTTAGGGGAAGGATAAGGAGGCATTAAACAAGACTTCGAGAGTCAAGCACATTGGGGGACACCCCAGATTCACCCCTGTAGATCAAGCATACTGATTGATGTATGAAGTTACATTCACGGGGGAATTCAATTGGCATTATTACCGTTATTATGGTAGTTTTAATGCTGGATTTTTGCTCACAGCTCCCTGAGCTGAGCAGAAAGCCGGGTTAATATTACCGTAATAATGGTAATATCTTTAACACATCGGTACTTCGGGGGGAATTGAATTCCCACCAATGACTGTTAGCACCGTAAAAGTACTTCCACTGATTCCTTTTTGCAGTGCAGTGTGATTGGTAAGCTTTTCCAGAGTAGAATATATAATATCAGATTAAAATTATATATTTATTTATATAATGTGGGCGATTTAATATACATAAGTAGTTTTTGCATTGTATGTATATACATAAAACATAAATATTTTTGGTGAAAGCCAAAGTTGGCATCCCCACCTTCCGAATCTCTTCACTTGCCCTTGGAATCAAGGACAACAGACATGAGCGAAGATAAGTAAAATAAAAAGTAAGGTAGGCATTAAACATATGGGACATACAAAGGGAACAGACAAGAAAGTAGGGGTTAGATGTCAGGCAGGTTGGAAATAAGGATACACAACGAGACCACCACGCACGGACAAATGACAGAACACACATAGCACTGGAGTCAACAGAGCACCCATCAAGCCAGGGAAGGTAAATATCATAGGGATAATGGCTGAGCACCACGTGGCTGTTGTCTGTGGTTTTTGTGTGGGTGGTGAGATTGGGATTGTGACAAGGGAGATGTTGGGGCAGAGGGAGGTGCATTGGGTCTTTAGCCACACATCTGCCCTGTCTCAAAATTTGTCCAAACTAAATTGTGGCCTGCCGAAAACATGGACCTTTAATTGAGAATGCGATGAAACGACAAGGCTTCAATGCACACAGCAATTTTGTCAGCCAATGTGGTTGTTTTAGGCCATTTTGATGAAAATTGCTGCCTGCGTGGGCCCACACTCAGCACGTTTTGACTGATCCCCAAAGGAGCTGAATTTTTGGTGGCCAGATCTTTCCGATTTAGCAGCACAGGCCAGGTCTGATCACTTGGCACTTGTGTTGAGCAGCTTGATCTACCCAGGTCATTTAGGTTAAATTAAAACATGCAATTTATTTCTTTAGAAAAGTACATATTACCAAATCCCGGCTTAGTATAGAAACATTCTAGAGCTCTGTCCTCGGTCAGTCATTGGTTTCTGGAGACTATATAGAATCATAGGATCTGTATCACAAAACACAATGAACCAGTTAATTGTGTGTTCTGTGTTTCACAGTCTTGTTTACATTGACTTACTGTCCCACATCAGTGACATTTAACACACTCTGTAGGATTAGAATATAAACCAAACTCTTGATGTCCCCTGAGTAGGGGGTTAGTACAAATCTTGATCTCATTTGGGGGAATATGGTAACCGCTGAACAGAAGGAGAAGCCTGGTTTCTGTCACAACCGTTTCCTCTGTTGGGATTGGAAGCAATTTCCTAACTTGGCAGCCTGACAATACGCATCAAACCTCCAAAACTCAGTTTAATTAAAGTGCACTTGTCACCTGCACACTGTGGAGGCGGCCATTTATGAAATGCATCCTGGGAAGAAGCGAAATCGCTGAGCCACTTTGTACTATAGTCATGTCACTTGTTACTAGGGAGTTGGAAAGCTAAATTGTCCTCGTTCAGCCTAAAAAACGTCTGTCTCTGTCTTGTTTAAGTGACTTGAAACTAGAGATGGGCGGGCTAGGTTCCCCAAGATCCGAACCCACTCGAACTTCGCCTATCCGAGTACCGAACCGAGCAGGCTCGGTACTCTCCATTCGGAAATCGAAATCGAGGCAAAACGTCATTGTGACGTAGTTGGATCTCAGAGCTCGGTTCTCGCGATAATTGAAAAGCATAAATACCTGCCTACACAGCAATCCATCGCCATTTAAAAGAGGGAGAGAGCAGGGTTAGGTCACAGGCTGTATTAGAGCAGGGACAGAGCATTCCGAGACTGGATCCATTGTCTTCAGGGTACAGTCAGCGCCATTAAGCCCACATCTCTCTTCCTGTAACTAAATGTCATATGTACATACTTTCTACTACACCCCACGGCAATGTGTGAATGTAGATATCACTGAATTTATGTTGTGAATGACAGAAGACGGCATTAAAGGAGATGTCTACTTTTTGTGTTCTAATTTTTATTTAACTTCAGATTCCCCAATTGACAAGGAAATGATTTGCAAACACCGTTAGTAATTTTTTTCTCTCTCCATTTGCGCCTAGATTTGCAGCTTGTGAAATAATACCGGAGAATGTAGATGGTAGAAGCAGAAAAAAGTAACTTCAAAACCCAACCAGCTAACAGGTTTAAAGTTTAATTTTCTTCTCCTTATATACTGCTCGGTGGCCTCATTTCTATCTTAGATGAATTATGAGAGTGATAGTTCATCAGTCCTTATTACATGTGTCACTTCAGTGTGATCGTGGGTGTTTATTACATTAGTTGGAGTGCAACATGAGACCGCAAATTGTGTTCCATTAAAAACCTCTGGAGCATCAGAGTTGCTGGAAAAGTCCATTTGTGATTCTAAGAAATGGGCTTCAGTGTCTAATGGGGTGGGGAGAGGTGACACTTTACGTTTAGGAGATTTTCAGGGTAGCGCTGAACAGCGTACTTTACAGACACGGTTCATATCTGAACATTTCCAGTTCGGGGGCTTAGTGGTACTTTAAGAATTGTGATATGTAATACAATAGACAAGTTAAAAGTGTCTGCTGGTAACTGACGGTTGTATTAATAAAGCCGGGTATTCATTAACTAAAGTCTTTGTTGGTTCATTGAAAATGGCAACAAAAGTGTAATTGTGATTTCACAAAATTGTATTTATGGACTGTACTTATATTTATAGGACAGTACAATATATATGTAAACTCGTGTTGTCTTCACTACATTCTAAACCAGTGATGGGCAACGGGTGGCCCAAGGGTCTTCATCTGCGGCCCGGCTTCTTCCTGCTATATTGTCAGGTGTGTTGGTTATAACTTGTAACACTTGTTTAAAATGGGTATAGACCCTCATGGGTGACCCTAACCCCAAGTTTCTGGAGGTTCCCTCTTTATGGGAGAAGCTGAAGAGTCAGTTCCCCTGGGGAAAGCTTTGGCCTACGTGAGGGAGAAAGGGGCCTAGCCGAGCCTTGCGGTCGAGGTGGGCTCGAAGACCCTTGTCTCCTAAAGGGCCTTTTGGCTCCGGGACAGGGATGTCAAGGGGCACTCCCTAGCTTCAGCAAAGGAGGGCCTGAAGAAGTTTGTTCCTCTCTGGGGCTTTTTGGCTCCTGGGTGATGCAGAGGAATGGGGCACTTTCCCTTTAGGGAAGGGTCCACAAGACCCAAGACCCAAGCACAGTCTTAGCGCTGCACTGAGTGATCTGGAGCACGCTCCTTGGGCCTCTATAAAAACAAAATAAAAAAAACTTGTTTAAAATGCCTTCTGATATGAAATTACAGATATGTGTCTGTTTCTAAGATTAAATGTATTGTTTTACTTTATTACTGAGATTAAGGTTAGATGTGTCTCAGGTTGTCTATCACTGATCTGGGGTCTGATTCATTAAGGATCTTAACTTAAGAAACTTCTTATTTCAGTCTCCTGGACAAAACCATGTTACAATGCAAGGGGTGCAAATTAGTATTCTGTTTTGCACATAAGTTAAATATTTGACTGTTTTTTCATGTAGCACACAAATATCAACTTTAAATTTCAGTCTATAAATAAGCTATCAAGTATTTGTGTGCTACATGAAAAAACAGTCAGTATTTAACTTTTGTGCAAAACAGAACACTAATTTGCACCCCTTGCATTGTAACATGGTTTTGTCCAGGATACTGAAATAAGTTAAGATCCTTAATGAATCAGGCCCCTAGAGTCTATCTTATCTCCTGTGTGTAGCTATCACTTACAGATAACCCCAACTGCGCACAATCTATTAGATCTCATCTGTATCTTCTGAGTGTTCAACTATTGATTCCATTGCTTTACTACAAGGTGAATGACCATGTTTTTCTCCTGGGTCGTAATTATACATCAGAGCTGCAAAGGAGGGTTAAAGTCCATGTATTTATTTATATGCTGCTCACATTGCCCTTATAGTGTTCCATCATCCACCTTCTCTCTGGCAGGCCAGGCCTCCAGATATGATAAGATAGACACTGGAAAAGTCTTTTAAAGCGTGTGATAATGTAATTCCAGGAAAGACAGCGTCCTGGGTGATTACTGTGCATTAGTTTGTCATGAGGACCAGATCATCCCCACTCGGCAAACAATAAATCAACATCTTGACAAGTACAGTGAAACTCGTTTAATGAGGACTCCGGCTGAGAGAGCTGGTTAAAACGCAATCATCTCTGGATAAATGTGAGCGATGAATCAGTGCTGTACATTACAGACAAGTACATACAATAACATAAGTAAGTATAGAACAAATATCTGCGAACAATTATTTTAATACGGCCTTAATGTGGCATTTATGGTTCAACAACTGCTGGAAAACCCCAAATCATATCTTCCCAAGTGTCTCGATTTAGGCGTGGCGGTCCCGATTTGAGGGCCCTGTCCCACCCTCTAGCGTACCACAGGGGGGCACTAGGCCTGCCCCCTGTGGGGTGTGGCTTGCCCCGAGGATATGGCCATGCCCTGTGACAACATGGTCACGCCCCCTGTCAGCGCTGCCTACCCAAATGTTAGGAGGTATGTCTACATTTAATCTAATGCAAAAGTAGGTAGTGCTGCTACCATTGGCAGACAGAAGTCTGATAAGAGCAGCTTCCAATGTCTGCCAGGAATTGCTGGGACTTGTAGTACTACAATAGTACTTCCTGTATTTTCAGCATTCCACAGCTCCATCTACTGTCCTTACAGTTCCATCGTCAGACCGAAAAGCCTTTGTTTGCAGTCATCCCTCCCATTATCTCCAATAAGTGACCAAATTGTATAATTAGCATTTAAGAAATATCACAAATTACACCCCTCTTTACTTATGATTCCACCACTTATCATCTAATGTCTTGCCTATTGCAGCTCTCTTTTGACAGCTATCAACCCTTTTGTTTTTCCCCCTTTACATTTTTGTAATGGAAGTATTTAGAGATGCATGGATAATGCTATTCTTATTATGGGACTTTGCCTGCAAATGTATTACTAAGCCTGTTAGTAGAAGGGGGATCTTTTAGTAAGTAAGAGAGGAAGCAGACAATCACATGTGGGGACTACACGGTGGCACAGTGGTTAGCATTGTTGTCTCACAGCGCTGGGGTAATGAATTTGATTCCGACCGGGGCTCTATCTGTGTGGAGTTTGTTTGTCCTCCCTGGGTTTGCGTGGGCTTCTTCCAGTTGATCCGGTTTCCACCCACCCTCCGAAAACAAACTGGTAGCCTACTTGGCTTCTGACAAATTGGACCCTTATTAGTGTGTGCGCGTGGTGAGGATTTAGAGTATAAGCTCCAAGGGACAATTTAGAAAAAATGGTTTAGGTGCCTTTAAATTCAAGCCTTTATAAATGCTAGTGCCAGCCACATCCACTTAATCATCTGATGCCATTTTACTAGGGATGTGCACCGGCGACTTTTGAGGTCTCGTGTTTTGTGTTTTGGATCCGGATTTTCGTTATTTTTGAGGTTCGGATTTGTCTCGCAAAACACTTGACGAAAGGTCTCGGTTCGGATTTAAGGTATTGGATTCGGATTTTTTTTGAAAAAAACATAAAAAGTTTAAAAATCAAGTTTTTGGGCTTATTTTCACTCCTAGGCTATTATTAACCTCAATAACATTCAATAACAAGCATTTCCACTAATTTACAGTGTATTCTGAACACCTCACAATATAGTTATTAGTCCAAAACGTTGCAACAAGGTATCTTTCTGGACTGCGTAGAGGAGTGGGTCACCACAATATATATTAAAAACCCTGAACTTTTATGAATCGCACCAATAAATGTACCTGGACTGCGTAGAGGAGTGGGTCACCACAATATATTAAAAACCCTGAACTTGTATGATTCGCACCAATAATTGTACCTGGACTGCGTAGAGGAGTGGGTCACCACAATATCTTAAAAACCCTGAACTTTTATGATTCGCACCAATAATTGTACCTGGACTGCGTAGAGGAGTGGGTCACCACAATATCTTAAAAACCCTGAACTTTTATGATTCGCACCAATAATTGTACCTGGACTGCGTAGAGGAGTGGGTCACCACAATATCTTAAAAACCCTGAACTTTTATGATTCGCACCAATAATTGTACCTGGACTGCGTAGAGGAGTGGGTCACCACAATATCTTAAAAACCCTGAACTTTTATGATTCGCACCAATAATTGTACCTGGACTGCGTAGAGGAGTGGGTCACCACAATATCTTAAAAACCCTGAACTTTTATGATTCGCACCAATAATTGTACCTGGACTGCGTAGAGGAGTGGGTCACCACAATATATTAAAAACCCTGAACTTTTATGATTCGCACCAATAATTGTACCTGGACTGCGTAGAGGAGTGGGTCACCACAATATATTAAAAACCCTGAACTTTTATGATTCGCACCAATAATTGTACCTGGACTGCGTAGAGGAGTGGGTCACCACAAGATATATTAAAAACCCTGAACTTTTATGATTCGCACCAATAAATGTACCTGGACTGCGTAGAGGAGTGGGTCACCACAATATATTAAAAACCCTGAACTTTTATGATTCGCACCAATAATTGTACCTGGACTGCGTAGAGGAGTGGGTCACCACAATATATTAAAAACCCTGAACTTTTATGAATCGCACCAATAAATGTACCTGGACTGCCTAGAGGAGTGGGCACTGGGCACCACAATAAAATATATAAAAAACCTTCAACAGGTCTGCATTACACTACACATACGGCTGCTCCTCCATCCTCTCCATCATATACATGTTGGAGTTTTAGCGTGTGACAACCTCTTGTTTTTGATAATGTCAGTGCATTTTGAATATTTTTCAATTTGCCCCACACCACTGAATGTACTTTATCTATGATACGCATCTATCTATCTTGACTGCGTAGTGTGGTGGCCCCGGTACACAATTTGGTACCGAGGCCACAATATAATTAAAAAACCCTCCACGTGTCAGAATTCCACCAAACAAGTATCTGGACTGCGTAGTGGGGTGGCCCCGGTACCCAATTTGATACCGGGGCCACAATAAAATAAATACACCCTCCACGTGTCAGAATTCCACCAAACAAGTATCTGGACTGCGTAGTGGGGTGGCCCCGGTACCCAATTTGATACCGGGGCCACAATAAAATAAATACACCCTCCACGTGTCAGAATTCCACCAAACAAGTATCTGGACTGCGTAGTGGGGTGGCCCCGGTACCCAATTTGATACCGGGGCCACAATAAAATAAATACACCCTCCACGTGTCAGAATTCCACCAAACAAGTATCTGGACTGCGTAGTGGGGTGGCCCCGGTACCCAATTTGATACCGGGGCCACAATAAAATAAATACACCCTCCACGTGTCAGAATTCCACCAAACAAGTATCTGGACTGCGTAGTGGGGTGGCCCCGGTACCCAATTTGATACCGGGGCCACAATAAAATAAATACACCCTCCACGTGTCAGAATTCCACCAAACAAGTATCTGGACTGCGTAGTGGGGTGGCCCCGGTACCCAATTTGATACCGGGGCCACAATACCTCCTCCAAACATGCTACAGACAATTCGTCATTGAGATCCCATCAAGTATGTTAAAGACAGACAGGGTCCAAGTGTTATTAGTTGACTTTGTAAACAAAAAAACTGTCCCTGTTGCACATAGTCGTGCAATGAAGACTGACTTTTTCATTTAAAGGCACGATCTTTCAAGTGTAGTGTTTGTAAGTCTAAGTCATATTATACTTTTGGTAAAACTGGTTTTTTTTGTTCCTCTTTATGGTAATTAATTAGTAATAGAATTAAAGTAGGAAATAGAATTAAATAGAATTAAAGTAGGAAATAGAGTGGTATAGAGTTGTAGTGTGGTATAGATAGAGTGGTCCACACAATATAATAATAAAACCCTCAACTGGTCTGAATTCCACCAAACAAGTATCTTGACTGCGTAGTGTGGTGGCCCCGGTACACAATTTGGTACCGAGGCCACAATATAATTTAAAAACCCTCCACGTGTCGGAATTCCACCAAACAAGTATCTGGACTGCATAGTGGGGTGGCCCCGGTACCCAATTTGATACCGGGGCCACAATACCTCCTCCAAACATGCTACAGACAATTCGTCATTGACAGACCCCAGACAGACAGGGTCGTAGTGTTATTGTTTGACTTTGTAAACCCAAAAAAATGTCCCTGTTGCACTTGCACATAGTCGTGCAATGAAGACTGACTTTTTCATTTAAAGGCACGATCTTTAAAGTGTCAGAAAGAGAGAGAAGACACAGGAGAGGAGAGTTGTAGCTGGGGACCTGGGGTGGAAGCTCCCAGGCTCCCCCAGCATTGCCTGGAAGTCTGAGCGTGGTGACTGAGCCAGGGCAAGGAATGTGTGCCCTGGATGAGGGGGAGAACTCCATGCCACTATAGTGAACCCAAGAGAGAGGGGGACACTGCACATGGAAGAGGCCCTGGAGTGAGGGCTGCTACAAGAGGCATGGTAGCTGTAGTGTCAGATCCTGAGGCTGAGAGTACACAGAGTGACGTGTCAGAGCACAGGAGACATTATCCCCGCAGAGGAGGGATGAGCTGCAGTTGAGAGGTCTGTTGTTGAAATAGGACATGCACACTTTAACAAACCAATCATTTCAGCGACAGGGCCTACCAAACAACTTTGACTGAAATGATTGGTTTGTTTGGGCCCCCACACCAAAAAAGCTATTCATCTCTCCCTGTACAGACTAAACAGGCTCTACTGAGGCAAGATGTCGTCCTCATCCTCAACCTCTGATTCCTCTCCCCCTACAGTGTGTACTTCCTCCTCATCACACATTATCAATTCGTCCCCGCTGGACTCCACAACCACAGGTCCCTCTGTAGTATCTGGAGGGCAGTGCTGTACTTCATTGAGGAATTGATTATTCATTTTTATAAACATCATTTTTTCAACGTTGTGAGGAAGCAACCTCCTTCGCCGCTCACTGACCAGGTTCCCCGCTGCACTAAAAACTCTTTCCGAGTACACACTGGAGGGGGGACAACTTAGGTAAAATAGAGCCAGTTTGTACAGGGGCTTCCAAACTGCCTTTTTTTCCTGCCAGTAACAATATGGACTGTCTGACATGTCTACTTGGATGGTGTCAGCAAAGTAATCATCCACAATTTTTTCTATTGTCACAGCATCCAATGCAGCGAGAGTAGACATGTCTGCAATGGTTGGCAGGTCCTTCAGTCCGGACCAGATGTTATCAGCATCCCCGCCAGTGCCTCTTTTGGGAAAACTGAGCTTTTTCCTCGCAGCCATAGATGTGGAAGAAAATGAGGGTGGAGCTGTTGGCATGTCACGGTCCTCTTCAGAGGACAATCTCCTGACCAGCAGGTCTTTGCACCGCTGTAGATTTGTGTCCGCCGGAAACAGAGACACAACATACGCTTTAAACCGAGGATCGAGCACGGTGGCCAGAATGTATTCCTCTGACTTTAAAAGAGTGACCACCCTCGGATCCTGGCAAAGCGTACGAAGGGCTACATCCACAAGAGCTACATGCTTGCTGTAATCGCAATGGCTTACCAGCTCCTC
Source organism: Mixophyes fleayi (assembly GCF_038048845.1). Lineage (NCBI taxonomy): Eukaryota > Metazoa > Chordata > Amphibia > Anura > Limnodynastidae > Mixophyes > Mixophyes fleayi. The sequence goes on along the minus strand of NC_134404.1, from coordinate 22,712,019 downwards.
CCTCACTTTCTCCAGCTGCTTCTGCAACAGCCTGATCAGGGGAATGACCTGACTCAAGCTGGCAGTGTCGGAACTGACTTCTCGTGTGGCAAGTTCAAATGGCTGCAGAACATTGCACAACACGGAAATCAGTCTCCACTGCGCTTGACTCAGGCGCATCCCCACTCCTTTGCCTATGTCGTAGGTGGCTGTGTAGGCCTGAATGGCCTTTTGCTGCTCCTCCATCCTCTGCAGCATATAGAGGGTGGAGTTCCAGCGCGTCACAACCTCTTGTTTGAGGTGATGGCAGGGCAGGTTCAAGCTTTTTTGATGTGCCTCTAGTCTGCGGTAGGCACTGGCTGAATGCCGAAAGTGTCCAGCAATTTTGCGGGCCACCGCAAGCATCTCCTGCACACCCCTGTCACTCTTGAGGTAATGCTGCACCACCAAATTAATGGTGTGGGCAAAACATGGGACGTGCTGGAAATTGCCCATATTTAATGCCCGCACAATGTTACTGGCATTGTCTGACACCACAAATCCCCATGAGAGTCTAAGTGGGGTAAGCCACTGGGAGATAATTTCCCTCATTTTCTCTAATATGTTGTCAGCGTTGTGCCTCTTATTAAAGCCTGTAATGCACAATGTTGCCTGCCTTTGCATGAGCAGCCATTTTGTAGATGCTGCTACTGATGCAGCTGTTGCTGTTGCTGCGGAAGGGGATGCATCTACCCAGTGGGCTGTCACAGTCATATAGTCCTTCGTTTGCCCAGAACCACTTGTCCACATGTCCGTGGTTAAGTGGACAGTGGGTACAACCGCATTTTTAAGAGCACTGAGGACACTTGATCGTACTTCTCTGTACATTTTTGGTATCGCCTGCCTAGTGAAGTGGAATCTCGAGGGGATTTGGTACCGGGGACACAATACCTCCATCAACCCTCTAAATCCCACTCCACTGATGGCGGACACCGGGCGCACGTCTAACACCAACATTGCAGTTACAGCCGCAGTTATACGCTTTGCAATAGGGTGACTACTATCGTATTTGGTGGTCATGGCAAACGACTGTTGGACGGTCAATTGTTTGGTGAAAGACTTAGCGGTCTTACGACTTCCCCTCTGGGAAGATGACCGACTAACAGCAGCAACAGCAGCAGTGGCAGTAGTAGGCGTACCGCTGCAGGATTCCTCGGATGAATCCCGTATTGAGGAGGACTCAGTCTGGCTGCTGACTTGGGCTGCAGGACTGAATCTGATGGAGATTGTGGAGGAAGTTGACGAGGAGGGTGTTGCTGGTGTGTATCCAACTGGACCACGGGATTTAGGTGTCCCTGTACCGATGAGGGTCCTAGCCCCAGTTCCTGAACTAACCACTGAACTATGAAGGTTATTCAGGTGACGTATAAGGGAGGATGTTCCTAGGTGGGCAAGATCCTTACCCCTGCTTATTTGAGCTTTACATAAGCTACATATTGCCATACATTGGTTGTCTGGATTTGGATAAAAATAACTCCAGACCGAAGAGGTGCATTTTTTGGTCTTCTGACCAGGCATGACGATGGGCTTTTTCATCCCATGGACATCAGCTGTTTCCCCCCCTGGTGCCTCATTTACAATAACCACATCACCATCCTCATCATCAAGTTCCTCCACAGCGCCAGCTACATCATCAATAGCCTCCTCCCGAGCCACCTCTTCCCGTACAGTGATGGGAAGGTCAGGCTTGACAACCACCAACACCCTTGGACTCGCCTTGGGGATTTGTGATAATTTCTCTTTAGAAGGCAGAGTTGTTTGCTGTTTTGTTGCTGACAGCATAACTCTCTTCAATTTTTTGTAGGGGGGGGGAGGAGGAGGAGGGCTAAGATCCGTGGGTGAAGCTGAACCACTAGTCATGAACACGGGCCAGGGCCTAAGCCGTTCCTTGCCACTCCGTGTCGTAAATGGCATATTGGCAACTTTACGTTTCTCCTCAGATGATTTTAAGTTTCTCTTTTTGCTACTTTTTCTTAACTTGGGCTTTTTGGATTTTACATGCCCGGTACTACGAGATTGGGCATCGGGCTTGGAAGACGACGTTGATGGCATTTCATCGTCTATGTCATGACTAGTGGCAGCAGCTTCAGCATTAGGAGGAAGTGGGTCTTGATCTTTCCCTACTTTATCCTCCAAATTTTTGGTCTCCATTATATGTAGCACAAGATACTGCAGAATGTGTGAACTTGGTAATATTGCAGTACCAATGGACTTATACTGCTGGATTGGTTTTGCAAATTTGGTTATAATTATTATATATTTTTTTTTTTTTTAATTTTTTATTTTTTTTTACTTTTTTTTTATTTTTAAAAAACTTGGGAATAGTGGGGAAATAACTATGCCCTTAGAAGCACAGAGCACAGGACACAGCACCACTGGACTGAACAGGACACGGCACAGGACCCAGCAGCACTACGGAACTCAGCAGGACAGAGCACAGGACACAGCACCACTGGACTGATACTGCAGAATGTGTAAACTTTGTAATATTGCAGTACCACTGGACTTTTACTGCTGAATGTGTGAACTTGGTAATATTGCAGTACCAATGGGCTTATACTGCAGGATTGGTTGTGAAAATTTTGTGGTAATTAAAAAATATTAAAGTAGTTTTTGGTATTTTTTAAAAAAACTTTTTTTTATTTTTTTAAACACAGGGGAATATTGGGGAAATAACTATGCCCTTAGAAGCACAGAGCACAGGACACAGCACCACTGGACTGAACAGGACACAGCACAGGACCCAGCAGCACCACTGACCTCAGAAGGACAGAGCACAGCACACAGCACCACTGGACTGATACTGCAGAACACAGCACAGCACAGCACAGCACAGCACAGCACAGCACAGCACTAAACAGCACAGCACTAAACAGCACAGAACTAAACAGCACAGAACTAAACAGCACAGAACTAAACAGCACAGAACTAAACAGCACAGAACTAAACAGCACAGAACTAAACAGCACAGAACTAAACAGCACAGAACTAAACAGCACAGAACTAAACAGCACAGAACTAAACAGCACAGAGGACCACCTAACACACCCTCCCTCTACCCTGATCAATGCCCGAGTGAAGATGGCGGCGACTAGCGGGGAATTTATAGGATCCGAGTATCGCGAGATCCGACAACGGGATTATGAGTCAGAGCCTCAGTTTCACTTTTGAATTTGGCGCCAATACCCGGATCTGTCTCGGATCCGACTCGGATCCGCAACGTTCGGGTGGGCTCGGATTTCAGAAATCCGAGCGCGCTCATCCCTACATTTTACACACACTTAGCAATTATTATTTTCACAGTAAAACCTTTTTTTTTAGGCTCTTGGAAATATTCACCAATAACCCCAGCCACCTCCATTTAGCAGATAAAACAAACAGGATTTATTTTTTTAAAGGATACTCGCCAGAGTATTGTTCTCAGGTTCTGAATATCGGACATTGGCAGAATTTGACCCTCACATTGTGACTGGTGATGTGACAGATTTAAATCTCCAGTATTGGGCACATAGACAGAGATTTGCTTTCTAGAAATCATAGGGTTACAAAAATTTGAAAGCAGAACATTCTGTTGTCCACGATGTTCTTATTCTTATTCCCACAGGAGTGTCAAGGCCTTTCTCCTAATACCATCTGACGCAGGTTGTCTCCCTCCTGGCATTCCTGCGGGTAGGGTACAGGACGTACTCTGGGAGGTATAATTCGTATGGAGCCCTATTCATCTGCTCTCTGCAGTCACCTTGAGCTCATGAAACGTGTTGAATCTTCCAGCTTGTTTTTATGTCAAGGAAACATGGAATTGATCGGAGGGGAGGAGGATACGGTGCCCCCTCAACTCAGAGACCTGATGATGAGAACAGAGGAAGGACAATATAGTAGACACGGTTCATTATAGCAGATACATTGTCAGCCTGTGACCTTCACCAGTTTCTCTCTAGAAGGAGTACAGGATCTCTACAAATTTATGAGTCTTTTAAACACTGTGGATTAGTTGTTTCAGCTGTTGAAAGTAATGAAGGTCATGGAAAGGTGTATTAGTGTTTCCTCGAGTCTTGAGAAGAGTTTAGAACAAAAGCTAATACTCAAAGCAATTACTACTCTATAATATTTTATTCTTTATTCTACTAATTATACTCTGTCATAACAAAGTCTAATAAGAAAATAAAGGAAATTAAGGTTTATACACAAAAAGTTATATGTATATATTTAGTGACTTAAATATTCTCGTTCCGGTGTCAAGATCTGCCAAATGTTATTACAAAATCAAGCATGAGATTTCAGGTAGCTGCCATTGTTGTACATTACTACAATTAGATTAAGGTCTTTTTAGGTATTGAAATTCATCTATAAAAGTGGAAATATTGATGTAATTATTCATACACATTTTAACATGTTTGGTAAAACGAAACATATATTGTACATATATGTTAGAGATATGCGTCGACCCCCGTGTTTCGGTTTTAAAACCGGTGTCGGATCTAAACTAACTTCGTGTTTTGGCTTTGCTACCGATTTGTCGTACAAACGGGAAAGATTTTGGTTTTGGTTTTGAATCTGGATTTAATAAAAAATTGTGAAAAATAGGTAAAATTATGTCATTTTGAGCTGTTTTTACTCCTTTATTACTATTTAACATTCTTTTCCAGTTTATTTTATAATGATCCCTTCACAACGGTCCCAATTTTCACCATTGTTGGCCAAAGTCTGCAGCGATCTGTCTTAATGAAGGATTTTTATAACTTTGCCATCCTTTCATTTGCTTTCTCTGAGTTAATTAAAAAAATAATAAACTGAAAAGTGTTGATGTCTCCTTTTTCATTGCACCCAAACCTCCGTCGCCTGTTAATACTTATTACTATTGTAATTGAATAAATAAATAACCACACGGACACCAATGCAAATTTGGCAAAAGGTCACAGTTTTTATTTAAACAGAAATGGTGGCGGAGAGAGAAATACGAGTCAGCTGACAACTAATGGTAAAACCAAACAGTGGAAGGTCATATTGCCATTACACCACTGGTCCCAGGATATAATTCTTGACGATGTTACGGCTTCCTAGTAACCGTCATAAGAACTAGCAGGAGAGGTCTTCACCTATAGCAGCCTCCTTTCCCGTAGAGTTAGACGCACTCACGGGTACTCAGATGCCCCCGGAACTTAACTCAACGTAGTAAGAACTTATGAGCAGGAACGGTAGCACGGAAATAGGACAATCAGTAATAACGCTGTAACGATCAGCTGCTGCCCACAGTGACTTCCTACCAAGGCTGGACGTCCTTAGGGGACTGACAGCCCACCACTGCCTAACCAACACAAAACACTCTTAAGTGACTATAGATCTGCTGAATATAACTAAACCCTCGTCTGTGAAGTGAACCCCATCCCTGCAAAGCAGCTGTGTTTGTCCTATAGCTAACAAGGGGTGTTCGATTTCGGAGCCACCCAATTGTTTAATGTGTACCCTTACTCCCAGGTTAAATTTTTTCACTACCTTTTTCATTACATTCAAGGGAGTGTTGGACCTCCACTGAAGTCGGGGCACTACTGCAGACCATATCAAACTGATGGTCGGCCATTTGGTTTTGATGTATGTCAGGTCCTTGCGTAATCTGAGAATCAGGTCTATTGACTTCCCATTACCAAGGGTGTTGACTCCTAAATGTAGTACTAGGATATCAGGCGGGCCACGTTGTTTTATGTGTCGTGTCAGCCAGGAAATCAGGTCAGGTCAGCAGAGACTCCGTCTGCCCAACCAACTAATGTCAATCGGGATTGTAAATTGACTGAATTTGCAGCTTCTTTGTGTCTGGACACACAGAACACGTATAAGTGGCCCACAATCCAGATACGTTTAGTCCGAGTCGGGAGACCTGTAAATATAACATCGCTATGGTCACCGTAACCTTCAAAATAAGCAATGTAGCAGTGAAATGGAGGCATCCATTCCCAATCAAAATTCTCCTGTGCATCTTGTGACCCGATCAGTGGAAAATTGGAAACTAAATGGAAAAGAAAGAGAAAAGGTGGGGGGGAGCTAAGAGAAGGCATGGTGGGGGGGGGGGGGGGGGGGGGTGAGAGTAGTTGGCAGCCCCTGTGAAAATTAAATAAAACTGAAAAAACCTCAGAGGCGCACCACTAATCAGAAGTCTAATCACCACTAATCAGAAAAAAATCCCTTTTTTGCCCTTGCATAATAGCGACAAGCAGCAGAACCAGGGGCTACCGAAATTGAGGAGAGAGAAAAGTGAAGGTGAGCAGGCCCAGTAATCAGGGAAAAAACAAAGCACATATGGTTAGACATTTGGCCTAATGTATTTCTTATAGGACATCAATTTCCATCTCCCCGATGTTTTAATGGCCGCTACTAATGCACCACTTAAGGCTGCTGATATAGCCGCCCCAATCCCAAAAGGAATGGGTGCCATACTGTGCTGGGTCCAAACCCCTAAAAGTTAGGGCTCTTTTAAAGATTGCCTGGAACTGAAACCTCATGAATGGGGTGCTATCTAAATGCACTAGGAAAATAGGGGAGTGGGCAGGCCTATTATTAGAAAATTGTTTAGTCAACTTCACTGGACAAACCTCCATGTAAGATTTTGGGTATATGTGTATCCATGAACCTTTACCAGCCTGACCTGTTTTGGACCTTATTATCATACAGAATACTTTACCGTCTTGAATGACTACGTGTTGGGTCAATAGGTCTGAGAGGGGGTGAAGCTTGGACTGCGCTACTAGCTCTGAAATTCTAAATGCGCCAAAAAACGGCAGCGCAAAGGCTGTCTGTAATAACAAGCATTCATAAAGGTTGAAGGGACAGCATTAGTTGTCGCAACAGCTGGAGATCGACTGGTCGCCTCAAGTCTTCTGGAACTGGTCTCTCCCGCACCCAACCTTTTAGGGCTTTTGCATCTATGAAACTTTTTGTCACATCCGGAACATTATAAAGGTGGGACATGAATGATATACCCGATAAGGAAGCCACCATGGCTGCCTTTGATGCGCCTGCACTATATCGTTCTCACATAAAAGCCATAATGGAATCTGTCTGACCTGACTTCTGGGTCTCCCTCAAGTTCAGGAAATTGGACCACTGACACCACGCCGCCTGGTATGCACGTCTCGAGGAAGAGACCAGGGGGTAAATGTATGAACGTGCGGGTTCTTCAACACCTGCGTGTAACCCGCACATTCATACATTTACCCCCAGGGCTCGCTCCGCTAGTCCTGTTTTGCCAGCCTGATAATCTGCCAAACATAAGGAGGACACGTTGTTCCCAGCTAATGCGGTACTAATGCCCTAAAACGGCGCCATTGGAAATGCGTTATGGAGTCAGCAGTACTGTATTTTACCCCCGGAACATGTTGTGATGTAAACCAGATGTCGTATTCCAGACAACGGAGAATGAGATGCCGGAGGAGACTAATGGCATGTGGTGATGAAGCACTCTGCTTATCGCCTGTACCAGATTATAACACCAAAAGACTATGGGCTAGATTTACTAAGCTGCGGGTTTGAAAAAGTGGAGATGTTGCCTATAGCAACCAATCAGATTCTAGCTGTCATTTACTTTAGTACCTTCTACAAAATGACAGCTAGAATCTGATTGGTTGCTATAGGCAACATCCCCACTTTTTCAAACCCGCAGCTTAGTTTATCTAGCCCTATGTGTTTATCATGCAGGATAGGGGCCCAGAATTCTACTGCTACAATAATAGGAAAAAGTTCCAAAACTAAATGGTTGGAGGCGATGCCACACAGATGCCAAGCTTCCAGCCAGCGGGCTGCACACCAATCTCCATTCAGGTAAACGCCAAAACCCAGGAAACCTGATGCGTCCTTATACAGTTCAAGTTGCTTGTTGGAAACTAGGGGGGTGGGCCAGATCCGGGTGCTGTTAAAAGTTTGAAGAAATCTAACCCATACTGTCAGATATTCTCTAATATCTGATAAGTGGATCAAGGAATGAGGTCTGGTCTTCCCTGCTATAACTCTTTGGAGCTTCCTACAGATAAACCTGACCTATCATCACCCTGCCCAGAGTCGTTTGCGCGGCCGTCTACTTGGGGACCTAAGACTGGCCCTGATTTTAAAGGAGATTTGCCTAATGAAAACTGTAATAGCTTCCCTGTTAACTGCTAGAGGATGGGTACTAGAAGAGGAGGAGGGGAGTCACAAGGTCTACTGGGGCGAGTGACTGCACTCTTTGCCAGGCATAGTACTGACTGGGGAAAAATGAAACATATGCACAGCAAAAGAAAAGAAAAGGGGAAACATAAGGATGAGAATGGGGAGGGAAAAAAAGGAGGAGGGAGGACGGAGTAGAAAAAAAAACAAACGGAAAAAACATCAGGGAAAGCAGAAAGGATAAACAATGACAAAGGAGCGGGGAAAACTAATAGAAACAGAAAATACAAAGCACATAAAAAAAACAGGGCACGGCAAACTGTCTTTGAATGTAAATCCTTTCTCAACAACTCTTCTCTTGGGATCTCGAGCAGTGAATGAGAGAGGGCTTGTGACATGGTAGGACTTATATAACCAGATCTCCAGGCACTCCCCTTCGTTCCTCATTGGTTGGCCTGGGATGTGGCCTTTTAACTCCTGTAGGTAAGGTTATCTTCACTTACTGCCCCATGTGTGCGTTTAAGTGCTGTCGCCATATGGGACTCTCTTTTCATAGCTGTTATTGAACGCTGCTTGTTTAAATTTTTGTAACCATTGGGGAACTTATACTGAGCTTATAAAACTCTACAAAAACATACACCAAACTGTGCAATGTGCGTTAATGAGAAAACACCTTTTCAAATGCAAAAATAAAGCCCAATGGGTATTAGGCCATAAACTGGACACACACTGTCCGATCTTGTCCATTGGTCCAAGCAATGGGAAAAAGGGTCATTGTCCAATGTGGCCACACACATTGGTGGTCAACCTGCAAGAGAGCATGTTTGTTTGGATGGAAGACGGCTACACACACAGACTGATAGCAGTAAGTACCCAACGCATTTTACCATCATGTTCCATAATGATTAAATCTATTTCAATGGATCATTATAGTGCATCAGTGACTGTGCAGTCAGTATTAGAGTGTGATAACAGAAAGCGAACTATGGCCTTATATTCTTGTAAAGAATAAAGCTATACTTTTTGTTAGATTTTATTAAAATGCTCTTTAAGCAGTGACGGCTTAGCAGCGTTCCTCTAATTAAAAGAAAGCAATGTGAAATTTCCATGTTTGTACACATGTGTTTCCATACAGCATGTGACTGGCTTTACGTTGATTACTATTCCTGGTTCTGTTTAGTATCAGCGTTTACTAACACGCTATCACTTGATAGTTTGTTTTGGCTCTGTGTGCGATATATATACAGTTATGTCACTCAACTATATACGAAATTCACACTTTTTCCAGAGAACTGCCATGATCTGAAAAACACAGTCGTATAGCGGTACTTCCACACCTATATCCCAGACTAGCGAAATTGCAACACTATATAAAATATTTTATCATTCAGTTAATTAAAAAAAAAAAATTATTTGCTGCCTTTTCAATGTTTTCCATAAATATGTATTGATTGCTACATATCTCAAATATGAGGTTGTTTGGCTGTGGGAGGACTTATAACCTGTATCTATGCATTAATCCTACACCCGAACCAAACACATCTGTGATGTAATTTTCAAGCCCAGTTCATGAGATGCACTTTTTTGCTTGTTATGGTCCAAATGTGTAAAACAATGGCCACCATTGGTATTAAGAGAGGTGCCTTCTAGAAGGATGTACTGATAAATATCACCCAATAGAGGGTCCTTGCTTGATGACTATAAGATCAGAGCTCATATATGGAATAAAAACAATTGTTTTATCTCATAAACCTTGCCTATCCCATACACTCCCATTATACACCTTTCCATAGCGCCAAGGAGGTTTCTGTAGAGGGTACTGGGTGTCTCAAGACTGGAATTTATCATACTAAAAGCCATACAGAAGAGTGGTTGCAAAAGAAATATGGTGTCTGGTTGCTGAATCGCCTCCTGTGAGAAGTTGTTGTAAGAAAGGAGCCTGTGGGGTGAGGCTTGCATGTGACTAATGGCTGTCAGAGGTCTACTACAGATGGCTCAACCCCCCAGCACCAAGGTTCAAACCCCCAGCACTTAGGTTATAACCCTCAGCACTTAGGATTCAAACCTCCAGCACTTAGGTTATAACCCTCAGCACTTAGGATTCAAACCCCCAGCACTTAGGTTATAACCCTCAGCACTTAGGGTCAAACTCCCAGCACCAAGATTCAAACCCCAGCACTTAGGTTATAACCCTCAGCACTTAGGATTCAAACCTCCAGCACTTAGGTTATAACCCTCAGCACTTAGGGTCAAACTCCCAGCACCAAGATTCAAATCCCAGCACTTAGGTTATAACCTCCAGCACTTAGGATTCAAACCTCCAGCACTTAGGTTATAACCCTTAGCACTTAGGGTCAAACTCCCAGCACCAAGATTCAAACCCCAGCACTTAGGTTATAACCTCCAGCACTTATGATTCAAACCTCCAGCACTTAGTTTATAACCCTCATCACTTAGGTTATAACCCTCAGCACCAAGGTTAACCCCTCAGCGCCAAGGTTCAAACTCCCAGCACCAAGGTTCAAACCTGCAGCACTTAGGTTAAAACCCTCAGCACTTAGGCTCAAACCCCTAGCACTTGGTTGTAACCCTCAGAACTTAGGTTCAAACCACCAGCACCAAGGTTCAAACCCGCCAGCACATAGGTATAACCCTCAGCACCATGGTTTAACACCCCCCAGCACCAAGATTCAAACCCCCCAGCACCAAGGTTCAAACCCCCAGAACCAAGGTTCAAACCACCAGCACTTAGGTTATAACCCTCAGCACTTAGGATTCAAAGCCTCAGCACTTAGGTTCAAACCACCAGCACTTAGGTTCAAACCCCCAGCACTTAGGTTATAACATTCAGCACCAAGGTTCAAAATCCCAGCACCAAGGTTCAAACACCCAGCACCAAGGTTCAAACCCCCAAACTCCCAGTTCACGGCAGAAGGGCAGCCCACCTGCAAAGATTTTTATTTGTCCGGTAGGGATGATGTGCCCTTTTAAGTTCTGAGTCCTCGCTCTGAACAGAGCAATGATAGGAATAAGTTGTTTCTGGGATACAATAGTATAAATAATGGCTTCTAACAATAACCCTAAGATCGGAAGTTAGGTGAAAGTGGGAACTATTTGCACAATGTTTATTTGTAGTGTTATGCAAATGTTTTAGTCTTGTAAGATAAGATTATGATGCTCCTTATAGCAAGTTATACCATGTGATACGCCGGTGTTCATGTGCGTTATGTATGTATGTATACAGCATGTGACCGGGGTTAAGTTATCTTGTGTTATTTCTATTTCCTTCTTACACCTTCAACTATCAAAATTTGCCAACACTGTAGTTTGTTATTACTGACCATGTGATACTGACGTGTGATAACAGCGCGGACTTGTAGTCAGATGTCGTTTCACATGTATAGACAGCTCACAGTTACCCACATGCGGCTGTCTCTTCTCTCACCAATCGTGTGTCTCTCATCAATTCTCCAATACGATGGACGTCACTTTGATCAGAGCTGCCATTTTTAAATGCCTGAAAGAATGACACGCATGTGACATAAAATGTAATTACAGTGTGTCTGTCGCCCCCGCACACAGCGGAATCAGCCATTTTTGTAATCTGAGCCAATATTCAGCCCCTCTGTTCACCAGTGACCAGTAGAGACACTCAAGCCATGTTCTGATTCTAGCACCGGTTCCACGAATCTGTTTTGAAATTTAAAAATTCACTGGACTTTCTCAACTTTTAAAACCATTTAAAAATAAGGATAAAGTCATGCAGGTTCCATCATGTTTGAGCCAGATCGAACTAGTTTGAGCCTTTTCGACAGTGTTTGAGGTCGCACACGGGCGAGTCGGATGCGCACGCTTTGGCGGATATGTTCGAGTTAAATTTGCAATATTTCTGTCGGGTTTTTATGGAAAATAGCAAACCTGGAATGTCGAGCTTCAAACAGGTTAGTGTTCAAAGTTCCTTTTAAAAACATGTTGAAATTGTTTTGTATTAATTTAAAATATTATTTAAATAGTGTTTTTTTTTTCAAATATACCTATTTAAATGGAAGTAGTAAACCTCAAACAAGGGCCACAAATTTCAAACTGACAGTTTGGATCAGGGTCTATTGACGATTACGAGTACCGCGCACATGTTTGAGGCCGCATTCTCACACGTATTGGTTCAGCTTACAGAATGACTTCCTTACTGCTTCCTTATTGCTGTAAGTCTGTGAATTGCTGTCTAGTGCCATTAATTCAACAAGATGCATCCAAATCATAGGCACACGGAGGGGGGGGGGGGGGGGGGTTCCTAGTGTCTGGAAACCCCCCACCAAGCCTGGGGCACTGTATAATTGAGGTGGCTGGACCCTGCTCCCGCTTCACACGGCTCTGCTTGAAAAGGGAGAGCTGCGTGCACCTAACAGTAGTGCACGCAGTATTGCCCATGTATATTATGGGGATAGGAAGAGTTGGAGAGCAGCCAAGCACTGTCTAAAATTATTGCCACGCCCCCATGCATACTTGTCACGGCCACAGGCGGCGTGGTGTGGAAACCCTCCTCTACAAATCCTGCGTTTGCCCCTGCAAATGTGAATTACAAATTCATATTACAGTTTTCCAGTGCCAAAATGATAGATATATATAGGGCTGCTATCCGCCTGGATTTTTTATCTTTTGCAGTGACGAAACCAGGGATTTGGCAAAAGTGATCTGGGGAGATTCTATGGCACTCCTGATGAAGCACGTTGCTCTATTACTGGTTACCAGAGCAGGCTGCTTTTCTCCAACCTGTCTCACAACATTCCTAAAACCACTCCCATTTAACATGAGACCACTCCCCTTTCCGGTAGGCCACCCAAATCACTAATGCCCCACAAAAGTTTGGACATTGGGGAGATTGGTTAATTTGAAACTTTTATTTTACTATATCCTCTGTTAATATATTTAATGGGTAGCAGCTAAAGTATACCTGGGTTGGGTTTTGCCAAAAAATAGACCCTAAAGTAATCATACACCAAGATTTTAAACTGTAGCAAAGCAAGAACACCATGCAAACAGTAACAGTAAAAGAAAAAGAACATTCACTGACAATACAATAAATACTGAAATGCCAGATATACAGGAATTATTAGTTGACCTAACACGATCTAAGGCCCTACAGTTCAATCATGTCCAGTATAGTCCTGAATTAATACAATTTAGTTGATACTTATAGAGCCTGGACTATTTCTCCCAGTATTTTCTTAATCCCCGAAAAAAAAAAAGCTGTGGAGGCAGAGACTGAGGTATTGTGCCAAAAGACAGACCAGGCATCATTAAAATGGCATATCTGGAGCTTAACATGATGGATGAGGTGTTTCCTTTAGGGAAATATGTGCATTTAGCTGTATACATGTATATATATATATATATATATATATATATATATATATATACAAGTTAACCCATGCATGATACTCATGCATTCTAGTGAAATCAAGCTACTTAAGGTGTTAAAAAGGTTCCTGTCATGCATTTGGGCCTAGCCCAGGCCTCCTCAGGTGAAGAGCGTTACTTCCCGATGCAAGCGCCCTTTTTTAACGTGGTTTTGTCCACATGTCACCACCTCATCATTTTTCTCCATCACCTCATCCTTCATCTTCATCGCTACATCCTTCATCAAGCTACTTAAGGTGTTAAAAACTCCCCACTATCACCCCCGGCAACCACCAACCACTCCCAACTGTCACTTCTCCTTCAAGAAATATATAGGTCAGTGTATAACTCTGCCCAGCAGGTGGCGCTGCAGCTTGGTTTTTTTTTTTCACACACGCCACTAGGCATTTATATAGTAGATATATATATATATATATATATATATATATATATATATATGTAGATATACGATGTAAACACTGGCGCTCAAAACAGTATTGTGTATGTACAGTAGTATAGTTCAAACCCACATATACACCTCTTCCATGTGAGGAGGCAGCCTTCCTACAAACTCTGGCTGGTAAGGCCGGAAATAAAAGTGATAGGTGCAACAGAAGGATGGCGCACTGGTGATGTTTGCAGTTTATGCTAAACAAAGTGGGAACAGATGAATAAGCATGAGGATAAAGTGCAAGACTCTGGGTTGGTATTCAACAGTGTATGCAATAATCCAGTTCTTAAATCCAAATGCTAGACACAGAATGAACAACCGTATTAGACTCTGGTGTACAGAAAATTAACTCCAATGTCACAATAAACATGCATGTGCAATTGCTGGTCAAACAGAACTGGCTGGACCAGTATCCCAGCCCACAAGTTTTCCAATTATATATCAGCAAGGGGACAAGGATAAATAAATTGTAAATGATGAAGTACAGTTGACCAGGTAACAATGTAATAGATGGAAGCGTACCGAAAAGTAATATAAAAACAGCTTATCTGTATCAGGGTCTCCAGGAGGGAATCACAGCTCCATCTAGTGTGTCAGGAACAGGTAACCAGCAGGTGTAGTATGCAGTAGTTCTTGGTCTCGGGCAGCCGTCCCCACGCAAACACCGCTAACAAACTCTTTGCTGCCTTTCCAAGTTAGCCCTGCGGTCCTCAGGCTCTGCTGGTCTCAGACCTCTCTGTAGGATGCTGTCCAGTCTGTCTCCACTCCAGAATCAGAATATGGATATGTATATATATATATATATATATATAAATATACTAGAGATGCTCAGGCTCGGTTACCTAAGAACCGAACATACCCAAACTTAGCGGATCCGAGTACGAGCCAAGTCGGCTCGGTACTGCTGCGCTTTTTCGAATTTGAAAACGAGGCAAAACGTCATTGTTACGTCGTCGGATCTCGCGAGTTTTGGATTCCTTTTTAAGATCCAACATAACAGTGGGTAGGAGGGAGGGCAGACCCCCATTTTTCTTTTCTGCCACTGCTGTGCGGAAATGTGTCCTAGATGTGCTAGGAACTGCCGTGTGTTTGTGTCATTGCTCTGTCGCTTACCATCCAGCCAGGTCGCTGCAGTATTTGTCCGAAAGTGTATGAAAATAATATTGTGATCTGTGAGGTGGTCAAAATTGACTGCAAATGACTGGAAATTAGTGTTATTGAGGTTAATAATAATGTAGGAACAAAAAAAAATGCAAAATTATGTGATTTTATCATATTTTAGGTTTTTTTCTAAAAAAAAAAATCCAAAACCAAAACACACGAGGGCGTTTTTGCCAAAACCAAAACACGAAGCTAATCCAGATCCAAAACCAAAACCAGTTCACCGGGGTCAATGAGCATCTCTAATTGTAAACTATATATATATACACCAAAACACTTCCTGTACTATATACTACTAATGATACACAAGAGATTGTTAGATAATTGCACAGTTCACCAGAGAGGTGGTATCAGGGCTAGTGTAGGTGGCTTCAATCTAAGCAGCGCCATAAACACACACTAACCCCTCCGGATACCCCTCTGAGAACAGGCAGTGTACAGAGTTCTAAAACATTTCATGATACCCCAATAACATGTATGATAAATAACATGTTTCCTTATAAACGTAATCATCGTTATACTTTTCCCTTGTCTGAAAATATTTTACATTTTAGTTAAGTCCTCTTCAACTTTTCTTTTACATTTTACACTGTTATGGAATGTGCGTGCCTCTATTGCTAATTATACAGTGCTACATACACTATTGCTTTATCGACGCTAATTTCTGTCTCCTCTTACATGCAATGACATACAACATACGGTAAAGATGGCTTTGCCCAAAGGAGCTTGCGATCTAAGAGAGGCGTTGAACACACAGAGAGGCAGAATTCCGCCCTTGATTGTTGCTGGTGGCGGGGAAAGTGTCTGCGGCTATCTTAAGGCAGCAACATTATCGTCCGCTAATAATTAAGTATTCATTGGCCGACCGGCATTTCTGTGCAGCTACCGGTGGGTGCGTCCTGGTTGGAACGGGGGGAGAAAGCAGAAGGTGAAGACACTAAGGTTGATTTGCAGAAATAGTGATAAAAATCCCTGGGTTTTTTTTGTTTGATTTACAGGTTAGTTTCTTAATCACTGTTACAGTCAAATCAAACAATAAAGCACCAATTTTGGTAACCTCTAAAAAGCCCACCAGATATCACAAATTCACTGAAACGTTAAGTGATCATTTGTAAGTATAAAACCGATGAATCTACGATGATGTATTTAATAAATAAATCTTGGAAATCACCATTTTTCCACTTGTTTAGGACACTGAAGATGAGTTAAAAATAAAGTGAATTTGAAAAAAAAATCTTTTATGCATATACAAGCATTGAGATGAGTAGGACCATCACTAGCCAAACAGGCTAGTTATACAAAAGCCTTAGATTTGGACACGCTTCTGGAGTCGTCAGGTGAATTCCAAATGATCCTGCATTTTTTGTGTGTGTTTCCCATTGTTTATCCCACATCAATAGATTCAGAAGTTTTTAATGATACAGTTATTTCATTTGTTAGCACTTTATTATGCGCAATATTGAAAGCGTACTACTCTTTAATGAATATAACTACAATGGGAGCTTTCAATATTATGCAGAATCACACAAAACTATTTAACTATTCAGTTTAAGACTTCAGGATCTGCACCGATGTGATAAAAAGCCATTATACACTAATGTAATATGATCATTCAGAGCCAATCATGAGCCTGTCCGTCGCCCTCTTCTTTGGTGATCACATGACGTGAGCATGCCCTTACCGGTCATGAAATGTTCACACTCTTTTTAATTTCTACCAGACCAGAAGTCTAGACATGTCCTAGTTGCCTAATCTCTCGGAATGTCCAGGAGACTTCCGAGTTTTCCTGAACTTCCAGAACAGTGGGCTGCCCTCCCAGATCCTGCCCGATCTTCTTGCAAAGTGGGTGGCACAGGGCTGTGATGACAAAGTGCAAATTGCTTCATCATAGCTCCACTGAGCAATGACACAAATTGTGACATTGTACAGTTGCAGTGGAAGGTGGGGCTGAGGTTTCATTCCTAACATTATGCCCCCTGTACTTGCCCCATAGACTTCCCACTCTGGGATCTCCTGGAGGACAGGTCTCTAGAGTAGGCATGTTTAAATATTTGTTTAAAGACCCCCCTGGAACAAGCACTAATAAAATAATGGAGTTTATCTAAGGCATCACTGAACCACATCTGCCACCCTTCCGTCTGATTGGATTAGCCTGGCATTGGGCTAATTATCATGTATGGAGTAGTATATCACATGCTTGGACAATAAGGTAGCTGGAAAGGGTATTTAAAGGGTAGTTATTTTACATTTCGGCGCATAGGTTTTGAAGGGTATAAAATGTTTTTGTTAATTATCTGCTTCTCAATTTCTATGATAAAAAAATGTTGTGTCCAATTTGCATCCATGTCATACAATCGTGTTTTTGGCTATTATGTATGATTACTATGTGCAAGAAATAGTAAGACATGTGCATTTGCGTGGATGTGACAGGTCCATATTACAGAGCAGAAAATCTTTATTCCAATCCAACCTTACAAAGAGTAATAAGACGAAGGGAATGTTCAGGCATCAGTTAGTTCCTGGGATACGATGGTATAAATCATTGTTCTAAGAGTAACCCAGTTGTCGGAAGTCGGGTAAAATTGGGAACTATTTGCACAATGTTTATTTGTAGTGTTATGCAAATGTCTTAGTCTAGTAGGATACGCTTATGATGGTTCTTATAGCTGGTTTTGTCCTGGGATTCGCCTTTGGTTATATATTTTTTCCTTTTCTTGCTATTATCCATTTATTATCTTGCAGTTACATTATATGCTGCCCATTACTTAGCAGGTTTCAGGCATTAGGTTACCAGGAGAAGTTGAGACAACCCAAAAACTGAGGATTACCAACCCTTCAGGTGCATTGAGGAGCCCATCGGCGCAGGCACTACATTAATAACAAGGTGCAATAAGGTGCTGTAAACTATCAGCCAAACAGAGAACAACTTATAATAGTTTAAGGTAATCAGAATGGTGCAAACAAGCTATCTGATTGGTTGCTATGGGTTACACCACCTGTTCTGCTTGCACTATTAAAAATATAAGCCAGAACCTTTTCTCACTCTGTAATTACAATGTTGGGTTCTAAGTGTTGTCAGACTATGAAGTGTTCTTCACTACCATCAATTCTGTAAACATGGATGCAATTGAGTGTGAATTACAAATCCAAATAACAAATTTCCAGTGGCAAAAGCCTTGCTAAAATGACGTATGTATAGGGCTCGCACCCACCTCGTAAGCCTTTGTCCCAGGCCCTGCAAATTGTGTTGGCTCTCTTCTTCTTCATCCCTCACCAGCAGGCCTCCATAGGGTCTGGAAATGAACCAGTTCCTTGGTCCCAGCAATAGATTTCTGGGTTTCCCTTTAATGAGTGACCAAATTAGAGAGTGGTCTTGTTGCATGACCCTTGAGCCGAGCGTACAAGGACAACCTGTGTAGCCACCTATAGAGGTGAGAAAGCTACAGACCAGCAGGGGGCAGCACTTGAGCTATCCACTCCCAGGTTAGACAACCGTTATTTCCCGATTGTCAGCAGTGTTTAATGAACCTGCATACCACTAAGCACAGGCAGTGCCGGATTAAGGGAATGGAGGCCCCTGGGCTAAGGGGGCTTCCATTCCCCCGTGAGGGCCCCCCCCATGATCCGAGCTGAATGTCCCGCCCCCCTCCCCCGGCACTTACCTCCTTCCCCGGCGGGCTGTACGCTCTTTACTGAGGAGGTCTCGTGAGAGTGAGACTCACGAGATCTCCTCAGTAAGGAGACTACAGCGCGCCGGAGAAGGACCGCAGTGAAAGTGCTCAGCAGCACTGATCGTGCCCCCGCCCCGACCAATCAATACTGCTGCTGAGCACTTTCAAGGGCCCCCTGGATGCCATAGGCCCCTGGGCTGTAGCCCAGTTAGCCCTATGGTTAATCCGGCCCTGAGCACAGGTTCCAATATGCATACCACTACCCAGAGTTCCGTGCAGCAGGCATTCTTTTCCGTATCCTCTATTTTTGAGCTTTTATTGGGAATGGGGAAATAAGAATGCAGCCTTACCTGTAATGTCAAACTTCAACTACAAATTTATTCTATGAACTGAGGAGAGAACCTGTGCCAGGATACTCTCTCCAACCATATCTCATTTTCTTGACTGCCGTATCCTTTTCCAAGTCCATAAATCCTGAGGTAGTTTGCTCGCTTTCCGTTGAACTTGTCACCCAATGACCTGCCAAATGATTTTGCTGCATTAACCAATTTTCTTGCCTTTGTATCCGTTCCTCTCTCCATAGGAAGTTCAGCGATACTTTCTGAGCGAAAGTTCCCTTTTAAACAATAGCGTTCTTCTCACACAATATAAAATCCACTTTTTACTCTCACTTCTTGACTTGTGAGCATTACACAACCTTCAGCTGGGAGAACGAGTGATTAATGACCGTTCTCTCTGACAGTCTCTTGAAGTCTCTGGTGTACACTCCTGAAACTTTGTTTCTACATTTCCCGTACAAATAGGATTTGCTAAATTTAAATGTATTCACAGATTAATCTGCTATTGTGAGAGCGTTGGAACGAGCTGGGGTTTGTCACGATCTCACATGCAATGTCAATGTCCTTCTCGTCATGATGTTCATACACTGACTGTCTGAGCAAGAATGATTTATTAATAATGGAATGATCTTTAAAGTTCCCTCTGAAACTAAGTGTTGGGATAGACCCCGTCTCCAGCGCCAGTCACCTGAGGATGGAGGAGACCAGTTTGGATTGAGATTTGCTGGAAAAAGTGATTCAGCTGAATATGACAAGTTAAACTAAGTTAGCCCCTGAATTTTATAAATATAGCGCTGTAAAGGAATGCCTCACTTGAAGGATTTGAATAAAGAATAAAAACTTGCCGGCCAACTCACATTGATTTATTCCAGTACAGGGCTGTTCAACTGGGCTGTATGCTTAACAGATGTCATGATATTGTACATCACTCTATATATATATATATATATATATATATATATATATATAGAGTGATGTATATATATATATATATATATATATATATATGTATATCTATATATATGTATATCTGACACAGAGTATATCGTCCACAACTATTGTCACCAATAAAGATTGTCCAATGCGATTATTGTGGTTCCAACACACAAGAGATTTAATAGCAAAATATAGCAAAACAAGTTAACCCGTGCATGATAATCATGCATTCTAGTCAAATCAAGCTACTTAAGGTCTTAAAAAGGTTCTTGTCATGCATTTGGGCCTAGCCCAGGCCTCCTCAGGGGAAGAGCGTTACTTCCCGACACAAGCGCCCTTTTTAATGTGTGTTCATGAGGTAAAATTACCTCACGAAAATGAGTTTGAACCCCTAAACTCATAAATTTAGTCTTTACTACCCCTCCCACGGGGGGAGAAGGGGGGATGATGGAAGTTAACTGACTTCACTATTCTAATTTTTTTGTCAAATAATGTCAGTATACCAACTTTCAGGTCAATTGGATGAGTCCTTTCTGAGAAAATAGTTTTTTCCACACACACACACACACACACACACACACTAACACACGCCGCTACACATTGTCAAAGTAAATTTTACTGAAACTAACAGAAATACATATGAATTCACATATAATACTAATATATATAGAACCAATGTATTATAAATACCTGTACTTTAGCTGAAAAACAAGTTATGTAATATTACTAATGAGACACAGGTTTTTAGTAATTTTCCATTGTTGCACACTTCAGGAGAAAAACAGATTATATCATGGTCATATGATGATTAAGCAACCATCTCCGGATATGTCCATATGCTGACCATCCAATAGAACATGTTATTTTAATGATAAAGTGCCAGTAGTGATGTAAACTGGGAAGGTGTGTTTTAAAGTAAGAAGGAGTTTCTCCTATAAAAGAATACGTTGAACAGATATAGGGGGTCAATTGGCATTTTTGAGACCCTGGATGTACTGCTTCATCCAGTATAGCTGTATCTATGTATTATATCTTTTTAATAAATTATAGAAATATTATATTTTGGAAACCTGCTCATCTCATTTATTTTTTTAAAGAGACGGAAATAAAATAACTTAGACAACATGTGTGTTCATGAGGTAAAATTACCTCACGAAAATGAGTTTGAGCCCTCAACTCGTAAATTTAGCCTTTAGTACCCCTCCCACGGGGGGAAGGGGGGATGATGGAAGTTAACTGACTTCACTATTCAAATTTTTTGTCAAATAATGTCAATATACCAAATTTCAGGTCAATTGGATGAGCCCTTTCTGAGAAAATATTTTTTTCCACACACACACTAACACACGCCACTAGGCTTTTACTTTTATATATTAGATAATGCTAAGAATTTAGTAGGTCAGTGTATAACTCCGCCCAGCAGGTGGCGCTGCAGCTTGTTTTTTTTTTTTCCCACACACAGACTAACTCACGCCGCTAGGCTTTTATATTATAGATTACAAAATACAATAAAGTACAAGAAAGTATAACCGATACATTACGCAGCCACTGGAATCCAGTAACAGCCCATCAACCCTGAAGTCTGCTTGGCGAAAGAGACTGTTGCTGGATCAGTCTATATGCAGTTTAAATTGAAAAAACAGTAGTGATGTCACAATGTACACAAAGATAACACTTAGATCTTTCTTTATTGGTCCAGGGTTCAAGTTAGTCCAGTACAAAGCAGGTCCTAGATCAGTTCAAACGATGCCTTTCCAAAGGTGGGGGCAACTCACTCCAACAGCTGCGTATGTGTCTTTCCGCCGAAAAACTGGTTTAAACCAACCCATTAATAGAGTACTATTGAGAATTAATCTTATACTAATCATAACTAGCAATTGCAATGTGTCATCGCTTCTCCGATGATACCGGATTCCTGATGAAAAAATGCAGATTAATATAAGCCCAAACATCATACATTTCTTAGGACCTGAACCATAAATATCTTTTAATGTAAATTTATCATTGTGTAAATAATCTCTAATTCTTAATAATAAAAGAATATGAGTTGGACACACAGACCCACACACACACACACATAGACACACACTGATACACAGGGAGAAAGAGGGAGATATATACTGAAACTAGAGATGCTCACTGACCCCCGTGTTTTGGTTTTGTTTTTGTTTTTGGATCTGGATTACCGTCGTGTTTTGGTTTTGGTTTTGGTTTTGCAAAACCGCCATTGCATGTTTTGGTTTTGGTTTTGTTTGGTTTTGATTTGCTATTTTGTTGGAAAATCAATTTTTTGGGGCATAAAGTAACCAAATTTTTTTATCGGCACTTAACTTTTCCTCAGTTACACTTCTTTTTCGCTTCAACACGGTAAAAAAAATTTTGGTGTGTGTTTTCTTGACTGATTTCAAAACACTGTGTAGTTTAACATCGCCTTTCCCAGATGACGTACTGGGAACACTACCATCAGGACTGGTGACAGAACCTGGTTGCTCATTTGCTCATATATGGACTGCTTTGAATCCATTCTGAGCCCAAAGCACTTGTAGTGCTACAAATTGTTTTTGACACTGCTGCAAAATAGGATTTTTTTCACAGCCAGATAAATTTCTGCAAAAGAATGGGGGACACCCCAACAGCACTTGGAGTGCCAGAAACTGAACAAAACCCCTCCTCTCTTCTCCTCTTACTGCTGTAACAACTGGTATTAAGCTTTCAATGGTATTGAATACAATCAATCACTGTCCCTGCGCTGATATATCCAGTGTGACCTAACCCTGCTCTCTCCCTCTGTCAATGGATTGCTGTGGAGGTATTTATGCTTTTCAAATCTCGCGAGATCCGAGCTCAGAAAAACGAATACGTCACGATGACGTTTTGCCTCGATTTCGAAACCGAACGGGCGGTACTCGGATACCCTAAATTCGGTAGGATTCGGATCTCGGGGGAACTGAGCCCGCCCATCTCTAACTGAAACAGACACGCACACTGACACACCAACTGACACACAGACACACAAGCAGAAAGAGCGAGATGTAATGAAACAGATGTATACTCTGACACACAGACACACACACTGACACACAGACACACACACCGATACACACTGATGTCTTGTGTTTCCTGGTCACAGTACACTTCAGATTACACATATCTACGTGTATAAAGTTTACAACATTTTATATTTATTTGTTAAAAGTTTGTTCTAAATCATTTCCATGTTCCTCTTGATAAGGGTAGAGGTGTCCCTCAAACTGGTTGAATTGGTTAAGTTCAAAATTCTAAATTCAACGGAAATTCTTGAACGCTAGATTGACTAAAAAATCTGAAATAAATCTGAACCGGTATGACCATTTTCGCACCCGTTTGACAATGGGCAAGCCGATTCGCACATGAATTGAGCTGGTTCACTCATGATCGAGCTGCTACACACCATGCGGTACTTGTATCAACGCAATACCTATTACTCATCTCAGGATGGCGGTACGAGATCATTTTTTTTTTATAAATGCTGTTTTTAAAAAAAATCTCAATAATGTGATACTGACACCCGGCAGATGACAGACACAAACAACTGATTTCTATTGTTCATGTCACAAATAGCACAGCAGACTTTTGTCAGGATGACACCAGGCGACCCTCGCTCTATTCAGACACAGTTCAGCTGTTTAGTCACCGGCCAACTAGCTGGCATCGGTCGCCCCATCCACAAGAACAAACAGTGTTTTCTCCGCCCAATCACTAGAAACCAATCACAAAAAACAGCATACCAATTAGTCCCATGTGATGCACCTGTATGCTTATGTGATGTAGGAGAAACCCAGAGGGAATTTAACCCTGTCTGTATTCTGTTCCTGCAGACTCCTCGGGTTTTTACCTATCCTTCTGCAGGAGTATGTGGCAAACAAGCCTCTTTGTCACAATAAATTGAATAATGTAATTTGTGGGGGGGAGTTCCTCGCTCTGCAAACTAAGTGCCGTGCATTGCTTTCTAAATGTCAACAGGCACAGCGTATCCAATGTTACAGAGAGGGTGGATGTTTAAGTCCTGATAGAATTGGAGACCATGCAGCGAACAGCCCCTATAGTGACAGAAGGGAGAGATGAAAGGAGTAACCCACCTTTGTTACAAAGTAACAATAAAAGCCCTTCTCCTTGCAGCCAGCACCTGGTGTTGGTGACTCGAGCACTGGGGGGGGGGGGGTTCTGGGCGACTGGAAAACCCCCTAAACTGGTCATGCCAGAAGTAAGGATATCTTCTGCACCTTTGAAACACCCTTACCCTTATCACAATGTTTATAGAAAACTGTAGTACCTGTTGTGAATTTCATTCAGAATATATATTTATTGTAGAATATAGTTGGTGCACTATACTAGGGCAGGGTTTATATATATACCATACTTACAGTATGTGTGTACTGAGTGTATGCTCTGCATATACCAGCATGTGCTGTGACTTTTGAGCAAAATAAAGAGTGGGATAGCGCCCATGAAAGTCCAGCGTTTTCTTCTGTGATAGTTCCCGTTCTACAAGACCTTTTATACTTGGTATAATATATATATATGCAGTGCTTCCCCGAGGCGTTAATTAGATGGTTAGTATAACACACTTCCTGTGATCTAACTACCAAATATCAGTAACGGGGAACCACAAGGGATTGTCACCCCTCTTATATTCAGATCACTCTTTAACCTTCGCTTATAAAGCGACAATTTAGCAGCCGCAGTAACAGCAGTTTTTAGTGATTAAGAGATAACCTCTCTGCAGTCAGTCCATTAACAATAAATAACAAGTGCTCCCAAGATATAGAGAAAAATAATCAATGAATACCGTGCTGTAGAACGCGTGTCCTGGTACAGACAGGATCCTAGGAAGTAACAGGACAAATGCCATCTCTGAAGAATGTTTACCTGTTAGATACATTGGGCCTGTGTCATTAAGGAGAGCAAAGCAAAAAAAAAAGGAGTAAGTTTGCTCCTGGACAAAGGATGTTACAAAACAAGGGGGTGCAAATTAGTTTATTATTTTGCACATACGTTACGTACAGTTCCAAACAAACGCAAGCACAGGGCAGCACAGTGGCCTAGTGGTTAGCACATCTGCCTCACAGCACTGGGGTCATGAGTTCGATTCCCGACCATGGCCTTATCTGTGTGGAGTTTGTATGTTCTCCCTGTGTTTGCGTGGGTTTCCTCCGGGTGCTCCGGTTTCCTCCCACACTCCAAAAACATACTGGTAGGTTAATTGGCTGCAATCAAAAACTGACCCTAGT
The DNA here is from genome assembly GCF_038048845.1 of Mixophyes fleayi. NCBI lineage: Eukaryota > Metazoa > Chordata > Amphibia > Anura > Limnodynastidae > Mixophyes > Mixophyes fleayi. The sequence continues at coordinate 22,686,647 of NC_134404.1, read as the reverse complement.
CTCTGTCTGTCTCCCTCTCTGTCTGTCTTTGTGTGAGTGTGTGTATATATTAGGGAATTTAGACTGTAAGCTCCAATGGGGCAGGGACTGATGTGAATGAGTTCTCTGTACAGCGCTGCGGAATTAGTGGCGCTATATAAATAAATGATGATGATGATGATGATGAAACGCACAATGTGCTCAGTACGCTGCCTTAATGTTTCAGGCCCATAGTCCATAAGAAGTAGATACAACAACTATCAGACAGAGAAGAACGTGGGGCAACAAAGATAACATTGGCCCCTCCCCCCAGTTGATTGGGGGCGTGTCTGACTTAATCACTGGCTGATTAAAGTTATTGGTACATTGGTGTGCCTGTCCGTAAAGCTGAAACACGTAGACTATACAACAGTTACCACCTTACACATTTATCATTTACAGACGAGGGCAAAGTGCGGAATATAAAGAAACTAATTAAATGTTGACAGGAGGAAGCAAGAGTATTCCCTATTCCAAAGAGCTTACACTCTAAATTGTATATTGGTAAAATATACTGACACACTACTGACCTGTCTGTAGGACGTGAGTGGGGGCTTGCACTCAGTAATAAAGACCCATTTTAAGAGTAATTTTTCTTCCCTTTAAACTCCGTTTAACCAACTAACTGCCAGTCTGCTATTTTGCATAACTCACGATAAATATGTAGATTTGGGATTAATGCCCAAAAAAGGTGAAAACTGAAGCATGGACAAATTAACTAGGGGCAGGGTAGTGTTGTGGGCACTGCCAGTGCAGCGCTGAATAAATTAATGTGCCCAATACTTCCATGACGGTTGCAATTCAGGAAGTGATGCAAAGACATTTGTATCAACAGGTAAAGAGCCTTGTTGTCAGCGAAAACAGGCGCTTGTAATGACGCGATTCCTGTCCTGAGACCATGAAATAACACTTTACTACCCGAATAAAACATTTTTTTTAGTATATAAAGGTTTTAAGGGGTTTTTATCTTTTAAATAAATGTTATCGATTTTTAATCTGTTTATTTAAAAAAAAAAAAAAAAAATATTAAGTAAAATGGAAAGTGCAAATCTGAGGCATTGAGCACATCTGCAAACCCGGCCTGACCAAGCGACTGATATGAATATAAATAAATCAGACTTATCGCCATCATGGGGATCTCAGTGATAAATGAACCCCAGAGTCTCATACAGACACGATAAAGGACGGTAGAGGGATTTGCTGACTCTCCAATTACTGTCCTAAATACAGTTTTATTGTTTGTAATCAATCCATCAGTTTCTTGTTATTTTCAATGACTTTGTTTTATAATTGGTGGATTTATGGCAACAGTTCCTAAAATTAATTACACTGTTGATGGATTTCCTACGGATGTTTGACGTCTAACAAATTGAAAACATGATGGTACAAATTTCGCCTTCCTTTGTGCGTTTTCATGTCACTTATTTTTTCTTTACATCGATGTATAGTTCCGTTCCCTGGTGCCAGCACTTTGGAGAACTTCCCATGACAGCCACAAGGGGGTGATATAACGTATAGAAGCAAAGGTATAATATAGTAGTAAAATACAGATTATCAAATTTATCTTTCGTTTCCTCTGCACTCCACTTTTGAGAATAACTTCTACAATAATGTAAGTTCGTTATTATTCGGTCATAAGATGTCTCAGTGCTTAAATGCTAGGAAATAGGCAGTTTAAATTCCCTTTTTCCACCGCCATTAGTTACAGGAGAGGCAGAAGCTGATTGGATGTCACATTACGTGTACAGCAAAACACCCCTGACCCCCCCTTCCCTAAAACCCATCTATTCATCCAACAGACATGGTGGCATCCAAGTTGGTGATCGTTCATTTTTGCCTGCACTCTATTTTTGAGAGAATCCTCTAAATAAATGGTGGTTTATCATGTAAAGAAACATGTTTTATACTTTTCAATTTTTTTTTTATTTTATTTTTTTACTTCTCTTTTAAGCTATGCAATAGAACAACCACGAACCCCCAATATATCTTATATATAATTATAGAATTTCTCATATGTGATTGCAATCAATTAATGTCAATTATAAGAAACAAATGTTGTAACAGAAATTAAAGTGCGGAGCAATTCTTTTTTTCTCCAATTGGTGTATTATTACTTTTGGTAGAAATATGGGGCCACCTAGTGGACATAAGGCGCTTGCGCAGTTACGTCAAAAAAGATTTTCATTCTGCATAATTTCATGGAAACAAAATGTACTCCAGGTCAGTGGATCTATGTTCACTTCCAAGGCTCAATAATGTTAGGAGCAGCCATTACAAGGAGCATAAGAGCCAATGAGGATCCAGCACTGACTGGGAAATAAAACTCTAATTGCAAATAAATAAATACAATAAACAGCTTTATAGTATCCATACATCTGCTGCGGAATTAGTGTATATAAATAAATGGTGATGGTGATGATAGCAACTAATCAGATGATAGCTGTCATTTTGTAGACTGTACTAAATAAATGATATCTAGAACCTGATTGGTTGCTATGGGCAACATCTCTACTTTTCAAATCTGCCGGAAACTCGCAGCTTGATATATTTACCCCCTGGTGAGTGAAAACGGGGAAAGAGTGAAAGAGGTGAGCGGCTTGACAGTCATTACCTGCAATAAAGAGATTGTGATTGGTCCTCCAGCTTTCCTCAGCCCCTCCCACCTCCTCTGTCGCTAATTTAAGTGGCGAACGGAATTGATTTGCCAGTTCTGCATTAAAGAACAGGGAGAATCTAGGAAAAATGCCTGGATTTGGCAGTCCCCGGCTAGGGAGGCTTAGTGCAATCTTTTACCAAGTTGGCAGCTTTAAAAAGTCAATGGACATTTTGAAAGTCCAATAAACATAAAGTACATCCTAAATAAAGTACAGAAAAAGTTTTTTTAGTCTTGTTTTGGCCAGTAGGATGCCCTGTTCTAATTGAATCCTACAGGTGTATAATGTGATGTATATAAATGGTTATAGATCTGCACGGGGAAGATCCTTTTGGGAATGCAGCAGGATGGGAAAGTAGAGAGCAACTAAATTAAGAAAAATAAAAAATGTTGCTCCCCTTTAGGAGAGAAAGAAATATATTTCTGAACAAATAGAATAATCTGTATCAGTTTTACTGCACATTAATAACAAAATAAAAATAAAACTTATGTATATTAAAATTAAAATACAATTACCATCCCTTGATCTCAGCATTGTATCGTGGATAATATGAATAGACCTTAATACAGCTGATATCTTCATTTCCCCCCCGGAGGGGATCATCTGTGTAAATGGAATTGACCCTCTGACACCCCTACTTGGATTAATTTTGTATGTGGTCTGAAAAAGCTTTAACTCTTACATAGAGCTTGATCGCCCTCACCTGGCAAACATGGGAAGAACGGCAAGCTGTGTCTTCCTTCAGCAACTGTAACCTTATTTAACTGAACAATATGTTTTCCTGCCCCTTATCTTACCTTCCAACATGAGTCATTGGACTGAGGGCAAAACGAGTCAAATGGAATTTTTATTAGTTTATATTTATATTTTGTAAACCTTTAGAACTGTGTCAGCTTTCACTATGTTGCACTATTATTAATTAGTTGATAGAGTTATCTATAACTCATCTATGTGACAGACCCTTATAAATGAAGTTTAAGAAATGACAAAGTGTGATCCGCTGATGCACAAGGTTCTCTTACAGACACTGGGACCTTCGCAAACAATGGTTCCAGAACAATGTAAAAGAGATATAAAAATGTAGTTTAGTATAGAGATTACAAATATAATACAAAGCCTGATTACTGTTTCAGGCCGCCCTAGACTAATTGGCTCGTAGCCTTGGCCTTGCACTCCAGGCTAATACGAGGTAGGTAAAAACGAACTCGTCTCTAATTTAAAATCCAGTTTCCGTACTTACTTCCCCTCCCACCAATGTTTATGTTCCTGTGTTTACAAAACTGAGCTCCAATTGGATTTTTAAAAACGGTCGCGGACATCTTTGTCACTCGTTTAGTCTTCATTAACATCAGGACTGCATAGCAGAACTGAGGCGTATAAACTAGCGCTACTGAGGGTGAAGGCGGAGGGGGAGGCTGGTGGACCGCGTCTGTCGCCGTCCTTGTCTCGCTACTCGCTTATCCTCAAGCGCCTGCCCAAGAATGACTCGTTGTCTTCAGCCTCTACCATGGGAATATGTCAAAATTAAAACCTTACTACATTTTTCTTTTATGTTTGCAGAACAACTATTCTCTAATATTTTAAAATGAATTCAGTTTATACGTCTCCCTGTCACAATTATCTACTCACAAAATTTTGCACCCCCCAAAAAGCCTCACCCTCTAGGCTGCAGGTTAATCTGCCTGTTGTTTAATCAGTCCCCTTGACAGCATCACCTTTCACTCAAAATCCCTTTTATTGCCGATAGCGTAGATACAACTTTCAGATTTCAGAGCAATGCGCTATATTGCTAAGTGCAGGAGGCAATGCCTGTGGGGTGGGGGGGGGGGGGGGGGGGGGTGTAATTGCCCAAACCCTTCCTCACACCCCTCCCCCGCATCTGCAGTCAAGGATCTAGTCAAGGATTTATCAAAGTGTGGTAACTGCACCCCCCTGGGGTATTTCACACAAATTCAAGGGGATGTCAGTTTGTTTAACCTTACTAAAAATAACAGTGTATGGTATTAGTAAATGAGTGTAAGACTTCTGCTTAATAAAATAGATAGCAAAAGAAAATTAAAAGGAAGTTGTTAATAGAGCTAATTTAAAATAATTTTTATGCGGCCTACTAAAAATAGCCGCGTTGGGCATTAGTGTAGATTCCCTGTATAGCAAATACACATGACCACAGTGGCGGAACTACCATTGTGCACCGGGGCCCCTGGAGATAATGGGGCCCGCTGCAGGGGTACTAGTGAGTTGTGGGCCCCGGATCCCTACTCCAGAACTCACAGTTCTGTCTCTGCCTGACCATGTCCAGGGAGTGCGAGGGAGCTTGTACAATGTTTGTTCCATAGATGGCACCTATATAAATTGGCGTTGCTCACTTACGTACGTTTGCGTTTCATGTGATGGATTGGTTTTCGCAATCTCAAAATAATTACTCTTGAGGGAATTCCCATAGATATTTGACTTATAACCAATTGAAAATACGACGGTACAAATGCTACCTTCCATTATGTGCTATTTAATGTCACTTAATTATCCTTTGTCGGTATGTATGTAGTTACCTATGGGTAGATTTACTAAAAGGTGTCAGGTCAGTTTGAAACCTCCGCACATCGCCGGTGGTTTAGTGCTCCAAACCGTGGTGGCTTAAAAACAGCTAAAGCTCCCGCTAAACAGCCATTAAAACCGCCAACAAAAAGCGTTTTTAATGCTGCTTCTGATTGGCTAGATAGCTCAACAAGTGGAACATAAGCGGAGGCCCCATTGACTTGTACATTATGAGGCAATCATTATTTATTGATTATAGGGCTAAATTAATTTATAATTAACTTATGGAGGCAAATTTTATTTTGCATTATATAAAGGGGGCATATAATAATACAATAATATAATTGCATCCCTAATATAATGAACAATTAAATTTACCTCCATAATTTAATTATACATAATTTTCTCCCCTTAATCCATAAATAATGATTGCCACCATAATTTATAAGTCAATGGTGCCTTCTCTCATGTTCTGAAAGGCAATATAATAGCTCGAATTACATGCTGCAATCTCACCTCTCACAACTTCCTCATTTTTCTGGCTGTTTTCCAGGCGGTTTGTCAAAAAGCCTTTTAGTGAATCTGACTGTTTGTAGTTTGATCATGTTAAAAATTGGAATGTCAATCTGTAAAGTGTTGGCTTTCAGCCTATTAATTGGCGGTTTGACCTTTAGTAAATCTGGCGGCTTTAAATCCGCCCCTTAGCAAATCAATAGCCTAGTCAACCTTGGAGAATATCTCCTGCCAGGCACAAGGAAAGGGGTGGGGAGATGTGCCTCGGTATAGAGGGTTTCTGAAATCTTATGGCCCAAAAATTTGGAAATTCTATTTTTCCCCTTTTCACCGCTTCCACTGACACGCCACTACTAATAGGAGAGGCCGAATCTAATAGGACATCCCCTTACCTATGAAGCAGAACACCCCCCTGATCGCTATCTCCTCGTCTCCTTCGTGAAAGAGTACTGGTCCAGATGGCTTTACCATATGCTATTTTAAGACCTTCAAAACTCAACTTGTTCCTTTGCTCCTCCAGTTTCAGTTTAGTCAAAATTCTCAAAACAATCCTTAGAAGCCCATATCACAGTTCTCCCGAAAGGCGGAAAGGACCCATCCCTGTGTCCAAACTACTGACCTATTTCGCTTCTAAATATAGATATTAAGCTTTATGCAAAAATGCTCGCCAACCATTTAAAATTCCTCCTTTCTAAGTTTATTCATGTTGACCAGGTTGGTTTTGTAATTGGTCACAAAGCACGAGACAATACCACCAAGATAATCAACCTGATACATATCCCTAATATGCTGTTATCTACGAATGCCGAGAAGGCGTTCGGTGGAGTGGACTGGGATTTCATGTCAAGCCTTCTGAGACATGCGTTTGAGTCCCCTGTGTCTTCAAAGAATTTTGGCCAAAATCAATTTCACGAAATCCATACCAATGAACCTGACTACTCCTTCACCAGTGGTTGAAGGCTTGAAGACAAGCTTCCCCTTTGTTTGGCATCCTTCCCACCTTAATTATTTGATGGTCCAGTTGACCAGAGACCTATTTCCAGTCATACGTCTAGTCTATTTCCTCTTCATTGAGGGTGGATTATGAGAAATGTCACTCTTTACACCTGTCATGATGTGATTGATAGAATGTGTTTAAAATTAATACATTACCCAAACTCCTATATCTAATGCAAACTCTTCCAATCCACATCCCTCCAAAATGGGTCCAAGATGTACTGGGTGTAATCAGGTGCTTTATATCTGGGGAAAAAAGCCACCCAGATACAACAAGAAATTTTATTTAGACCCAAGCATTTTAGGGGTTACTAACTACCACACATCTCTAGCTATTACAATGCCATTATGCTAAACAGGATCTTAGAATGGACCAGATCCAAAGATAGCAAGCAATGGATCTCAATAGAAGAATATTTTCTTCAATCCCCATCTAAAACCACTCCCTGGTTGCCCAATCTACCCTTGCTTTCTCACCCGACTATTTCACCCACGCTTAGATGTTGGAAACAATTAAGAACCATGCCCTCTCTACTAAGCTCTCACCACATCCACCCACCCCCGACCCTTTTTCTACCCTCTTCTTTCTCCATATATGTATCTTTTTGTTTTTGTTCTTTTGTTCTTTTTTGATTGATATATTTGAAAGTGGAAAGCCTTGTAATTATTATTATTATTATTATTATTATTATTATCTTAATGCTTTTTATTATCTTTATGCTTTTAATAAACAAAGTATAAACAAAAAAAAAAGAAAATCGGTAATAATCGCAGAGAAAGAAGAATTAACCCCTTCATGATCTGCTTATTTTACACTTTCCTGACCAGACCACATTCCTTAGTTTTGTAAGATCATTTTTTTTGCAACAATTCTCTGTACCTTAAGGAATTAATTGTCTTTAATTTCAGGAATGGTATTGTTCTTTATTTTGGTAACATACTAAAATAAATATAAACAGGCAAGAGCAGAAACAACTTTTCAAATATCCTTCTTAAAATACTTTAACACAATAAATGCAAATATAGCAAGTTAGCAAATGCAGGGCCAAGTGTCATACCCATTGCCGTCCCCCCATCCCACACCCTTCTTCAGAAGGGCATTAAGCACAGGACCCCACTCAAGTGTGGTGCCCTATGTGGTGGTACAGATGGCGCCTCTCAAAAGCCCGTTTCTCAAAAATAATGCACTGAGAATTATTTATTTTTAAGGATTTATTTATTTTTGGAACCCATCAATCCTTTCTGATGTCTGTGGCAGCCTTATTATATAACTCTTGGAAGTAAGTAGCAGGGCTGCCTGTATTATATATAAATATCAAGTTTATGGATTTTCAGATCTCAAATACTTTGATTTAATGTTACTGAATTATGATCTTGCTTTAAATTATGCACCTAGACAACAAAGGGTTACCGCCAGCAATAACACCTGAGCATGGTGAAACCTATTTAACAAATATCGCAGTTGAAAATAATTTTAAAAACGCGTTATTCTTTGAATATATATTTTTTAATGTATAAAGGTTTTTAAAATATATATATTTTTTTTTTTGTAAAGAATTTTATCTATGTTTTGACTTTTTTTTTTTTTTTTCAGTGGACTTTCAGTTCCACTGTGCATGCACAGGTCGGTTATCCAGCTCACGCATGAACATATGAACAGCGACTGGCCTGGCAACATTTTTTTGTACATTTTTGTGTCAACTGCGGTGATAAAAACAGTGTTATCCATATCTAAATGGATCAAAGAGGAGTGCTGCTGTAAGAGGAGAATATAACATAGTGCCGCTCTAACAGGAGCATATAACATAGTGCCGCTATAACAGGAGCATATAACAGAGTGCCGCTATAACAGGAGCATATAACAGAGTGCCGCTATAACAGGAGCATCTAACATAGTAGCGCTATAACAGGAGCATATAACAGAGTGACGCTGTAACAGGAGCATATAACAGAGTGCCACGGTAACAGGAGAATATCACAGAGCACCGCTATAACAGAAGCATATCACAGAGTGCCGCTATAACAGGAGCATATCACAGAGCACGGCTTTAACAGGAGCATATAACAGAATGACGCTATAACAGAAGCATATCACAGAGTGCCGCTATAACAGGGGCATATATCAGAGTGCCGCCATAACAGAAGCATATAACAGAATGACGCTATAACAGAAGCATATCACAGAGTGCCGCTTTAACAGAAGCATATAACAGAGTGCTGCTGTAACAGGAGCATTTATAGAGTGAGACATTGAGGCAGATCTGGTATATGAAGTGTGAATACAGGCACTAATGATACAATTATTATGGATATATGAATATATTTTGTAGAATTGTGCCTATATGAAAGTAATTACCTGAGGGATGTTTTAGGTGTGTATTGCTTGTGAGAATTGCATATTCTATAATTGATTTATAAGAATCCAAAATATATCTGTTAAATATTATTCATATATATATATATATATATATATATATATATATATATATATATAATATAAATGTCTAGTGGCGTGTGTTAGTCTGTCTGTGTGTGTGTGGAAAAAATAAAACCAAGCTGCAGTGCCACCTGCTGGGCGGAGTTATACACTGACCTACTAAATTCTTAGTGTGTGTGGAAAAAAAATCCAGAAAGGGCTGAAATTTGGTATACTAAGATGTTTTTAATTTGTTAATTTAATTTGTTAATTGTTAAAAGTGTTTATAAAGATTTTAAAAAAATATATATATATTTCTTGAAGGAGAAGTGACAATTGGGAGTGGTTGGTGGTTGCCGGGGGTGACAGTGGGGAGTGGTTGGTGGTTGAGGCCTGGGCTATGGCCCAAATGCATGACAAGAACCTTTTAACACCTTAAGTAGCTTGATTTGACTAGAATGCATGAGTATCATGAACGGGTTAACTTGTATATATATATATATATATATATATATATATATATAGTGTATGTATTGTTGTGATTTGATTTGATTTTAATGTCTTTTTATGTGTAAAACTGTTTTTATGTAGTTTTATCTTACATTATATTTATGTTTATAAACACTTCTAAACCTTTCATCCCCTGATTAATGTATGTACCACAATTAGCTCTAATCATAGTGTGTTGTTTTCGTTTCGATTTTTAAGTAAGGTTGGCAAATCCCCAATATTGATCTAGCCTCTTAAATGTTGGTTGCATTATATAGCGCCAATGTAGGCGCTATATAATGTATAATGTTATACTAGTGGATGCTGCTATCTCTGAATTGAGGCTGAAATACAGGCATTCTGCACAGGGTAAGCAACGAAGTCAGGAGTGACATACACTTAGTACATTTAAATACTTCACACACAACGGAAAAACCTATTTTTAAACATGAGTAGCCAAAACGGTCGCAAAGTAGCAGCTAGCTTCTAATCTGTGGGGACATTCACTGTCTTACAACAGCCAGCGAAAAAAATTCCTGCTTTACAAAAGCCACCATGCTGCAGTACAAAGCCCCGCCCAGCACCGCCACCTAACACAAAAGGCGCAAATGCAGTGTGGTGATCTGATAACCGTCTATGTTAACATTCTGCTGCTCATTCTTAAATAACAACTATACATATGACATTCTATATGACCCAGCCAGGGAAGGTGTATGCTGTTTTTGCTATTATGAATAAATGCAGATAGTTAGGGAAGTCGGCTTTTCTGTGCAAAATAAAACCTACTTAAAAAATAATACATTTTTACCTTTGAAAAATGTGGCGTGACCCAATAATACGTCAACCACTAGAGAGCATTCTGGGTATTCTTCAATTCTGATATTTTAAACACCAATAAATTAACTTGCTTCTAAAAATTATTTAACCAAGCTCCAAAGTAATGTAGACAAGTCTAAAGTGTACAGTGAACCATACCAGCCAATCAAATGTTTGCTTTCATTCTCTAACTTTTACTGGACTGATCAAAGTCAGTTGATGATTGGTTGTGCTGTTCTGACCATGATAGTAACCCTTTCTGAATACTTTCTGTGAATACACTGGGGGACACTTAAGAAAAGTGTTCTATTGGTAACTGTATAGAAACGTTGGTGTTGCTCATAGCAACCAATTTAATGCTGCCATTTTCTAGTAGCCTTTAGGAAACAAGATCAAAAGTCTGGTAATTATGGGTTACAGCCCTTTTGTGAAGCAGTTTTCATAAATATCAGCTATTACTATTTTTCTATAAGCAGGAGAAGAAATTAATGTTTATAAGTCATTGTTTGTTCCAGAATCCCATGATGCAGAAGCCATTTTGTTGTGGTCTCCGTTGCCATTGTCTTTAAAGTGATTTGGAGACATCAGGCCACTGTGGCAGCTTTCTCGTCTTTAGCCTGTGCGGGATTTCACCACCGGAGTAAAATTAAAACCTTAAGGTTCCTCCTCATACTGTTTTTCAGTGGCTGTGCTAAAATCCTCCAAAACAGACTGTAAATACTCAAAGGTGGGCCGGTCCTCCGGCTTGTCCCTCCAGCATTTCATCATAAGCTCGTAGAGTTCCACTGTGCAGTTTTCGGGGCAGGGCATCCGATAACCTTCATCAAGGAGTTGGATAACTTCAGGGTTGCTCATACCTAGGAATAAAACATGAACCGGTAACATCAAAACTGGACGTTATATTAACAGGCTTCTAAATTGAAACTCCCTGGAATCAAATAAAGAGATAAAGGGTGTTTACTTTGGGTTATTCATAATTATAAAGAACAAGTGGACTTTCCTATCCACACATAGGCCTGTTTGATGCTATATTACAGCTGTTGAGTGCAGAAAAATAGATCTGGAAAGTACAGTTCTTCTGGGATGAAGACAAAAACAATGGCATTCTAGAGTACGGAGAGAGATAGCAACACCTTTATGGAAGCTAGGGAAGCCCATGCAACATTAATATTGTCATTAGTGTGCCTTCGATAAAGTTTCTAGAGAATTTGCAGTGCAGGTCAGATTGCGCGCTATAAGCAGTGCAGAAAGAGAGATCTCATTTTGGGAGGAAGGGAATTGTAAGGAGATAAACGAATCGAGAAGGAACATGTTCATTTAGATTAAGACAGATGAAGAAAGAAAAAGATGATGTCCATTTAGAAAACAATGGATGCATTCTTTTTCTTTGATAAATAAACAACCAAAAATCAGAAAAATAACCTTGGAAAATGACCCACCTGTGCACTGTGACCTACCAATGCGAAATGACCATAGAGGGGAGTTCAAGGTCCCTTCATGGCAGTCACAAGTAGTCAATGTGGGGGAAGGCTTGCGATTGGCTTCCCATGAAGTGGTGAATGAGGATTTTGGGGAGTATTTTGAGTATTTTGTCTGTATTTGGGGGTAATCTGTTTTTGTATAATGGGTAGAGGTCTTAGGGACCATTGTGCATTTTACCAGTTATACAGAATTGCTATTGTCTATATATTTAGTGTCATGTGTTCTTAAGCTCCTCCTCTTTAGAATGTTGCTATAGGTGGAGAAGTTTTAATCAATGGAAACAGTAATAAACAGTGACACCTACTGGTTAAAGAGGAGGTGCTTTGTAATAAAAAAATAAACAAAATGAAAATTATTTTCACTAACGAAATATATTAATTGAATGCAATTTAATTTAACGTACCATATTAGAAAATTGAGTCTTGGTGAAAGTTATACCGTTTCAATTTGAGAAAGAAACCAGAATACATTGAAAATAAGTTGCTTATGATGAAAATACATTAAGGACCCTGTAGATTACCTGGGTACGGGATCCGACCATAGGTTACAATTTCAATGAGAAGAATTCCAAACGACCAGACGTCTGATTTAATGGTAAAGATGCCAAAGTTAATGGCTTCTGGGGAGGTCCATTTGATGGGGAATTTTGTACCTGTGATAGGAAATTAAGATGATTTTTGCAAAACATTCTTCAAGATGTATATACGTAACCTGGTGTAATGATATTTAAAGTGTACTTTGTAACAAAGAAAAATATATAACTTTTTTTAATTGCATATCATTTCCAAGAGGGGGTAAACACATTTTGTACGGCAATACACTGTCTTATCCTTGGGGGGGGCACTGTTGCTATTGCTGTCTGTAAAGAATTTGTTCTGCTGTTATGATAAGAACCTATAAATAAGCCATCCTTCATCAACACATGCCTATAATAAAAATGACAGAGCATGCCATATCTTTTTTAATATATAAGGTAAAATAACTTTAACTTATTAACTATACATGTTCCAGTCCCTTGCAGTGTTTGATCGACAGTGAAAAAACAACCAGCGAGATGTGAGTAGGAGAACCATTAACTGATACAAAACCTAGTATATTCAATGTAAAACAGCATTTTTCTTTATTCATATTATTAAAAAGACAATGAGCAAGATATGGTGACTGTGGCCAATGGGTATCCCTGTGGAAGAGGGACAAAGAGTTTTTTAGCAAGTTTTTTTAGCAAACTGTGTTTTCTACTTGTCTCTTACAGGGGGAGAAAAACAGATGACACAAAACCACAGGAGTGTTGTCCTTTGTCTATTTTCAGTTTTACACAACATGTTTTATTATGCTTTTTAATTTTGACAGCATTAGGGGAACAGGATGGTAGTGAACAGCAGCAAATAGGTCACACAAGTCCAGGGTTTTCGGTACAACTGGTTTATTAAGCAGAAAAACTAAGAAAACTTTACAAATAAATACCTGGCCTGTCCGGCACTAAGTCCTTCTCTCCTGTGTAGGTCCTTGTGTCCCACACACATATAAAACATAGAGGTAATTGATCACCGTTTGCAGAGTCTGTCAGGAGGCATCTAACTTCCTCCCCCCGGTCTGAGAAACTGCAAGTCCGGCCTGACTGCTTTTTAAACACCCACACACAGGTGCAGCTGCAAATCAGCCTACACTTAGGCTGGAGGCCCAGAAGACCCAGAATGATGGGCCAGATAAATGGAGCCGCCCCCTCTCTCCATTCATAACCCCAGGGACCCTTACCATATTTTCTTACAGCTGAGAATCACATGTTGGGAAACTTTTCCCAAAATGTGCCACTAGAATAATCTCTGTATTGTATATTGTTACTAGAATTTTCTTTATATTGTCACTAGAATGTTCTCTGTATTGTATTTTGTCTCTAGAATAGTCTCTGTATTGTATATTGTCACTAGAATGCTCTCTGTATTGCATATTGTCACTAGAATAATCTCTGTATTGTATATGGTCACTAGAATTATCTATGTACTATATATTGTCACTAGAATGTTCTATGTATTGTATTTTGGCCCTAGAATGTTCTCTGCATTGTAAATTGCCACTGGAATGTTCTCTGTATTGTATATTGTCACTAGAATTATCTCTGTACTGTATATTGCCACTAGAATGTTTTCTATATTGTATATTGTCACTACTTTGTATTGTATATTGTCACTAGAATGTTCTCTGTATTGTCACTAGAATGTTCTCTATATTGTCACTAGAATGTTCTTTGTATTGTATATTAGTACTAGAATGTTCTCTATATAGTATATTGTCATTAAATGTTCTCTGTCTTGTACAGAGGCCACAACAGTAGACTTTGCATTCTATACTGGTAACAGGGCCATATTGTATTTGGTTATAGCATTTTCCATATATTTCATTGGTTGTGTAAGATCACACCCACACTTCACAGCCCACACGCTTTGGCCATGTTTATTTTTTTATTGCAAAGTCTATTTTTCATCATCTCAGGTTGATGAGATCCCTATCACACATGTATAAACTAGAGATGCTAAGGCTCGGTTTCCCAAGAACCGAACACTCCCGAACTTAGCATATCCAGCTCAACATAATCAGCTGGGTACTTTTTGGAATCGAAAACGAGGCAAAACGTCATTGTTACGTCGTCGGATCTCGGAATCTTGCGAGTTTTGAAATCTATAAATACCGCCCTCCACGGCGATATAGCGCCATTTGAAAGAGGGACACAGAAGGAGTAGCACAGTCTGTAGAACAGTTGGGCAGCAACATAGATAGAATTGAAAGAGGAGGGGATAGCAGTGTTCAACAAAGTCTACAGTGACATTAAGGAGAGCTCCATTTGCTCCATTGCTAATTCTCATTGCTGAAAAATACAAATACTAGTGCTAGCAGTTTTGGTGTAATTCTGCAGTCACATTCTACTGTGTTATATAGGTAACACACAAAGAGGAGAGCTCCATTGCTAATTCTCATTGCAGAAAAATACAAATACTAGTGCTGGCAGGCTTGGTGTAATTCTGCAGTACTGTGTTATATAGGTAACAGTAGACACAAGGAGGAGAGCTCCAGTGCTAATTCTCATTGCTGAAAAATACAAATACTAGGCCTTGCAGGCTTTTCTTCTGACTTTGCAGTCAAATTGTACGATGTTATATAGGTTACACACAAACAGAAGAGCTCCATTGCTCCATTGCTAATTGTCATTTCTGAAATACAAATACTAGGCTCAGCAGGCTTTTCTTCTGAATTTGCAGTCAAAGTGTACAGTGTTATCAAAATGGATTCACAGCAGTACACAGAAGAGCAGGAGCACCAAGCAGCTGCTGGCACCAGTCATGATGATAGTAATCCCTGTAAGTCATCTGGTAAAGCCTAAAAAATGCATAGTGTTTTTAAGTCAGGGAAACAAAAATGTAAAAAAAAACCTTTTACCTTGGTCAAGAAAAAAGAGCTGTAATCCAGGCAAAGTTATCTGCAGAAAAAATAAAATTGCCAACATGCCATTTGACACATGGCAAAGAAAGAATGAGGCCTTCATCTTTCTCTATGAGTGCGTGTTCTGCAGCTGTCACTGAGGCATCTTCTTGTAAGGTCACTCGTGACTAAGCAAGACCTTGTCATTCGGACTCTAAAAGTGGTGCCCAAATACTTTTACGCGTAAAAAAGCAGAGCTGGAAGAAAACAGTAAGGCATTAGAGGAAAATGTATGTTCAGATTCAGAAATGACACAAATCCCTGAGGAGAGTCCATCCACGAGTGCTATGTGTAATCGTAACCATTCTGATAGTGTACTGATAAAATAGGCCTCTTTCAGCATTCTGCTGATGTGTGCCGGAACAGCCCAAGTGTAGCCGCTGATACACATATTGAGGATGCCACTTTGGAATTGGAACAGGATGAGGGGGATATTTGTGTAGCCGACGAGGGCGCTAATGAGGATGTTGATGAGGATGTGTCTCGGGCCCTAGGAGTTGCTTACCCGAGTTTCACCAGATGGAACTCTGCTAGAGAGGCGGGGTTATGGCACGCACCTCAAAGCAGGCAGGTGAATGATTGGAGCGACACAACAGCAGGAGAGTAGAGATAGTCTGAGGAAGTCAGCGACTTGCAGCTATGGTTAGAGGAAAGTCAGCGACTTGGAGCAGTAAACTGGAGGCTGAAGATAATGTAGACACGAGGAGTGGACGTGGATAGGTGATGGTAGGTAGAGGAGGAGTCAGTGGTCTGCGTACAGCAAGTTGTACCACTGTAGTGATGGGAAGAATAGTACTGGTGCAGGTAGGTAGCAGGGTAGTCGGTGGTCTGCGTTCAGCAAGTTGTACCACCACTATGGTGAGGAGTCTGGTCCAGGTGTAGGTAGGTAATAGGAGAGTCAGTGGTCTGCGTATAGCAAGTTGTACCACCGCTGTGATAGGAGGACTTGTCCAGGTGCGGGTAGATAGCAGGGAAGTCAGTGGACCGCGTGCAGCAAGTTGCACCACTGCTGTGAGAAGGAATGAGGACTTGTCCAGGTGCAGGAGAGTGAAGTTGAAAGGCAAACTGTGGCTGTATGGAAACAGCGCGAGTAGAGCAATGTCTTGTGAGGCAGAGATGGAAGGCACAATGAATAGTCTGTATAGAGTAGATGCCTTGCAGGGAGGAGAAGCTGGTCACAGCAGATATGCACAATAACGCTAAGTAGTAGCGTGAGGAGATATCGTAGCTTGAGTGAAAGCTTGTCCTAAATGAAGCAATGCAGTAACACAGTCTATATGGGTACTTGTACCCTGTACAGCAAACAACAATGGATACAACTGGTATGTGAGCAATAGTCAATAGTCAGTAGAGCATACCCAGTTGTGTTGATCCAGAATCAGCTGAGAAGTGAAGCGTTGTAGCGGTATGGGAACCGCCGCTGAGTTGAGCAGGGAGCAGCGTGGAAGCTGAAGCACGAGTAGAGCTGGAAGCAGTTTGGAAACTGTACACACGAGTAGAGCTGGAAACAGCTTGGAAACTGCACACAGGAGTAGAGCTGGAAACAGTTTGGAAACTGCACACAGGAGTAGAGCTGGAAGCAGTTTGTAAACTGCACACAGGAGTAGAGCTGGAAGCAGTTTGGAAACTGCACACAGGAGTAGAGCTGGAAGCAGTTTGGAAACTGCACACACCTATAGAAGTTCACTGGGAGTGAGACTTCAAGATCAGGCCCCTACCTAAGGCTGCAGGTGCCTTAAGTAGGGAGGGGTGATTGATCCATCAATCATATTAGTGGTCAGGTGTAGTTGTTAAAGGGACCTGCGCATGCCCAGTGCGACAGGATGGCGGACGGCCGCGGTTCCACACAGGTGTGAGCGGAAAGATGGAGAACCACGTACCAGAGTGGAGGCACTCACACTCCGGTGAGTGACAGGATGATGTGGTTTGTGTAAGTCCTGCACCAGTGGAAGCAGTTCTGGCACGTGATAAGAAGAAGGCCATTGTCATGCCTGGACATAAGACCAAAAAATCCACTTCTTATGTGTGGAATTATTTTTATCCAAATCCTGACAACAGTTGTCTAGCCATTTGTAGAGTATGTAAAGCCACTGTCAGTCGAGGTAGGGACCTTAACCATCTAGGAACCTCATCCATGTTACACCATTTGACGCGAGTTCATGGCAAGATGTTGGGAAAATGAGAAACTTATGCTAAAAAAATAACAACAAGCAGTCCATTATCAGCTAGGACCCTTCTCTTACCTACATCCCGACGCTTGCAATCTACATCCACAACACCGTCCTCGTCAATATCCTCAGTAGCGATCGGAGTTAGTCATGTATCCAAGTTGCTAAGGCTAGATGACTCCTCCATTATCCTGGATTCCCCAGAAGAATTCTTAAGCGTTAGTCCCACTGCTGCTGCTGTTGCTGAATCTTCATCCCAGAAGCAGACCAAGAAGAAGACTACTAGTAGTTTACAACAATTGATTGCTAAACAATCCTTTGCAAGAGGAAGATTTCACCCAGTCGCAAAGCAGATCACAGACGCCATGGCGACTATTCTAGTATTAGATCTGCGTCCAATATCCACTATTAATGCAGCTGGTTTTAGACAGTTACTTGAGGTCTTGTGTCCCCGTGACCAAATTCCAACACGGCACCATTTCATTAGAAAGGCTATTCCTCACCTCTACCAGAAGGTTTGTAAAAATGTAATTATTGGGCTACAAAATGCCATTCTACCCACTGTACACTTAACCACAGATATGTGGAGAAGCGGAACTGGGCAAACTAAAGATTATATCACTGTGACAGCCCACTGGGTTGGTGATTCGCCTTCACCAGCAGGAACAGCAGCAGCATGTACCCAAGAACGTCACATTTGTCAGAGGCAGGCTACTATGTGTATCACCGGCTTCACTAAGAGGCATACAGCTGACAATCTGTTACAAAAACGAAGGGCTGTCATTGCAACATGGCTTATCCCGCTTGGACTTTCCTCAGGATATGTCATTTCTGATAACGCCACCAATATTGTGAGAGCATTACAGCTGGGTGAATTCCATCACATTCCCTGTTTTGCTCACACAATAAACTTGGTGGTGCAGAGCTTGTTTAAAAAATGACAGGGACGTGCTGGAGTTGCTATCTGTGGCCCGTAAAATATCTGAACATTTCCATCATTTGGCAACAGCGTGTAGGAGATTGCAGCAGCTGCAAGAGCAATTTAATTTGCCCTGCCACCAACAGAAGCAAGAGGTGGTGACAAGGTGGAATTCCACCCTGTATATGCTTCTGAGGATGGAGGAACAGCGAAAAGTCATCCACGCTTATTCCACAAGCCATGACATTGGGAAAGGAGGGGGGATGTATTTTAATCAAGCGCAGTGGAGAATACTTTCTGTTTTGTGCAAGGTGCTGAAACCATTCAAAATAGTCACCCGTGAAGTGAGTTCAGACACTGCTAGCTTCCCTTAATTAGACTTTTGGAAAAGCAGCTTCAGAAACTGAAGGAGGAGATTAAACAAAGCAATTCAGCTAAGTATGTCGGACTTTTAGATCAAGTACTTTATTTGCTTCGCCAGGATCCAAGAGTTATCAAAATCTTGAAATTGGATCACTACATTTTGGCCACTGTGCTTGATCCTCGGTTTAAGAGCTATGTCTTCACTTTATTTCCACCAAATTTTGACATCTGGTCTGGTCTAAAAGAATTGACCAAAAAACGTGACACCTCTGCTGTAACTCCATCTGATCCTACTATCAGCACCCAAAGGATGATGGAGGATTATTTTCACAACAGCATAGAAATAAACACATCAGACAGTCCCTTTACATACTGGGAGGAAAAAAAGGGAATTTGGAGACCCATGTACCAACTCGCTTCGCACTGCCTAAGCTGCCCACCTTCCAGTGTGTACTCAGAAAGAGTTTTTAGCACAGTCGGGAACCTTGTCAGCGATCGGCGTAGGAGGCTACTTCCTCAAAATGTGGAAAAGAAGATGTTCATAAAAATGAACTTCAAGTTCCATGAGGAAGACCTTTTCCGCCAATTACATCAAAATACTGAGACTTCTGTATGAATTAAGAATGTGTGAGGATGATGTACACACTGATGAGGGTGAGGGTGAGGCTGACGATGATGACAACAACATCTTGCCACAGTAGAGTTAATTAACAGCACTGTTACCTTAGGTGACTTAAGGCCATTGTTACCTTGTTTTGTGGGGGCCCAAACAAACCAAACACTTCAGCCACAAGGAGTGGCACTTTTGTGGCTGAAGTGCTTGGTTTGTGTGCATGTCCTTTTTAAGATCCAACATAAGGGTGGATGGCAGGGCCCAAGGACAATTAGATCTTGCACAACTTTTCTTTTCTGCCACTGCTGTGTGCCAATGTTACCTAGATGTGCTAGGAACTGCCGTGTGTTTGAGTCATTGCTCTGTCGCTTACCATCCAGCCAGGTCACTGCAGTCTTTGTCCGAAAGTGTATGGAAATAATATTGTGACCTGTGGGGTGGTCATAATAGACTGCAAATGACTTGAAATTAGTGTTATTGAGGTTAACAATAATGTAGGATCAAAAAATAGCAACATTATGTGATTTTAGCATATTTTAGCAATTTTTCTAAAAAAATTACAGATCCCAAACCAAAGCCAAAACAAATGAGGGTGATTTTGCCAAAACCAAAACACGAAGCTAATCCAGATCCAAAACCACTTCACGGGGGTCAGTGCGCATCTCTAGTATAAACACATGTATTGTGTAAGTACACACATATTATACCATGAGCATTTTTTATGACATCAAAACATTCTGACGTTAGGTTTTATGTTCAGCTGCCAATTCAATGTTATGTAAAACGTGGCTTTGTAAGATTGGAGTTCGAGCACATATAGCTTTAAATATCATCCCATTTAAACACATATGAAAGGCACTTAGTCACGCATATAAGTGAAATTAACCGGTACTGCCTTCGGATATATAAAGCTGTATTATGTACTATTATGTACTATCATGAGTTCAATTCCCATCCATAACCTCATCTGTGTAGAGTTTGTATGTTCTCCCTGTGTTTGCGTGGATTTCCTCCGGGTGCTCCGGTTTTCTCCCACACTCCAAAAACATACTAAGAAGTTAATTGGCTGCTATCAAAATTAACCCTAGTCTGTCTTTCTCTGTCTATATGTGTGTGTACATTAGGGAATTTAGACTGTAAGCTCCAATGGAGCAGGGACTGATGTGATTGAGTTCTCTGTACAGCGCTGCGGAATCAGTGGCGCTATATAAATAAATGGTGATGATGATTATGTTTGGGGGCAAATTATAAACTTGGGTAAGCCCTTTTGTAGATGAAAACTGATGTTTTTCCTTCATCCTATATTCTAATGGGCTACTACCTGCAATATTTATTGTTTTCAGTGTGGGATTCTTTAAAATTAATATATACTATTATCTCATTCCCCAAAAATGAATATTTTTTTTCCTGGGTTGCAAACACCCAGAAATAATATAAGATATATTCTAACTACCGTTATAATGTTATGTATAATTTATTTTACACATGATAGTAACACAGCAATTTACTCTGTAAAGCTGGGTGCACACTACAGTGTTTTCAATTGATTATTGGGCCAATCAGAGGGTAAACGACATCGCATTAGTGAATATCGTTCCAAAGCACATCGTATCGTTTCATTTGATTTTTAAAAAGGACTAAAAATCTCGTTTAACGATGGAATGACATCCAATCCTGCAGTGTGTACTCATGAGTGTCAGTGTGTACTCATTTCGCTACATACCGATTCCTGTCAATGCCGACACTTTCAAATTACGTCACTCTTCCCAGCCACAGAGATATCTCTGTATTTAAAGCAGCAATGCAAGGACCCCACCACTTTAATATCTCATTTACACGTTAGGGTTAGGCATTGCCGCTTTAAATACAAACATATCACTGTCGCTGTCAACACTGACGTGAAATGAAACTCCCGGCATTGACACCGATCGGTATGTAGCGTAAGGATGCAGAGGATGTCCACTGTCATTTTTATTGTAAGTCAATATTTTCTTTTTGTAGCCATTATTTAAACCGCAATTTTTTTTGTAGGTGTAACCTATGTCGGTATTACCAACATCGTTAAATGGTACCCAACCCAAATTTTCTGCAGTGTGCACCCAGCGTTAGTGTTCCGGCCTTGTCTCAGCTACTGATATAAAAGTTGTGTCAATTGCGCTCCTCCGTGATTCCAGCGTGTATCCACTTTTTTTTTGCACATGTAAATGTGGAACTTAACATCAAACTGCCAGTATCACTATGACGGGGCCATCTCTTACTTCTGCTTCTACCGGCACAAAGACAAACTAAAACACATAACTACATGTCATAAACTCACTTTCTATATTCATTTTTATGTCTGAAATGCTTCATGTACACCTGACCTAAACCTTAAATGTACATTCATTTGGATAACAGATCTACTAATGACTTTCAGAAATAAATGTATAATAGATTTCAAACTAGAGATATTTAAAAGTTTTTTGACCATGGGGGGGAAGCTTTTTCTCCTGTTTTTGCTTTTCACTTAATATAAGTACTTTTTATTAGAACCTGACATTTTTGCCTTCTCATTACTGCTAAAAAGTTACGCAGCAAAAGTGTACAGTGGCAGAGATCAGGGACCACTATGGGGGAAACACTGCGACCCCAATATGCATTGCAAGTCCAGAACTTCTTGAAAGTTCCAACTGTGGAAGCACCAGTTGCCTTGCTGAGCTAATGGGAATAACAAATATTTATGTGAGCGTCTATTATATATATATATAGAGTTGTATGTATATGTATATATATATATATATATATATATATATATATATATATATGTGTGTATATATATATATATTTCAACATATTGCACTATATGTTAAGCTGACCAACACACACACACACACACACACATACATATATAAGCACAGGTAGGGACAGGTGAAATAATTCAACTGATCCAGATTTCTGCCAAAGTGTTTGCATCGTGGGGTTATTCTTTTGCAAATATAAAAAAAAAATACTAGATTTCACTTTGCTGAGCAAGATTATTGCAATGAATTAAAGTGGTGGGGAGGGGGGTGTGCAAACATTGCTAGGAGTGTTCCTTCGTGTGTAGATGTGGCCACTTTCATTGCACAAAGGACTTGAATTTCGCCCAGCTCAGAGCTGGTGGTCTTCGGATCTCATCCTACACTTTAATTGGGACATCTTTCCCTTTACACTTCTGTCAATAAAAAACATCTCTCACACACACACACACACACACACACACACAGACACACAGACACACACACACACACACACACACACACACACAGACAAACACACACACACACACACACACAGAGACACACACACACACACAGAGACACACACACACACACACAGACAAACACACACACACACACACACACACACACACAGACAAACACAGAGACACACACACACAATCACACACACAGCCACACGTGCCACATGTAATAAACACAGCCACAATATCCCCTAGCACTCCTGACTAATTTAACCCGTAAATCAAGCAGTATTTACCAGAACACTGTAAGGTTTAGTTAAATGAAAGAGACGGTTCTAAAGGGGTAGAAGTTTGAACTTTCTAGCGTGATGTTTATACATTTGCACAGTGCGCCTCTCCAGATTTTTCTGCCTTTGCGCAAGTCTATTGGCACTTACAGTGTACGGAGGCATCTCCTGTCCTCGTCTTAGCAGGTGCGCTTCTTACAGCGTGCTGAATAGCGCAATAATAAGATTCTTCTTCACTTGTCATAAGGGCTGTTTCTTATTCAAATGTTCCGAGCAACACTTTGGTCTCCTGTCCGGTGTATTTTTTTTTATCACACTCTAAGTCATTACAGGTGTCGAAATACGGTTTATTTGTTACAACACATTTTTGGTGCACTAATCACTAGTCAGCCTCTTATTAAAGCCCCTGGTGAAGACACAACATACAATTTAATTGCACCATCAGTTACCGTTGTGTCAGACAGACACGTTTAATGTCATGGTAATACAGCTGAATTATTTCCGTACTGACACATTCATACTTACCTACTTTTGACAGGCTCCCTCTGGGAAATCACTGAAGAGGGGTGTGAAGGGAGGTCGGAAGGGCGGGGCTTTGCAATTTGCATCATTTTGGCCCCGCCCCCAGTTATGTATACCTGTTTGGGGTCTTTTTACAGTGGTAAAAAGACCCAAAGCAGGCATTACGTCTCTGGGGCCGGATCCAAAATGACGCGAATCACGACGGGCTGCCCCCCTTCCGCCCATACACCCCTCCATGCCGGCAGATGCAGAAGAATTGCCAACTCTCCCGGGATTTCGGGAGACCTACCAGGAATTCAGAGTCTCCTGGACATTTCAGGAGATTTGGCATGTATGCACATTGGAGTGAAGGGGGAACGCTCCTCTCCCGTCACAAGGGAGGGTTACACTCAGTGGAATATTTGCCTCATTCCATGTGGGGCTGCGGAACTTGCTTCTCCAGCGATCTCTGACCTTTAGTGTTCCGCACAGACTGCCCCTTATCAATTTAGTTGTGCCACGAATGTCACAGTAGCACAACGTAGTTAGAGGATTTTTTGAGCAGGACTTTTTGGCATTAGTGAGTTCTGCTCTTCACCTCTCTCCCCCCTATTGCATATAGAGGTATTTGTGTAAACAGTCCTCTATATGAAACAAATCACATATATTGGTATTACAAGTACATGCTGCAGTAATAATGAAATTTAAAAAAATTGTGACTTACCCTCCTTTGCTATATACTCAGAATCAATGATTCTTGCAAGCCCAAAATCTCCTATTTTGCAGCAAAGTATATCAGACACCAGGACATTGGCGGCTCGCAGGTCTCTGTGGATGTAATTCTTTTTTTCAATGTACGCCATCCCCTCCGCGATCTGAAAGGAGAGAAGCCCAATTAAAATATAGCAAATGTACTTAACGTTAGACTCATTTGAAAGCGCAAAAAACATTTTGCAATGTCAGGCGCCTATTTGGTGCAAATGAGCCCATATTTACTGCCAGTGAATTGATCTGAGCATCAAGACGTCAGCTTCCGCTGGCTGGTGCAAGACAACATCTGATGGTAGGAGCTGGATGCCAGGACTAGCCAACCTTTGGCTCTCCAGGTCTCAAACTACAATTCCCAGCATGCTTTGCCAGTAAGTAGCCAGCCGATAGCTGGCAGGACATTCTGGGACTTGAAGTTTCACAATTTTCAAACCTTCATAAAAGGAAAAATTGGAGGTGTTGCCAACTGCAACCAATCAGATTCTAGCTATCGTTTACCTAGTATACTCTAGAACACGGTAGCTAGAACCTGGTTTGTGGCTATGGGCAACACCTCCACTTTTTCTTTTTAGAAGGTTGTTCTTTGCCTGTCCCGATTGATGTCTGATTCCAGACATTTGTAGCCCAGATTGCTATAAAATTTGCTTATCACCGAGTGTATGGGCAGCTTAGAGCATGGTTTGTTTAGATTTCTTTAGCATCCCTTTAGCAAGTATATCATTAGATGTCAAAAGGTGACTAGGTGAAGGGTAAAATATATTTGTTATCGTTTCCTTCCCTATAGGTGAAAATGTTACCACTTACTGGATCTGTGGGAAGTTAGTGGGAGGTCACATCTCCTTTTTAGCTCTTGTTCCTCTACCTTTGTTCATCATCCTTATTACTGAGAAAAACAGCGATGTCAGGGGGTCTATTAAAACACTGACATTGTTATTGTGGGCTTGATTCATTAAGGCACGAAAATGCCAATACGTGTCGTGTCTTGTGCAATATCTCTCAGCAATATTGCTCAATTCATCTTCAAGAACCCTTACCGTAGCCTACGATTTCATGGGCAGAAGGGCCGGGGACTCGGCGTATGCACCTAGTCAATGTGTAGTAAGAGCGTGCCAAGCTCGAGGGCATGTAGCAGCGCCCGATTCAAACTTTTGGGGCTTGTATGCATGCTAGAACATGTGTATGCATGCTAGAACATGTGTATGCATGCTAGAACATGTGTTTGAAATCAGAAGCAGATGTAAAAAGGCTTTTTAGGTACAGTAGACATTAATTACATCATCATTAATGTATTTTAATAAAGAAAAAAAACTATTTTTTATTTTTTGTCACATAATAGCTAAATTATTAACAGGTGACATTATTTGAAAAATTTATTTTTCCACTGTGCGTTCTTTTGGTACTTTGTATTCCACATATGTATCGGACGTATCTGCAGTGTATTGTCTGTTAGAGCAGAGCGGACCTAGACCCGTATTCGTCAACAGACGTATCTTCAGATCCGCTCCTTGCTGAATACGGACGTACGTTTGCCTGATTTACGCACGGTTAGAATAAAAGGCGCACACTATGTATGTTTTGTGTTCCTTGATGAATCACACCCGGTTTGTTTAGAGGGGAGGATTTATTTTACCTGTTGTTTGGCTAAAACCCCCTCCCATCCCCCACTGTTCTCGCGTTCATCCCCTCTCAGTTACCAGGGGGTAAATCTAGGCACTCATTCTACAATATTAGCAATTTGGCAGTAGACAAACATTGTGACTTTAATTTATTAAACCTACCAGCAAAATAAAAAAAACACTCATTAAGGGGCAGATTTGATTGTCCGCAATGTTCCTTAGAACATCGCGGACACGCTTTTTCACCGTCACAACGGTAAAAAGCTAACGCTGAGTTTTACTCGCACCTCTATGGGGCGCAAGTAAAAATCGGCGTTACTTTTGAAAAAAAAAATCTGCGCAAGGTGTGTTCCGGAGGCACCTTGCACGAATATTTAGGGAATTGATTCTGCCCCTTAAAATGTATTATCAAAAATGTGCAGAGCCCGCTGCATGGCAGATGCAGAGTCAGAACTAACGAGCAGTGGCCCCGGTTCCATCCTCCCCTCCTCCCCGCTTCCCTGCACCGGGGCCCACAGCTCAGAGTTCCGCCTCTGAAGATGTGCATTTATGTAAATTAATTTAAAACATTTTGCTTCTCACTGATACTTATTGCCTGGGACACGCACCTCAGGTTGCATGATTAGCACATTCCAGGCAACGAAAGTTTGAGTTTGCTATGTGTGTAGTTTTGCGCTCTGTGTAATGAGATAAAATAAGAAATAAACAAATGTTAACACTTTGGGTGATGTTTTCCCATAAGTCTAGGCCTCAGCAACAGGGCGCATGGATCAGGTTTGAATTTAAATGCTAAATCTACATTTTAAAATATGATGGTTTTGGATCTAATTTGCCCACTTCAGTAGGACGTGGACAGATGCGGGGGACTCTGCCACACTCGGACCTACCCGGAACCCGGGAGTGTTGTCAAGTATGCATAAAATACATTTTTATAGTTGCTCTTGATTGTAAACGCATATTCTAGCATAAACGTCCGTCATCACTATCTTTCAGCACTTACACCTGACCTGTCGCTGCTTAAATGACAGAAAAACACTTAACTTAGAGATACATAGTTGGTGAGGTTGAAAAAAGACACCAGTCCATCAAGTTCAACCTATTTTGGATCTCCTGTGATCCTGCACTTATATTTGAAATTAATCCAGAGTAAGCAACCGCCAATCTGTTTCAATTGTGAAAGTCCCCCCAGACCCAATATTGCAGTCCTATTTTTACCCTATATCCACTACTATCCTACATTTTGATTAACGGTCGTATCCCTGGATACACCTTTCCGCTAAAAATTTGTCTAACCCTTTCTTAAACATATCTATTGAATCTGCCATCACAACCTTCCCTGGCAATGAATTCCATATCTTGACTGCCCTTACTGTAAAGAACCCCTTCCTCTGCTGGTTGTGAAATTTCCTCTCCTCTAACCTTAGGGGATGACCGCGTGTCCTGTGTATAGTCCTTGGGGTAAAAAGTTCCCATGAAAGTTCTTTGTATTGACCCTTAATGTATTTGTACATAGTAATCATATCCCCTCTTAGACGCCTCTTTTCTAAAGTAAACATGCCTAAACTGGCTACCCTTTCCTCATAACGTAATGACTCCATACTCTTTAGCAATTTTGTCGCCCTTCTCTGAACCCTTTCTAGTTCCAAATTATCTTTTTTATAGAGTGGTGCCCAGAACTGTACTGCATATTCAAGATGAGGTCTTACCAACGATTTATACAGTGGCAAAATTACACTGTCTTCCCTTGCATCCAGGTCCGGCGCTCCCATTAGGCAAGGTTAGGCAATTGCCTAGGGCGCCGGGCTCTGCAGGGCGCCTCAAAATTAAAAAAAACGGAAATCCACGGGGAGGAGAGGAGGGAAGGGGCTATGAATCTTACCTGCATGAAGCTGCTCCTCTCTGCTCTGTCTTCTCCCCTCCGCTCACTGACAGTGACAGTCCGTGATGATGTCATCATCACGGCCCGACAGTGTCTGTGAGTGGAGGGTAGAAGACAGAGCAGAGAGGAGCAGCTTCATGCAGGTAAGTTAAAGAAAGACATGGGGTGGGGAGGGGAGCTGAGGGGAGGGAAGCGCAGCAGCAATTTTTAAAGGGGGGGGGCGGCAATTTTTAAAGGGGAGGCGATTTTTAAAGAGGGGGCGCGATTTTTAAAAGGGGGGGGCGGCGATTTTCACACTGTGCCTAGGGCGCCAAGGACCCTAGCACCACTGCTTGCATCTATGCCCCAAAGCTTGAATCGGACGTTGCTGTATGTGCTTGGTTCTCCCTTAGACTGAGTGTGTTCGAAAATGAATTGTATACACTTGCGTTCACTGGCTTCGGCACTTAAGTTCCTTACTGAATTAGGCACCATGTATTTCCAAAACAGAATCATGCGGAAAACCCTACAAAACCTATTCTTTTCAGGTGTAGAAGACATTTCAAACTGTTGACATTAACATTGTTTGACAGTTAGTCGCCGTTTATTAAGAAGGATGTTTACGCAGAGGGATGTTGGCACCAAATCAGTTCTAGTTTATGTTCTGTTGAGATGTTTTTTTTCTCCTTTTTGTGGTCTCCTGCTCACTAGACCATGCTGGACTTATGCTCTCACAACAAACAAAGACTTATCGAAGGAAAAAAGGAAAGTTTAAAAGTAATGTCCCCACATGCTTAACTAATTTATCAAATATAGTTATAAGTTATAACCCATGTTCCAAAATAATTATTATCAAAGCAATCAGTAGATAAAAATAAAAAGATCTGTATCGGTTTTAAGATGAGCTTCGAAAGTTTCTGTAACTAAACATGAAAAAAAAAAAAAAACGCTGTAAAATTTCGGTCTATGCAATGGAAAAAAAAAAAAAGACTGACAGCTTCCTGCCGCAAAACAAGTCAGCAAGTGACCACAGACTAAATATAGACACAGATTATCTAATTTTATCCTTGCTAAACACAGTTTCATTTTATAAAAAAAAAAAATACTGTAATAATCAATACTTTCAATAAAGCATTTGACTGTCTGACGTTACAGAATAATTTAGCAATCTACGGCAAATGACGCAAGGACATATTCTGAGACTGCAATAAAGGAGTTTACCTCAAGAGCAGTAAAGATGTAGTAAATGGTGATGGATGAGGTGTGGGCTGAAACTCTAAATTCTCCAAAAAGACACCATAGATTTACAAATGTATGGCCACTCAGGGCTAGATTTACTAAGCTGCGGATTTGAAAAAGTGGGGAGTTTGCCTATAGCAACCAATCAGATTCTAGCTGTCATTTATTTAGTACATTCTACAAAATGACAACTAGAATCTGCTTGGTTGCTATAGGCAACATCACCACTTTTTCAAACCCACAGCTTAGTAAATCTAGCCATCAGTCTTTTACAGCATAAACACCAGAAATATGACTACATCCATTAAGACAGAAAGTAATAAGACACGGTGAGAGCATTATCATCATCATCATTTTTTATATGGCGCCAGCAGATTCCGTAGCGCTTTACAATTAGGAACAAACAGTAATAAAACTATACTGGGTAATACATCTATACAGAGAGGTAAGAGGGCCCTGCTCGCAAGCATCCTATATAAACATATACACAAGACGGTAAATATCAATGACGTCATTTTATTTTACACACCTGGGCAGCCATGTCTACCAATTTTGGGAAACGAAGATATGTTCCCTCATCTGTCTTCAGGAAATCAACCAAACTACCTAGAAAGACAATACATATTGTTATCAGTGGGATTCTGGAGTCCGGAGGGAGGAATAGTCTAAAGTCCAGTTGTATCATAGTAAGAAGAGCAAATTCTCATTGACAAGTATCCATACCGATTTCTAACCTTATCACACTCCACCCCAAGAATTTGGCCACCTGAGGCTAGGTACCTCGTGATAATAAGGATCCACACAGTATAATGTGATCTAGGGGCCTGATTCATTAAGGATCTTAACTTAAGAAACTTCTTATTTCAGTCTCCTGGACAAAACCATGTTACAATGCAAGGGGTGCAAATGAGTATTCTGTTTTGCACATAAGTTAAGTACTGACTGTTTTTCATGTAACACACAAATACTTGATAGCTTATTTGTACACTGAAATGTAAAGTTGATATTTGTGCGCTACATTAAAAAACAGTCAGTATTTAACTTATGTGCAAAACAGAATACTAATGTGCACCCCCTTGCATTGTAACATGGTTTTGTCCAGGAGACTGAAATATGAAGTTTCTTAAGTTAAGATCCTTAATGAATCAGGCCCATGGTCATTATAATATACCTGGTGCGGTGATTTACTTCCTTTGCTTCATTGATAGAATTGTATGTTACCCTGCGTGCACATGAGCAGTAGCGCAGTTTTGTAGAAGGTCGCGCCCTGGCACGCCCGCAATCACTGACCTTTAGACATGTACTCCGTCACAATGTAGATGGGTTCCTTGGTAACGACAGCAAACAACTGTACTAGTTTATCATGCCGGAGCATCTTCATCAGATTGGCCTCTTCCAGGAACGCCAGGGGCGACATGCTGCCCTCTTTCAATGTCTTAATGGCCACTTTAAAGTCACCATTATAATACCCTGAATGAAGATCAAGAGAAAACAATTTTGAACCGGACACAGATCCAAGACAAGAATCGTGTTTCATTTTCACCTCCAGAAAACATTAACTTATCGGCCTGTGTGCACTTTCATGTTTTGCATTATTATGCTGGCTTGTCTGCATGTTTATTTGCATTGCATTTCATCATCATCATCATCATTTATTTATATAGCACCACTGATTCCGCAGCGCTGTACAGAGAACTCATTCACATCAGTCCCTGCCCCATTGGGGCTTACAGTCTAAATTCCTTAACATACACACACACAGACACAGACATAGACATAGACTAGGGTCAATTTGTTAGCAGCCAATTAACCTACCAGTATTTTTTTTTGGAGTGTGGGAGGAAACCGGAGCACCCGGAGGAAACCCACGCAAACACGGGGAGAACATACAAACTCCACACAGATAAGTCCATGGTTGGGAATTGAACTTGTGACTCCAGTGCTGTAAGGCAGAAGTGCTAACCACTGAGCCACCATGCTGCCCATTTCAATAAAGGAATGGTCCCAGGAAGTAATATACATATATATAGAGATATATATGTAAGCAGTTAAATGTCACCCCTGCTATTACCTAGACTAATTGGCACGACACAGTTATTAGTCAAATAAACATTGTTCTCTGTTAGGCAAAGAGTAATCGATTTGGTCAGTACTATATAATCAACCAACCCCATTTTTAATTGTTTCAACTTTACTGTGATGTATTAATGTTTATGGCAAGAAAGCTTAGCAGACTATTTGTGAGCTTTACAAAGTTTCCTTTTAAATGAAATAAGTGTAATTAAGTGATCACTGATAAAACAGCAGCCCCCTTCACGTTTGGGGCAACAGTGTAGTTCTATGGTGGTCAACTAAAGACTAAAGATGTTTTATGCATCATCATCAGCTATTTATATAGCGCCACTGATTCCGCAGCGCTGTACAGAGAACTAACTCACATCAGTCCCTGCCCCATTGGAGCTTACAGTCTAAATTCTCTAACATACACAGAGAGAGAGACTAAGGTCAATTTAGTAGCAGCCAATTAGCCTATTAGTATGTTTTTGGAGTGTCGGAGGAAACCGGAGCACCTGGAGGAGACCCACGCAAACACGGGGAGAACATACAAACTCTATTCAGATAATTGACCTCATGACCCCCGTGCTTTGAGGCAGAAGTGCTAACCAATAAGCCACTGTGTTGCCCACCATTGCAGAGATGAGGATGGATTCAGTCCTCATTTGCTCAGCTGAGTTGCATTTTGTAGTGAGGAGGGGTGGTTCAAAGTGGACAACCCCTCTAAGGAAGAAATGAAAATGAGATATCCATACAAGATGCTACTGTGTTATTATATAATAATACGCACCCATCCAGACTTCTCCAAATTGCCCGGCTCCGAGTTTATTCACCAGCCTAACGGACTCCCGTGGGATCTCCCAGACGTCGGTCTCCCACTTATTTCTGACCAATGCTGGACAGGGATTCTCCAGTTTGCGACATAAGCCATCAGCCCTTTCTATAAGAAAAACACAACGAGAAGATAGAAAGGGATCTAGAAGGGTCGAGCATAGAGAGTGGAGCATCAAGGCTACTGGACCTTCTCAAGCAATGAATCACAGGTAGATGCAAAATAGGGGTTTGACATTAGGCTTGGAGCAAAGATTAAGATAATTAACCTACATTATGTAATATAACTATGTTCTTCTGAAACAATGGAGACAAAGGACATTGAATAATATGCTGCCTTCCCACCAATACAATCCCACCACCGTGGTATGTTATCCATGAAGATGTCCGGGGAATTGTATACAGTGATGGACCCAGCTTAGATTTTGGTAAGGGTAAGGGAATGGAGAAGTGGTTATAACCTCAGCAAAGGGAAGGACCATGTCTGTGTGCTCATAAATCCTCTTTATGGTCTGTCATAGCTATTTTTACATATATGAATATTTTTAGAGTATATTTTATGTAGCTGTGAAAACGTGAGTAAAATCCGAACTCTATTGCACTGATAATGTTCTGAAATTAAGTATAAAAGAGATATCACTGCACTGTTCTCTGTCTTTTACTTCCTGCTGTAAAATCTTAGACAATATCTAAGTGACAAGACAACTTTTGAGGACTATTTGGGAGGTAATGTGCAAAAAGATGCAAAGGTTGTATTTTGCAAATATAACCCCCATCTTATCTGTCATCGGTTGTTAGATACACTCCCCAGTAAAGTGTATCTAGTCCTTACCTCTTTTGCTGCTTTGAATGATATGAAGGATTTGTGAACATTTTAATATATTAAAATGTATAACTTTGTTTTTGTAGGGGCAAAAGATAGCCTATATCTCCTTTCTCCCTCCCTCCTCACTAGTCTGCAGCTATGAACTGTTTTGTTTCCTGCACGCACCACATTCGACGATCTACATGAGCAGAAACGAACCTTCCACCCACAAATAAGGGTCTCATGTCCTGTTTCTCATCTAGCTCCGTATCATGGCTTCTGGTGAAACCTCACCCCAACCCCTAGTCCCGTGCAATCCCCTCTATCTGCTCACACTTCTTTTTCCATCCCAAAATATCTCATCCACCCATACTACCAATCCCTCCAACCTTGTCCACATCTCTCCCCTCCCCTTCCTCCCCTCTTCCAGTGCAATTTGGATATTTGTTGATACCAAACTCACATCCAGTTCATGATATTATTTTTTCAAAATTCCTCAACACACTCTACCCTTATAATACTTCTCCGTGCTCGGCCCACTGCTTTTCTCATTGTACACTTCTTCTTCTTTTAGTGAACTAGTTCCCTCCATCAGCCTCTTCGCCCCTGACCTCTCCCCTTCAATATCTACTATCTCGTGTGACCAACTGTCTCACTGCTATACCTAAATGGATGTCCCAAGGCTACCAAAACCTCAACATGTCCATAAACTGAGCCTATCATCTGTCCTCCTTCTGAGTCATCACCTCCCCTTAAATCTCCCTCACCGTCAATAACACCACAATATCCACAGGAGGTCAAATCCGCTACCTTGGTGTCACACTTGACATTGCCTCTACTTTACTCCACACAACCAGTCTCTCTCCTAGTCCTGTCAACTGTACCTGTGAAAAATTGAGAGAATACGGCCTTTTCTTGCCCAGTCTGCAACCAAAACTCTTATCCAGTCTTTCACCAACTCCTTCCTTGACTACTGCAACCTCCAACTTATCTCAAATTCCCTTCATCCATCTGTCCCTGTTTCATTTCATCCTCAATGCTGCGGCAAGATTGATCTTTCTCTTTTGCTGCTTGGCATCCTCCATACAACTTTATAAACCCCTACACCGGCTACTCATTTCCCCTACAATACAATTAAAAGTATATATTCACCTGAAATGACTAACACCCTCCTTCCTGCATTTCAAACCTTTCCCCAAAATACTCTACCTTATGTGCTCTTAGATATATCTCTGAATTGTGCTTCACCACGTCTCTGACAACCATCTCTCACTCACGCCTATAAGACTTTCCCGTGACACTACCCACTTACGGAATTCCTAATCACAGCTGATCACTTTCCACCAGCCTTCAAATCTTTAGATGCTCTCTGAAAACCCACCTATTTATTAGAGCCCACTGTTAGACCCTCAAAACTGTACCAATCTCCAGTTTGAGCCACAGCAGCGCCTCTCGTCTCCGCTCCACTAGATTGTAAGCTCTCTTATTAGCAGAGGACCTCCCTACTCTTTGTTTTAACATCGTCATTTATTTTGACTACCTTGTATGTCCCTGTTCAACGTATGCTCAGTTTTCCCCATTGTCAAGAGCATTGTTGTGCCTTACAAATCAACAATAATACTAATAATAATAGATTGCCTCTGAATTATGAGATGTCCTACTAGTGAGTACAGGAGGAATCGCATTACTAAAATAAGAATTAGGGAATACTTACTAGAATAATGTTTCACAAGTTCCTGTAGTGAAGAAAATGTGAGTACCGGAGAAATATAATATCCACCGTTGTCCAACATTCTAATCTTATAGTGTTTGATTATATCTCCTCGGGTGGTGTCTTTGTCTCGGACAGAAAGCGAATATGTACCTAAAAAAAAAGTACAATATTAATTTCTACTTTATGTTTATTCGCCCAGTCACTGAGGTAAGGCTACAGTCATTTTGATTACAGAAAACAACCACTAAACTTAAGCCTTAGTTATTATAAAGTGTTTAGAAAGCATAAAAACAGAGCCTCATGTAGAGTTGGGGCTGTTAGAGCAGGGGCAAACGCAGGATTTGTAGAGGGAGGTTTCCACACCACGCCACCAGTGGGCATGACCAGCATGCACAGGGGCGTGGCTATAATTTTAGACAGTGCCTGGCTGCTCTCCAACTCTTCCTATCCCCATATTATATATGGGCAATGCTGTGTGCACTACTGTTAGGTGCACGCAGCTCTCCCTTTTCAAGCAGAGCCATGTGAAGTGGGGGAAGGGTCCAGCCACCTCAATTATACAGTGCCCCAGGCTTGAAGGGGGGTTTCCAGGCACTATGTAACCCCGCTCGGTTTGCCTATGTAGCGTTACCTCGAATTGTTATTTTTCTTGCTCCACACACAAAATAGATACAAGTTCTATGCTTACCATGCAAGTACTAACATGCCAGTCAGTTACAGCTTTATTTATATAGTTGAGATGGGCGTAAATGTAATGAAACTCTAAATATGGACAGACATATTTTATAGTAATAGACCATTCAGGTTTTCTTGGACATGACCTATGATCAGTAGTATTTATAGGATCATCTTCCAATCGCAGGAGACTTGGATGCTCAGCCCAAACACGCAACAACCTGAATGTCATCAAATTTGGCCACTTATATGTGTCTCATAAATACATTGTTTTCACCCTTCTCTTTTTGCTATTTGATTTGTGTCTAAGAGGTAAAGCTTTACACAGATCATTATAGTAAAGTTCCCACATGCTTGCATACCCTAAAGAGGGCACACTTGACTGTGACATAGCAAGACACAGGGTGATCCTGATGTAACACACCATGGTCCTGAATTTCTGGCTGGATGGTATCACAGATTTGCCCTGGAGATTTGCATCACATACAGGTGTCCAACTGGGCAGATATGTTTGCGTAGCGGGTGGGTAGAGTGATTGTAACACATGAGTTCCAATTGGTGTGGTCAGTCAATCACTGCACATACATAAAGAAGATATTTGGGCAACGGTTTTCTGGCTTAACTGTTGGATAGCCAACAATCCCGATTAGCATTGATCATTGATATATTGATCTCTAACAAGCGGTTGATGTTTGAATCCGAACCCCTATTTAGATGCCCCTTCCATTTATTATGGTCTCCTCCATTACCAGTCCACCCACCCTAAGGTCTTATCAGCCCTCAGAAAATAGTTATTTGGTCTTTTGTAAATTTTTGCAAGCGCCGCTTCCGGTCATTTCTGACCTATGGTTTTCCAAGTAACCAATATATTCAATATGCTGCCGTTTTATTGTTGCAGGAGCTGTTATTTTTAAGAGGTGTCATCAGATCATTGAAATGTTGGCACTAGCACAAAATATTGTGGGAGATGAGTTTCGGCCCTGATCACAGCCCTCGCAGCCCTGTCTGCTCTAGTGTGGCTTTATTTTGGTCACATTTTGGACAAATTTCAAAACTACTTCCCCCATGAAGAGTATCCACATAAATGGCAGCATGGTGGCTTAGTGGTTAGCACTTCTGCCTCACAGCCCTCAGGTCACATGTTCAATTCCCAACCTTGGCCTTATCTGTGAGGAGTTTGTATGTTCTCCCCGTGTTTGCGTGGGTTTCCTCCAGGTGCTCCAGTTTTCTCCCACACTCCAAAAACATACTAGTAGGTTAACTGGCTGCTGACAAAGTTAACACAAGTGTTGGGGAATTTAGACTGTATGCTCCAATGGGGCAGGGACTGATGTGAATGACAGATTATCTATGTACAGTGCTCCAGAATTGGTGGCACTATATAAATATGTGATGATTCTGGCACGTTGACTCAAAAACATCCCTTAATGAATATCATAGCAAACATTACTGTAAGATTAGGGTGGTGTACCTGTGTGGGAAGGAACTGAATCCTGTAACTGTACAGTTTCAACCACAGATCTTCAGAAGAGATAAATGTCAGGGACATACCTTTCTACATGTTCATCTGAAGCGATGGGTTTCCTGTGTATGTATACCCAGGAAACACATTCACAGTGTGAACTTTACAGTGATTGTATAGGACTCTAAAAATTGAATGTGACTTAATAAAACAAAAATATATAAACAGTGTCTTGTACTCGTTAAATGTTTTATTTGTTATAATTTAAACTATATTTTTATATTCTTTTTTTATATATATATATATATTTTTAAAAAAAAACTTGTTAGAAGTTTACCAAATTTACCCGAAATATGAATTAATATCTAATGAAGCATTTCTTCTTTTCTTCCACACTTCATGTAACCATTATTTTCTTTTTTTAGTGTGGGTAAAGACCCACACACGGAGATAGACCCCCTCCAATAACAAGGTTTT
Source organism: Mixophyes fleayi (assembly GCF_038048845.1). Classification (NCBI taxonomy): domain Eukaryota; kingdom Metazoa; phylum Chordata; class Amphibia; order Anura; family Limnodynastidae; genus Mixophyes; species Mixophyes fleayi. Next base: position 22,649,683 of record NC_134404.1, on the reverse strand, counting down.
CTATCCCTGCGGAAAATCTTTTATCAGGTAATTTACTAAGAAAATGTCCCGAGGCAGCTGAGAGATGCCTAGCTCTCTGGTGATACTGGTTGGCAGTGGTAGGATGAGTCTTACCCCTTGCCAAGCCAGTCCTGGAACCCATCTGTGCATATTTGAGCTGTCATGCCAGAGTCTACAAACAATATATTACAGTTAAAAAATAAATATATTAGTAAAACATAGAAAAAATACTTTATTTTAATAATACAGCATTTTTTCCTTTGGGCACCCCCAGCTAAGATGACGTTAGCAGTCAGAGGACAGTAGTGGTAGTTGTCCTTGGCAAATAGGCTTGCTGGTGGCGATAGCTAAATATATATATTGGGCAGTAGTCTTTACTGATCGCAGTCTTTGGTAAATATGGATAAACCCTAAATACTGCATTTAGGGCATATCTCCCTTTAATAAATAGGGGCCTGATTCATTAAGGATCTTAACTTAAGAAACTTCTTATTTCAGTATCCTGGACAAAACCATGTTACTATGCAAGGGGTACAAATTAGTATTCTGTTTTGCACATAGGTTTTTTCATGTAGCACACAAATACTTGATAGCTTATTTGTACACTGAAATTTAAAGTTGATATTTGTGTGCTACATGAAAAAACAGTCAGTATTTAACTTATGTGCTAAACAGAATACTAATTTGTACCCCTTGCAGTGTAACATGGTTTTGTCCAGGAGACTGAAATAAGAAGTTTCTCAAGTTAAGATCCTTAATGAATCAGGCCCTAGAAAACTATGTATATCTGAATATGTTAACATGCGGCCATACCAATTTTTGAGCCACATTCAAATTAAATATTGACGACCATGAACAATTTTAGAATATGGTGGTGAAAGACGTAATATTTGAGCAATTAAGGGGTTACCATTATTTACACCAGAAGGAAGAAAACTGCAATAAGTAAATAGTTTCAAAAATAAGTCATTTCTCAGTCTACATAACAATATACATAAAATAATCCAAAGTTATATAGTTGTATGCAATACCTAAGCTTGTTTCACTGTCACGGATGAGGAAAGTTCCTGGGACGTTCTCTGGGGCTAAGAGTTGTCTTTCAGCATCCTTACGGTTGATGTTATTAAAATAGAATCTGTACGTAGAAAATGACATGTTACCCATGAGTTCTCGTTAAGTATTATATACGTTGTGACAGTGTCTGTAATCAGTATTACTGGGGAAAAACGCAAACTATAAACTTACGTAATGTATTACTGGGGAAAATGCAAACTATAAACTTACGTACTTCAATTATTTTACGCCACCTCTCTAAGAATTTACTTCATAGCAACAACAAAGATTTTTAAGAAATTACTTATTATGATCTACTTCTAGGGACTGGTAATATAATGGGCCTCATGTAGAACTGGACTCAAACTCCATATAAAGTACAGGCATAAATTTGTCCGAAAAAAAGATTCATTGTTCGTAGTATGTGGACTTGGGGCGCATCTCAGCTAATTGCCATTATTATCAGTTCATATCTTACACCAGTGGTGGAGAACCCTCAACAGATACGTTTCCTGATAAGCGTATCTGCATCTGCACCAGATCTACTTCGGTCGCATTGTCTCTATAAGCGTAAAGTGTCGTATACACAAGATGCGGTTAATTCCTCATACAGATGCAAGTGTAAGGGCCAGATTTACTAAGCTGCGGGTTTGAAAAAGTGGGGATGTTGCCTATAGCAACCAATCAGATTCTAGCTGTCATTTTGTAGAATGTACTAAATAAATGACAGCTAGAATCTGATTGGTTGCTATAGGCAACATCCCCACTTTTTCAAACCCGCAGCTTAGTAAATCTAGCACTAAGTCTTTTTTTGTGGGCATGCGCAGTAGTGAAATTGGTTCTTCGTGCCACACATATAGACTTGTGTCCAACTCTATGTGATTCAATTCGATTAACACCTTATCATGTGCGATTGCATTTTTGTGCTAACATTCAACCCACTCACTTTTCCAATTCCAAGTTATTCACAGGTGTCACAAAGTTACTAGGAATGTATCCTTCTTCACCAGTAAGTTCAGATTTCGCCAACCACCAGTCTTTATTGGAACTGAATAAAAGGGGGAAAATAATTTATATTATATGTTACTTTTTTCAAACTGCCAAAATAATAATAATAATAATGATGATGATGCCAGGAAACAATTGATACAGAAGATAATCAATGCAACTGATGTTACAAAAACAAAACTGTAACAAACTGTTTACAATGTGTTGTGCTCATTAAACATCATTTAGAGGAATGTGTGACCAGTAGATAAAAAATAGAATTGAAATTATTTATGAATGTTAATCGGTCCTTAGCCGTGGCACCATACCAACCGGACAGGAGCATTAATTACAATATGTACATAGTCGCAATTTCATAGGTTTGCATTTTATCATTACTAAACTTTGGCAAACATGCTTTGATCTAAAATTAGCAGACACAATGCACTACAAATGTACCTCCGTCATCGTGGGGGCGTAATCTGAAATTAGGACTATGTTGTGGGATTTGAAATGCACTTGTCCTGTGAAGATTAAGGCTGCAATAAGGCTAATATAGCTCAGGCAATCTGAGATGCTCTGTGTTGAGTTTGCCAGCCAGGACTCTGAGACAATTAAATGTAATTCAAGGGCTGGAAAGGGTGCATTGATGGGGGGAGTACCCTGGTTATTTACGGGTGTCCAGAAGGTTGCTGTAACTGGGAGCAATCTCATACTTTCATTGAAACAGCTCTTGTACCATCCAAGCGCAATTATTCAGGTACGTATATTTACACGGTGGCTTAGTGGTTAGCACTTCTGCCTTACAGCACTGGGGTCATGAGTTCAATTCCCGACCATGGCCTTATCTGTGAGGAGTTTGTATGTTCTGCCCGTGTTTGCGTGGGTTTCCTCCGGGTGCTCGGGTTTCCTCCCACACTCCAAAAACATACTGGTAGATTAATTGGCTGCTAACAAAATTGACCCTAGTCTGTGTGTCTGTGTTAGGGAATTTAGACTGTAAGCCCCAATGGGGCAGGGACTGATGCGAGTGAGTTCTCTGTACAGCGCTGTGGAATTAGTGGCGCTATTTAAATAAATGGTGATGATGATGATAATGATACTCATTTAATAATAAAAATGTTCAAATACATACAAAACTAACATTCAATAATAAATAAGCCTGATCTTCCCACACACTCATCATTCATTTAAGAAAAATATGTTGCTTGACCAAGCTGTATTCTAGGTGCAAAGCAAGAAAATTAAACTTAATGAAGTAGGTGGTGCTAAACTGGTAGCAGGTGAGAATTGATGTAGCTTTTGTACTCTTTTCACCCTGTGCATTTTCTTGTAAGAGTAAGTAAGAACATCCATATCCCTATCTAACGGAGACTGTTCCCAAAAGCGTAATGTGAATCTTTATACATTTTATTAGCACTTACTCAGACAGGAGCTCCAGCTTTTCTCCTTTGTGCAGCCGTAAATCTTCATTATTAACCGGGGTATAATCATACAAAGCAGCAACAAACCTCGTCTCTGTACCAATAGAAGAAGACACTTGTGAATATTGTTTTCAGCGTTGACACGTGTCCGTTAAAAAGCGTACCGCTGTACACGTCCTCGAATTCAAATAGTACAATCTATTTCCTCCAAATAAATATTGTATTCCGAACATAAAGAAACCAGGTAACAGGGGTCAGGGTAGGTGTGAGGCACCAGAGAAGTAAAGGAATTTTTTTTATAACACATCATATTGTATATTTTGCTTTAAGGATGGTTTTTTATTGCACTAAATGTTCGATAACGTTACGCTGCTATTTTACACTGCTACTATGGTTTAGTTACCACCATAATACATCTCTACTTTTCTTGAAATCGCATAAGCCATCTAGAAGTTGATCTGAAATCCCCTTTGCATTGCGCCCCTTGACAATCGTTCCAACCCATATCAGCGAAATAACAACACATGAAACTTGTTTGGCACAGAAAGGTCACAGGTTTATTGAACTCAAATCAGCGGTGGCAAAAAAAGCATAAGTCAATCAAATTCCAGACGGTTCCCCATAACCCCCACAGAAGGGAAGTGTTATGAACAGTGAGCCCCCCCTTTTTGAAAGAGAGTGCTCCACCACCAGCAATCTAAGGTCCTTTCTCCTAAAAGCAATAACAATCTTCGGTTTTGCTTTTAGCGAAAGGCCTCATCATAGCTTCCCCCCATTGGCCCCTTGGACTTAATGTACATGTCCTGAACCATGTACATATATTTGATAATGTTCATGTGTTCCACAGGCCGGATCTCTAAGTAACAGGCCACAAACACCAGCATTCCATCTAACCAGTTGAGACAACCGCTGTAGGCATCTTCGCCTACCACACATGTACATATAGAGTAGAGATGAGAGAGAACCAGAAGGAATGCAAACTAGAGGGAGAACTAAATAGAGAAGGGGAGCGATCCTAAGAGAAGAGGAAATGAGAGAGAGAGAGAGAGTGGGAAAGGGGGAGAGAGAAAGAAGGACCAGATAAGGGGAGAGACAGCCAAACAGAGAAAGGGGGGAGATGATAAAACTGGTGTAGGTGAGAAAGAACCAGAGAGCATCAGAAATAGAGAGGAGGAGAGCACAAGAGAGACAGAGAGAGAAACAGAGAAGGAGATCGGAGAAAGAACAAGGGTGGGGAAAGATGGGAGAGAACTGGGGGGAGTGTGAACCAAAGCAAAGAGAGAGAGAGAGAGGAGGGGGGAGAAGAGAGAACCAAAGTGGGGGGAGAGAAGAGAAAGAGAACCAGAGGTAGAGCGAACCACAATGGTGAGAGAGAGAGAGAGAGGGGGAGAACAAATCATAGAAGGGGAGAGAGTACTGGAGGTGGGGAAGAGAAGACAGAAGCAAAAAGTGTGTTGGGGGCAAAAGAAGAGAGGATTAGATAGGCAGGAAGAGGAGTAAAAACATGGAGAAAATATAACCAGAATATGCGAGATTTGGAAAGGGGGTGTTAATAACTGGAGGGAGAGGGAACCAGATAGAGAAAAATAGAGAGAAGGAGGGGGGGCTGGAGTAGGAGAGTGAACCACAGAGAGGTAGAGATGAGCTTGAACCATAGATAGGAGGAGAGGAGAGTGAACCAAAGACAAGGGGGGAGGAGAGTGAACCATAGAGAGGGGGAGAGGAGAGTGAACCATAGACAGGGGAGAGGAGAGTGAACCATAGACAGGAGGAGAGGAGAGTGAACCATAGAGAGGGGGAGAGGAGAGTGAACCATAGACTGGGGGAGAGGAGAGTGAACCATAGACAGGAGAAGAAGGAGAGTGAACCATAGACAGGAGGAGAAGGAGAGGAGAGTGAACCATAGACAGGGGGGGAGGAGAGTGAACCATAGAGAGGGGGAGAGGAGAGTGAACCATAGACAGGAGAAGAGGAGAGTACACTATAGACAGGGGGAGAGGAGAGTGAACCATAGACAGGAGGAGAGGAGAGTGAACCATAGACAGGAGAAGAGGAGAGTACACTATAGACAGGGGGAGAGGAGAGTGAACTATAGACAGGGGGAGAGGAGAGTGGACCACAGACAGGGGGAGAGGAGAGTGGACCATAGAACATTAAGGACATTAAGAATATTTTTAAATACAAAGTTTGCAATGCTATGGCTCTCTCCAATCTGTAGCTATGTTAGAAACTATCACACCTTGTCAATGAGGAGAGAAAAGGTGTAAGCCTTTAAATGTGGTTAATGATCACTCCACACAAATAAGGATAAATGCAGAATACATATTTTACAAATTCCATAAGTGACCAGTTACACATGTTTGAAAACCACATATTCATATATATAAAGGGCTCACTGTGTATGCTCCCACAAACTTCACATCAACCTTAAACTTTAAACATTGCATGCAAATAAAGACGCGTAGACCTGGATAAGTTATTAAAAAATGGCAGGAATTTTATTGTAAGGATTCTATATTAACTAAAACCTATGGTGGCGGAGAAAGAGCACTGCGTAACAGCTCACGAGCTGATAGCACAAGATCACTTAGTGGACTGGCGCAAACCGCCGTGAGTCCTCAAATCACGGGGAACAAATCCCTACATACTTAGCGCTGAGTTGACGTCAGAGTGACTGCCCCTTACAACTCACACTGCCCTCCCTCACCGAGCCGAACAGGGACCCTCCTCACCGAAGGACCAAAAGGAGTTACTGATGCTTCAAAGGGGGCAGTGACCTACGACCAACTACCCGTGCGCCCATTAATCAGCCGCTGAACGCAGTGCCTTCCTACCCCACTTTAAAATACCCCACTAAAATTGAGGGATGGGAGGGTGGGATCTCGTGCTGCAAGTGAACACAAGCAGGAAGTGCAGCCTGCTATATTCTATCAAGGTCCCTCCCAGGTGAGCAACCATTGGCTGGAACCCACCCCATGATAAACTACACCAGGTAATTACTCAGCTTGTTACAAACCCTGTCGCCCTTTAAGTGCGTTCGTCCTAGAAGCCTCACTTGTCACAATGCACCACAGTGTTAATTAAACATACAACTTCAAGGAAAGTTATTAACACAAAGATCACATAATCATCATTGGTACACACCAATCTGAGCAATTGTTTTGCAACAAACAGCAAACAAATACAGTGGGCTTCCTACTTGCAGCAGCAATACTTCAAGTTCACTTGCAGTAATATCTACATGCTAAGTAGAATTTTACAGTGCTATCCCAAATGTGCGCAAAGACTGGAATCTCACACAGTTTATTATAATAAGCACCAATGTTTCAAATATTGTTCTTAAAATATTTTGCCTCTTACCTTGTTGCGATAGTCTCTTTTGAGCTAAAAGACTCTGTGGTCGACTTGCTGGAACCTGTTGTCAAAATAGAAAGTGAGACATTATTAACTTGTGTTATGACACAGTTCTGCATACAGACTCCCAGACATCAAACATTTCCTTCATTTAGAATGTACCAACTGTCTACTCACACGTTAGGCAGCCAGTTTGAGGATTGAACCAATAGTCATGAGAGTGTAGTCTATCAACTCAATAGGAACCAGTGATATCACTGAGGCATAACTATTGATTAACGCTACAAAATGGCCGCTTTCACTGTGTACGCGTGGCATGAACAAATATTACTTACAATGAACCAAGGTGACCAATTTGGACAGATCTATGAACTTTAGTGTAGTCATCTGCTGTCTGGATGTTCGGGGCATGTCTCAAAATGATCGGATCGCTTTTTGATCGGATCGCTTTTTGATCGGCTCATCTTCAGGCAAAATGATTGGTTTGGTTTCATTAGATTTTCTCTCATCTATGGTAATTGAGCTCATAATTATTCTTTATTACATGAGCTTTACCACTCATATAGAAAGAAAATATTGTGCACAGCTCCTTGTACTACAAAAAGAATGTCTCCATATTCTGAGAAAGAACGCTGGGCTGCCTCTATTACTGAATCTATATCATATCTCCCAACTGTCACAGTTTAGACAGGATAGTCCTGATTTGAGGGCTCTGTAGCACCATCCTGGTCTGGACAGCTCTGTCCCGTGGGACAGAAAGTTTGGAGGTATAACTAGATCCCCGCTGGTCTGCATTGGATGGGGAGGGGGTTGGGGGTGGTCCACCATGTTGAAAGCATTGCACATACTAATATTACCATTAGCATGGTAATTTTAACACAGATTTATGCTCGCTGCTCTATTTCACTAGCAATTGAATATATAGGTGGGAAATATGCAAGTCTCACCAAATTTATTTTTAATTGATTTAATAAAGGAATAAAATGTTATCAGAACTTTAATCGCTGATTGCCCCAAGTAAGCTCATTTTCCTTCTTTACTCTTTGTTTATACGGATCCAATGCAGAGACTGTCTTTTAAACCAGAGTTTTACTCTTATTGGGGGTGTATGCTATAGTTTCAGCCAATGCCAGCAGTCTGTGACACCAGGGATATTTACATATGTATTAATAGCATGGATCGCATTGAAAAAGGGAGGAGTCTGTTAATATGTCTGTCGCTACCACTGCGCGTGACTTGGAATAAATGACATACATATATGCCTTCTGAATTGTTTCCTTCTCTACTAGTATTTACCAGCTTACCTTAATTTTTCAACATAAATAAACATGTTATTGTATTATTTTTGTTGTATATATACAGCATATTCTATTTGCTTGGTACATACATACCAGAGGTTTGCATCATGTCACTTACTATTGGTGGGTGGGTTGGTTTGTAAAACTGCCCAGCAGTAGGACTCAGGTGACACTGTCGATCTTTTTTGTAGGAGAACCTTTTGCTGCCAAACAAGCCCATCCTTATAGCAAAAGAAAAAACACAATAATTTCTTATATTTCACACCATACTATTCGTGAACAATAAAGGGTCTTGGGCCTGATTCATTAAGGATCTTAACTTGAGAAACTTCTTATTTCAGTCTCCTGGACAAAACCATGTTACAATGCAAGGGGTGCAAATTAGTATTCTGTTTTGCACATAAGTTAAATACTGCCTGTTTTTTCATGCAACACACAAATGCTTGATAGCTTATTTGTACACTGAAATTTAAAGTTGATATTTGTGTGCTACATGAAAAAACAGTCAGTATTTAACTTATGTGCAAAACAGAAACTAATTTGCACCCTTTGCATTGTAACATGGTTTTGTCCAGGAGACTGAAATAAGAAGTTTCTCAAGTTAAGATCCTTAATGAATCAGACCCCTTGTGCTGTTGTGACCATGAAACTCACGTTATCAAACAGCAACAAGCACACGTTAAAGTTTATTATTTCCTGCACATAGTGGATAACGGAATTATGTGGGTTTAAACCGACAAGAGAGTGCAGCTTAGTAATTCACTAAGAATCAGTGACATCAACCAGACACAAGGTTTCATCATTGTAACATTGTATTGTATTATTTCGTATAGTTTTGTACTCATTAGAGTCATTTTTTTGTATCAAGATATATTGAAGAAATTGTTTATAATTAAGTCTGAGCATTCTTAAAGGAGTTGTACATCTGCTGCTATTCGCAAAAAAATGTTTTGAAGGAAAAGAGTTAATTTGTGTAGTGTACTTCAATAGTAAGTAAATATGTCCATTTTATATTTTTGTATCATTCCTAAATCTATAGTAAATTGTCCTCCAGCAGAATTAAAATATAACCTTTGTTTAGTATGCAATAATAAAAGACTAAGGGCCAGATTTACTAAACTGCGGGTTTGAAAAAGTGGGGATGTTGCCTATAGCAACCAATAAGATTCTAGCTGTCATTTTGTAGAAAGCACTAAATGAATGAAAGCTAGAATCTGATTGGTTGCTATAGGCAACATCCCCACTTTTTCAAACCTGCACATTAGTAAATCTAGCCCTAAGTTTGTCTATATAGATAAGAGAAACCAGTGAATTCTTAAAATCTGTAAATGTATGGGTTTATTAAAAATCGTAAGCTGAGCACGTTAAACTACCTTTATATACATAATATTTTTGATAAATAGACCTTACAAAGTAATATGGGAATAGAGAGTGCGCTTATAATCATCATCATCATCATCATCATCTATTTATATAGCGCCACTAATTCCTCAGCGCTGTACAGAGAACTCATCAGTCCCTGCCCCATTGGAGCTTACAATCTAAATCCCCTAACATACACAGACCAAAAGAGACTAAGGGCAATTTATTTTAATAGCAGCCAATTAACCTACCAGTATGTTTTTGGAGTGTGGGAGGAAACCGGAGCACCCGGAGGAAAACTAATCCTAACTGTAATCACAAATTAGATTATATAGAATGTGGTATTTAGGCTTAAAGCTGTTAAATATAAAGCTTTAATACTTTGTTCATCTTCTGTTATTCACCCCCACCTCCCCAATGTACCCTTTCAGAAGGATACCCCCACTGTACCTCACCCTACTTACTGGAATTAGCTACAAGTTATGAGCTGGGAGAGCCAAATCTATGCTTGGTATTTGGTTGTATGAAATTCCTGCCCACTTGCCAGTGGCAGGTCTCTCCTCTTTTGTGACAATAATCCCTGCAGGAAACCTCTGCTGGAGAGGTACATTAGGGGAGGTGTGCCTACCTAGCAAGGCTTATTACAAGATATACAGCCCCTTTAATTTTTACCAAATTCTCTTCTATATTTGCTTCACTGCAGTCACCATGCACCGCAGTTATATTCTCAATACCTCCCTTTAGATTTCCTGTCTCTGTGAGCAATTAAAGGTCTAAAGCAGGGGTGTCCAACCTTTTAGCTTCCCTGGGTCACATTGGCAGACAACGAGTTGGTTTGGGCCGCACATAAGATACACTAACAATAACGATAGCTGATCATCCAAAAAACCATAGAAAACATAGTTTTATATATATATATATATATATATATATATATATATATCACTTTTTTTTCAAATCCCCCTATACTTACCTTTCAATCGCCCTGTTCAAAATATCCTCTCTAGTTATTATACTATAATCACTTTTTGTATTGTTTCGATGCAATATCATTTAAGCCAGGCATTGTATATCAGGGTGCCCTGACCAGGCCTGCGGTACCTGACATATACACCACTGTGACCCCAAATTGTGACCTGTTTTGATAATTACACCACTATGTTAGTTAAGGGATAACAACTTATAATGGGCCAAAGAGAATAATATATAATGCTCCATTAGTATTACAAGTAGAAGTATGTAACAGGGAGATAAGGTCCATGATGCTCCAGGACCAGGTGACTTTTATTCACTTGTCAGCGTCCCTTGAAATAATGAAAAAAAATCCCCCTTAACTTACCTTTTAATCGGCTTGTTCTCCTGTCCTCTTCTCTTCTTTTCTCCAATTCTGTGCTGCTGATTGTTCTTCTCGCGCAGGTGTCTCCTCTGTGCTGCGCTCCGCAATGGATGTTGGGCGTGATGACATCACGCCCAACATTCACTGCGAACGCTGCACGGAGGAGGAGACACGGGAGGGAGCCGGAGAACCAGCTGACGTGACCGCAAGGTAAGTATTTTCTTTTCTTTTTTTTGCAGGATTTTTTTTTCCATTAAGAGTGCTGACCCCTTGCCACAACCAAAACTCCTCCTGGGCCACATTTACAGGCATGCTGCGCCACAACCCTGGTCTAAAGTTTATTAATCAGCAACTGAACGATTGCCATCTCAAAATTCTTTTTAACACATCCCTTCTGCCCTAGCTGAGCAATTGTGACAAAACCGTAAATGATATACAGTAGTACCTCTTTAAATTTATCTGTAAATTGCTGCATTCATTTGGTGCAAAATGTCACGTGGTCTTCATCTAAATTCTGATAATAAACAGAGAGAATCTGATTAAGGCTATGGTAAAAATTGTGCTCATTAACATCTTTATTAAATGGTTTCTACATTCACTGTTTTTAGTTGAAAAGTATCTAATGGAACTTTCTTTATTAACAAGAGTTTCAAACAGAAAATTCCAGTTCCTGTTAATCAGTCCTGCACATCCGCTTGGAGGTATTTTGGCCCATTACTCTAAACCAAACTTTTTTTTTAACTCTTTAATGACTTTTCATTTCAGCTCACATCACAAAAAAATCATTTGGGTTGATGTGAAGACTTTAAATATTATTCAGCGCCAGTCATTCTGTCGTAGATTGACTTGTGTGTTTCATATGCTTGTTAGGTTGCAAAACCCAAATTCATTTAGGCTTCAGCTAATAAATAAAGACCCTTCTCTTATAGAATTTGTTGGTGCAATTCAGCATTCATTGTTCATAATGATTGGATGTTGAATGAGTCTCCAACTGCTATCTAGAACTATGCTCAATCATTGGGAACTAGTGAAGGAATGTTTTCTAATACAAAAGTTAATTCTTTGTTGGAATCTTTATTCTCCACAACATCTTATTCACATTTACTTACCACCAGCATTGGTGTCAACTTCTGCCTAGTGAAGTGTACCTGGGGACCTTGACCTGTGGTTGCCTCACCACAAAATCTGACAGTTTGCTCAGACCACAGATCTCCCTGTTGATCACATCACTCACACATCACATCACTCCATTCCTTCAAAGTTTATCAACCCACATGCTCTCGCTTGGGGCAGCACGGTGGCTTAGTGGTCAGCACTTCTGCCTCACTGCACTGAGGTCATGAGTTCAATTCCCAACCATGGCCTTATCTGTGTGAAGTTTGTATGTTCTCCCTCTGTTTGCGTGGGTTTCCTCCCACAATCCCAAAACATACAGGTAGGTTAATTGGCTGCTCTCAAATTGACCCTAGTTTATGTTAAAGCATTTAGACTGTAAGCTACTATGGGGCAGGGACTGATGTGAGTGAGTTCTCTGTACAGCGCTGCGGAAATAGTGGCGCTATATAAATTGATGATGATGAAGGCAACTGCAGCAAGTATTAATTCAGTATCCCACCTGCACCTTAACGCACAACCTCATTACAATGGAGATCCTCTGGGTTCCCTTCACTTTTGTACAATACAACATGGGCTGTAGCCTAGGAACGTTGTTGCCAATTGTGCCGATAACACTTCCCTCCTTTCCAAAAAAGCTCTGACCTGGGTATCAACTCTTTGGGATTCCATTTAATGTTTCTGAAATTGTTTCCACTTTCAGACAATTAACCTTGGTCAGGTTTCCTGAGCTTGGCCCAGAAACTAGGAATAGAACTCCGGTGGTCACCTTCACGGACTTTCAGACTCCGTAGGGGATAGATTGTCTGGTTGCAACGTTTCTGTCTCCCTTGACCAGCTCATCATTCATTGTCACCTGATTGACATATATTACTGGGAAAGATCTCAAGAACAAGAGAGCACCTGGAGGATACAGCATTTTCTCCATTCTCCTAATGTCCTGAAGTCGCTGATCCCTCTTGTCAAGGAACCTATGTAGGTGGACCATTCTCCCCTGAAGAATGTAGCTAAAGATGCTCCTATAATTTATCTGAGCTCTCATGGAATAGTATTTGCATTGTACAAAAAAGAAGCCAGCTCAAGCAGGAGAATTAGATAGGTGTATTGATCCCCTCTCCAAATTTTACTTTGTGCTCAGCCAAAGCCTTGGCTTCAGGTACTCACAAGAGGTATAATTGCCCCCCCGCCCCCCCGAAGAAGTAGTACCCGTCACCAAACCTATGGCAAAGTTAAAAGGATGCTGATGAGGTGACTATGAGGCAGAATCAAGTTGATGAGATGGTAAGTGTCAGCCTTTCCCTTACAAGATACATCAGTTGAAGAGGATACAAAAAAGGTGGAAAGTTGTTAGGGTTTTCTATGACAAGAAAGATGAAATAAAAGATTTTGCACATGTATCAGAACAAAAAACAAGTCACAATGCAAGGCAGTAGCAGACAACCAACAGAGAGTAGAACAAAGAAAATCTTTCAGAGCCAGCAAGAGGTTACAGGACAGGCGGCAACCCCCTGGCACGCGTGCCAGACGTGGCACGCTGACCACTTTTGTCTGGCACGCCGGCACTGAAGCTGTTTCAGTAAAGCTGCCGATGACGGTCGAAACAGAGGTTCTGCGCATGCGCAGAAGCTCCGTTTCGGCCATCACCGGCTGTTTTATTGAAGCTGTTCCCGGGTTTCTGGAGGAAGACGAGTCTCCAAAGGTAAGTAAGAGCAGCAAATTGAGGGGCACATATACTTGGTATACTATGTATTTGTGGGGGCAACTTTGGCATACTATGTATTTGTGGGGGCAACTTTGGCATACTATGTATGTAACATTTTTTTTTACCATGCTCAACTATAAGGGGGGCCCCATGAAGTTGCTGTACTGGGGCCATGAATTTCTCTGGGCAGCCCTGGATATATGTATATATATATATATATATATACACACACACACCCAACTGGCACACCTGCGCTTGACTAGATTTTAGCCGGCACTCTAATAGAAAAAGATTGCCAACCCCTGGGTTACAGGGCAGGTGGCGAACAATAAAGTCCAAGGCAGGCAGGATGCAAAACCAGAGAACCCACCAGCAGGACAGAAACTAGACAGGGCGTCTACCAGGATAGAACCGAGAGGCCGCACACTCCAAACAGGCAAAGCAGAATGATCCGGCAATGGGGAGTCAGGCTGAGCTGTATTAAATAAAGTCTTAGGTTGCAGGACCAGCTGCAGAAATACTGAAAGCACATTAATCTATGACCTGCTGGAATGAGTCCCAAAATGAATATCATATGGACTGTAGATGGCAAACTGCAGGAAAGATCACAGGATCCTGACAAAAGGGTTTCAAATTGTAAGTGTGTATGGGAAGCGATGGAATGGGGAAAACGGTATCCAGGCAAACACCAAAACAAGAAAACCCCAAGGATAGGACTTGATCACTGCCTAGAATGGCCTCTCGGAAACTACTTAGGCTTTGTCTGTTCACAGTTTGACAGGGCACTAAGTACCAAAGTGACCTCTGGACTATCTCTAATCTCCAAGTTAACGGGAAGGAAGATCATAATACACTCCTTACGGTTTCTTCTCGTTATAAGAATTATGCTGATAGATGTTGATTTTCAACTCTTTTGTTACATCCAAGAGGTAAGACTCAGCTCTCCGGTAAAGAAAGAATATCCAAAGTACCCTTTCTCAAATCATCTCCTCATTTCATTGGGCACCATGATATTCTGGAACAAATTTTTGCTGACATTTCGACTTAAACGCCTCTAAGCCTACAAGTACATAATGCCTTCCATGTTTCTCTCCTCAAACCATTAGTTATCAGTTAACTTTCCTCCACGGAACTTTCTCCTAAACACTTTGTGACTGACTACCAACAGGACTGTGTGGTAAAACAAACCCGAGATTCTAAGATGTCCTATTGATAATTGTTTTACTTGAGCGACTGGAAAGGATATGGGCTTGAAAAGAGATTTTGGATCAAAGTCACTGATGTTCAGTCTTGTTTTCTGTGTTTTAAGAAAACAGAATAAGTCAGAGCAGAGCATTGAGATTCAGGACCTGGGCAAGTCTCGGTGGGCCGTGGGCCGCCTGTTAACTACCAGTGGTTTAGATAAAAGGTCAGCTCAGTGCACACAATGCCTCACTATCAACACAGAGCGTCCACATCTTCACCCACAGTCTGTGAAGCTCTTTTGATCAGGAAATGATTTATTTCTACAAGAAAACACATTCTGGTGACCACCAAAGACTATATTTTTAGATAGGAGAGTCATGTAAGTGAGGTATTATAAAACTCCCAAAACACGATAGCTTGGGACATGGCCTAGTAGCCAACGTACGTTGTCCGCTCAGAGACCTGTCTATCTGACCTTGGTAGTCTATTGCACATATGGGGTCTGATTCATTCAAGAAAGTAAGGCTGAAAAATTAGTAAGTTTTCTCCTGGACAAAACCATGTTACAATGCAAGGGGTACAAATGAGTTTATTATTTTGCACATAAGTTAAATACTGACAGTTTTTTCATGTAGCACACAAATGCTTTATTTTTACACTGAAATTTAAAGTTGATCTAGAACATGCCATATCCCAACTATAAATATGCCATTACATTTTAAATTTGCCTCCCCCCGATGCACCATGGTTTTACCAAGTTGCAAAGTTACTCATTTTTTGGGCTTACTTTCCTTAATGAATCAAGCCCATGGTGCCTGTGAATTAGAAAGGAGTCATGTATTTTGTGAGAACTTGTGTCTCTTTAAAAAGTTTTGTACAAATTTGTGTATGTGAACTTTTTTGGTTATTGAAAAGGTCTTGATGTGATACTATGTTATAGTACAATTTTTTTTACCCTAAGTCTCTGTTCACATGCAATCACAAGCCCGCAAAGGTAAACAGCTCAAACCATTGATGTATAAACAGCAGGCTGTTTTGCTCTATATAACGACAATTAATGTCAGACTTTTCTGATGAATGGTTAAGACAGGAAATAATAGAGCTATTTTTGTTGCATTTCAGACAGTCTGAAATGAAAGCAAGCTTGTCTGCCTATTTATCCTTGCACGTTACATTACTGAAAGAGAGAGTATTCAAATACTAAGTACCCTATTAATACCAGATATACCTGTCTGTCAAGGGTGGACCCTGATTTACATAAAGAGTTCTATTTCCCAATTGCATACGACCACTTCTCCTGTCTTGTATACTATGTTATGTTATTTATGTATAAGGATAACTGTACAATTCTACTTCTCTTCTACTACTCAGGAGCTGTCCTAATTTTGCATAATGTTAATAATGTAATTGAGGCAGGAAATGTAGTCTTAAAGACCACTGAAATCTGTTGCCAAATATTATACATTCATTGTTTTCCAACCTTTTAGCTTCAAGCAGACAGGTTTGGTTGCAGTAACTTTTCCTTGTTGCTGTATTAAATCTCCCTTAATGCTCAACAAGTCTGAGAGACTGAGACTAAGGGCCTGGAGCAGAGTTGGGCTTAACTTACGTCCCAAAGGTGCTCCCGGAAAATAGCGTTATTCAGCCCATATGCTGAATAGGAGGCATCTCACGATGCGCCAAACACTGCATCTGTAGCATATGCGACAGGCGTATTTACACCCACCTACACCTATACAGAACCTGGTTGCAAGCGCATTAAAACTCCGCAAGCATTTGTTTTCATACATTAATGCAGCTGTAAAAATTCATCTGTGTTCGGGTCTGCATCAGCTCGCTATTTCGTGAACACACTCTTACTGTATGCAACCTAAGTTAGAATGCCCCTTCCCAGTCATTACTCTTCGTGCACAAGCAGGATCAATTGTGCACGGGTGCAATTCTGCATGGGTATAGGTACTTGCAGGTTTTTTGTGGCCATGCGTAGAGCGAAGACATGCAATTTCAGCTATGCAAATGGGTGTATGTTTAACTCTGCATCAGGCCCTAAACGTTTATAGGGCAAGACGGCGGCATTTGAGAAGGAGCAGAAGTTTGCACGGGCCGAGGTCAGGAGCAGTGGAGTGGGGACGTTCCTAGCAAAGTAGGGAGTAGAGGTACAGGTGTGCCTACTTTTTAGGAGCAATGCAGTGCAAGGAATTTCACTTTGCAGAATGAGGTTATAGAAATGCGATTAAAGGTGCTGTTCTAAAATAGTAGGTCGTTTGATTTTGACATTTACACTTTTGCACTGTGCTTTGTCATAGGTCAAACATGATTTGGGGATGGGCTTTGTTTAAAAAACTGGATATTCCATGTATATATGGATACAGTTGTTGCTAAGGAAGGTCAGTTAGTCACAACCTTAGTGTCACCAGCAGTGTGTTTCTCAGCTTTCAACAGCCATTTCAGGCATAAGTGTAAGTGCTAACACAGTATTGGGAGTTATTCTTCAAGCATAAGGATTTTATTGAGGCAAATCATCTTCTTTGGAGTCACCCTTTAATTTAATAATTGTAGCTAATTCATCACATGTTATTCCCCCTGCAGCCCAGATAACAGCCTGTGTGAAATGTTATATAAATAGCCTGTGGAAGTGAATCTCATACCAAGATATTTCGCTCACATGTCTCTGTAACATGTCACAGTTAGCTAAAGTGTCACTTCTCAAATGAAGAGGGAACATAACTTATGTGAGTGAATGAAAATGTATAAATTGACACTGAAAGCAGTAAGAGGTGTGTGGAGAGAGAGAGAGCGTGAGGGGGAGATAGAGAGAGCGAGAGAAAGGGAGGGAGACAAGAAGAAAGGGAGAGAGAGGTAGGGGGAGAGAGAGAGAGAGAGGAGAGAGGGCGAGAGAGAGGGGGAGAGAGAGAGGGGAGAGAGAGAGAAAGAGAGAGAGAGAGAGAGAGAGAGAGGGAGAGAGAGAGAGAGAGGGGGAGAGAGAGGGAGAAAGAGAGAGAGAAGGAGAGACAGCGAGGGAAGAGAGCGAGAGAGAAAGAGGGAGAGAGGGAGAGTGAGAGAAAGGGAGAGAGACAAGAAGAAAGGTAGAGAGAGGTAGGGGGAGAGAGAGAGAAGGAGACAGAGCGAGGGAAGAGAGGGAGAGAGAGAGGAAGGAGAGAGAAAGGGGGAGAGAGAGAGAGAAAGAGAAAGAGAGAGAAGGAGAGAGAGCAAGAGAGAGAGGGGGAGAGAGAGAGAGAGAGAGAGACAAAGAGAGAGAGAGAGAAAGAGAGGGAGAGAGAAGGAGAGAGAGCGAGGGAAGAGAGGGAGTGAGAGAGGGGGGAGAGAGAGAGGGAGAGAGAGAGAAAGAGATAGGGAGAGGGAGAGAAAGGGAGGAAGACAAGAAGAAAGGGAGAGAGAGAGGTAGGGGGAGAGAGAGAGAGAGAAGGAGAGAGCAAGGGAAGAGAGGATGAGAGAAAGGGGGAGAGAGAAAGAGAGGGAGAGAGAACGAAAGAAAGAGAGAGAGAAAGAGAGAGAGCGCGAGGGAGAGGGGGGGAGAGAGAGAGGGAGACAGAGAGAAAGAGAGAAAGAGGGAGAGAGGGAGAGTGAGAGAAAGGGAGGGAGACAAGAAGAAAGGGAGAGAGGTAGGGGGAGAGAGAGAGAGTGAAGGAGAGAGAGCGTGGGAAGAGAGGGAGAGAGAGAGGGAGAGAGAGAGAGAGGGAGAAGGAGTGGGAGGGAGAGAGAGGGAGAGGAAGAGAGAGAGAGAGAAAGAGAGAGTGAGATAAGTTTCTGATGATGCTCCACACCTACTTAGTCAGGCTACTGTCAGACACGCAGACCCATTTTCAGAAAAGCAATCACAGAGAGAGGAGGACAGAGAGAGAGAGAGAATGAGAAGGGGTGAGAGAGAAGGAGAAAGAGAGAGAGGGGGAATGAGGGAGAGGAAGAGAGCGAGAGGAGGAGAGAGAGGGAGAGAAAGAGAGGGGGAGAGAGTGGGAGAAAGAGGGGGAGAAGGAGAGAGAATGCAAGAGAGAGGGAGGGCAAGAGAGAGAGCGCTAAGTTTCTGATGATGCTCTCTATCTACTTAGTCAGACGGCTGTCTGACCCTCAGACCCATTTTCAGAACCGCAACAAAGAGTTTTATATTTTTGGAAATCCTCTCCTGGGGTCTCCTTTGCCTGGGGTGAGTGTGTCTGTATCCCATTGTGTGTGACTCTGATCAGCAATGGAGAGTCGTGTTTGCACCGGAGGCTGGAGACAAGTCACCAGTTCATATGACTGCTGCGAGCAGAAGAAATACTGCTCAGACTGGGAGGAGCTTTGAGAGCGTTTTTTCATTATTTGAAATTTATACATGCCAACAGAGGATGGACTACAGGGGGTCCAAAGATTTGGGGAGCCAGGAAATGTCAGGTCAGCCCCTCCTCCAAGGCCTGAGCTCCATGTGAAGCCGCTGCAGACGCTCAGAAGAGGCCCAGGAGGCTAAAGCTGGACCTTTACCACATCTTGCTGAGGAGCCTGGCTATGCACAGTTCCGCCCTCTGCATGCCAGGACATGCTCAGTGAGCCTGACATCTAAGCATATGACATGTGATATTGCCTTGGCGGATCATGGAGCACTACAAACCCCATCACCTCTTATTTACTGGATCGTGATCATAACATACTGTTTTGAATATTAAATATTACATTTCAATAAACTTATTGATCCCAGGAGATATAAACAAATATTAAATAATACATAATTAATGTATAAATCATAAGGATGCAAGTCGCAGAAAATGTGGTGTAGTTGTTCGATTATGAAAAACAGGGACACTTTCATAGGGAAAAAAACAGGGCCAAATCTTTAAATCATGGGGCATTCTATGGAAATAAGGAAAAGGGCCTCATTTAAGAAGCTCCATTATCCTATGCACTTTGGTAGAAATCTAGGTGCACAAAGAGAGGCGCATGGTGGAACCAAAACTGATTTTGCTCCACACCTTGTCCGTTTTTCAGCTCCATAGACGGCAGATATGACCTCCTCGCATTTAACGCCCACCTGAGCCTTGGAGTTCTACTAATAAAAACCTTTTTTAAATTTCCGATCCCAATCCCCATTTAGAAACACGTTTATCTTTTAAAGGGCCAGAGCCTATTGCAAGAACATTTTGGTAAAATGTTTTTTTCCTGTTTACAGATGTCCTCAAGTGGGACTTTGTCTGTCTTACATTTCCCAGTAATACAGACTGAGTCTGACTGTCAGATCTGCGTCATCCTCATCCGCTGACGCAAGCTGAATTACAGTATTTCCGATGATGTGGATTCACCATGTACTTACACCATATATATCTCTATATCTCTATATTTGTCCATTGTGGATAACTTTAAGACATTCAGCCATATTTAATGAGGCGACAGGTTAGGAACCAGTGACATCCCTGAGGTTTGAGGCACAACTTGAGCCTCAAACCTCAGTGATGTCATTGGTGTTTAGCAAGGATGCATTCTCACCTCTAGTAGCTCAGCCTGCAACATTTATGTCGCCAATGTGGGTAGGTGATAAGTGCACTTCAAGAACCTACTATAGCTGGAATTTGGACTTAACTTGAATTGTTGTCTAGATAAATTACATTTATTATATTATTGCAGCTATTATCAGCTGTTGACTTATATGACACCATTCTGAAATACTAACATTAATTTGCAATGTGCGTTCTAACATTACATTGCAATACATTATAGGCTAAATTATCATTACTAAAACAACATCATTTTTCAGCATCCCCAACTATTTTTGTGAAATGCTCAATTTATTTACGTTTACTCCATTAAACAAACAGACACAAACATTTTTTTTTCCTATAACAAAATAACGTTTATACGAAATAGAATATGAACATAATCTTTATATCAGACTAACCATATCAAGTGCCGCTAACCATGATTTAAATTGTAAACATTTATGTTTTTCAGTTAACAGGGAGACTATTGTATAATGTTTTCTAATTAGCTTCATTTACTTAATAACAGTGTCCCTTAACCTCTGCTACCTCCGAACTCTACATATAAACGAAGTCTATGGGGTATATTTACTAAACTGCGGGATTGAAAAAGTGGAGATGTTGCCTTTAGCAACCAATCAGATTCTAGCTGTCATTTTGTAGAATGTACTAAATAAATGATAACTAGAATCCGATTGGTTGCTATAGGCAACATCTCCACTTTTTCAAACCCGCAGTTTAGTAAATCTAGCCCTGTATGTGTTTGAGTTCTAATTGGATACAGGAATAAAGTGAGGCAGGATATAGACTAATATAAAAGGACATAACCTGGAGATGCAAAAAAAATAAAATAACTTTTAATAAAAGTCTAAAGCAAAACAATAATAATAATTATTTATTATTTCATACCAATTATATATGGAGTCAATTTTCACCAACAAGCATAAGAATAATTTAAATATGTATGAGAAGTACTCCTAATATTATTATGTGCTAATTAGATTTACCAAACGCAGCATTCAAAGCCCAACGGCTCTCTCGTCTGCAACCCTCCATCACCGAGCAGAAAATGACATTTTATGGCCAAGGTTTTGAGTACTTTCCTTGGTGTACACAACATTTTCAATATTAGATTACCCTGCTATAGTATTATTACTATTATTACTAAAACAATTTTTTTTTTCCAACAGCGGCTACTGCTATTATGGAAAGCACCATTTATTTAACTTTACCACATTTATTGAACAAATAGATACAACTAATATGTTTTGCTGCACAAAATAACATGTTAACAATATCATTAGATTCTTTACCAGTGATGGGCAACCTGATACACTTCAGGGGCCACATAGGTGGCCCTCTAACCTTCAAAAGGGCCACGCGTTACCCTTCATCTCAGAAATATGATAAAACAAGACATTTAATCAAAGAAAGAGACACCTATCTGTAATAACATGTCAGCAGGCAGTTTACACAAGGAGCTGGGGCCACGGGTGAAGGCTTGGAGGGCCGCATACGGCCCTATGGCCGTCTGTTGCCCATCAGTATTCTAGAACATTGAATATTGGTTCAGCTCATATAATGGTCATGCAACTGCCCCAACTATAGATCCACTTTAACCACATATGACCTAATCCCTACGTCAGTAACTGAGCTACCTGGGAAAACGGTAGCATATAGTATCCAGGGGTCCAGTGGGGCTGTGGGGCAGGGGGGCATTTGCCCCCTGTCCCAGAGTGGTCTACTTTGGGTTGGGCTACCTGCATTTTTCTCCCCCGAGTCTCACCCCCCTTGGCTAAAATTTGCCAACCAGCCCCTGATAGTATCACACGACAGTACAACGGCCACGGTACAAAGAAGTCATGAAGGTAGAAGGGTCTGGTGGTCTTTGTACCCCTGGATTTATTGTAGGTGCTCCCTCGGCTGTGCAGATAATCAGTACAAGCTTAGATTTCCCTTACCATAGATATACAAATAATATTACTGTCCTATACCAGTAACCATAGAACTTTTTCAACAAGATTTTCATGTATCAGCTTTTCAAATGACTTGTAAAACTCATTTATTATACTACAGTTTCTGGTATCGGTAGGGAACATGGTATTGTCATCTCTCATGAGCGGGGTCCTCTCCATGTCCATTGTCCATCAATCTACTTTGTATGTCCCTACTATATCCCTCTTATTATAACACGGCACACTGTTTGCACCATCTGCTGTTATCCTTGTATCTCTGCCATGATATCTATCTATTCTTGTTCCAGTTATTGCGCTCATGCAGTATCGTGTGTTTATGTATTATTATTATATTGATAATAACCTAGCTGTGTTCATACGTTTTTAACTATATTCTTATACTTCTGATTTGTATTTTTGACGTAACGGTGCTATGAAATCTGTGGTGGCGTATAAATAAATTTTGATGATGATGACTATTCCGGGTCCTCACAAGAGGGCCACATCTGGACAACTTAAAAGTTCAGACAACCGGTATGAAGCCAAAAAAATAATTTGGACTACGTGACGTGACTGGAGGGACAAAGAGGGGAACGATCATGTTCGGTAGGGTCGCATGCAATCCTTTGGCCGCATCTAACAAGGTTAAACCAGTAGTTTGGGGGGGAGAACAGAGGGCTGTTTGGGACCCTCAAAAACACCATTTAGACATTATTAAAAAGATATGTCTTTGACTGCATTACTACATGCCATTTCTGTTTTATACTTTTATACTTTAATTAATCAAAATAACTGTTCAACACATATTACATAATTTACATTTAATGGTAAAATGTAATATGATTTACTTTTATATTACATTTAACCGTATAACATAACATTTAATGGTATAATAATTACACTGTATAATATTACATTTGATTATAATATTAGCCATATCATATTACATTTAACGGTATACTATAACGTAATTAACTTTTATATTAAATTTATGCTTTGATAGTTGTATATAGTAAATAACTTCATACCAGTGATTATAAAATTCCAATGAATATAATAAAGGCTTCTCTAGCAAAATGGGAAATTCAACAATTAAATGCGGTTATATTGAAATGACAATTCTGTTTTAGCTCTTTATTTAGAATTATAATTTGCTTGCTAGTGTTTATGAAAGACCCCAATTACATTTTAAATAAAGATATGAATAAATGATAAAGCAATTAATGGATTAATTAATGAAAGTATCTCCTTGAAACAAATGCGTAAAGCTGATTGTTTTTCCAAAATGCGCGCGTTCCTCTCTCTTTTACTTTAACAGAGCCCATGATGACGGTGCTAATGAAGGGCTAATTAAGGGCCGTACAATTTTGGGCTATCGTTATCGCTGCAAGTTGTCACAATTTGCTTTATTTCAGCTGAAGCCTTGATGATATTTACTGCAGAAGTCTTTACAGTTGTGATTGTTACTGACTGAAATGCTCCTTATTTTCTATGGACTGGGAGATACAAATACTTGTTCCAACCATTACAAAAAATATGATACTTATGTTTTTACACACAAATCCTCGCACTTTTTTTATCACAAGTAAATTTTGTTCTTCAACACATTAAAAAAAAAAATGCTCCAGAACACAAAAAAACTAATTGTAGCTGAAATAGTTTTATTACTGATACTAAGCAGCTAGAACGTGACCTGATATTATCCCTGCAGCTTGCTTTATGTAACGGACACCTTTATAAGATACACAAATATTTCCCCATGTGTTACGGTAAAAGTAGTGTCAACAGTGTGTTAAATAGTGTAGAACATTTTTTTCACCAATACCGAAAGAGCTAACGCTTGGCCATGGATCAAACGCTCAATAATAAAGTTGTTTTTATAATATTAGCGCAGGCGTGTGATCTGTTGTCCGGAGACCTGAGTTAGTGTAAGTTCCAAAATCCAGAAAGAAAACGAAAACTCAGCCGTCTGGTGATAATGTCGACACAACGACATGGTCATACTGAGATTCCAACCTACGGTCACTGTGAGGAGCGCTGCTAAACCATTTATCAAGGAGGGAAATGCCAGAAGCAATGTGGGGAAATATTAAAATTATAATTTAGGATATTTTCGGAACGACGTTTCGAATTACAAAACAAGCTCTTGCATAAAAATCCCTGAGCCCCCCGATAATAGATCCTATACCTGAAAACACTAAAAGCGTTGTGTAATATTTCTTTGCTTTAATATGATATATTATTACTACTATAGTCCTCAAAAAGTCGACAAATATGGGACTGTCCTGAGCAAAAAGGGGATACATTGTATGAATGCACCTTAAATTTTTGTGCCCCTCTCTCCAACGTCCGTTCCTCTCCCCCATATTACCTTTACTGGGAAATATAGACAGCTGATAAAGACAGAGTAGTAGTAAAAAAAGGAGATTAAACAGAAAATAATATTACAATGACCATGAAACCATTTATTTTGCTGCCCTTCTAAACATCGCTCCTTAGGCAGTTGCCTATAGATAGTAGAGAACTGGACACCAGATATATGAATATGACATATAAAAAGCACCAAAATTAACTAATGACTTACCTCACTCTTCACTGTCCTCAGAACCCCAAAAGTCCATAGAAAAGTCTGTATTACACCTAATTGCTGCTCATTATTAAGTACCCACGCAGTTCTGTTTTCCTTGTGCTCTGTCTGTTAGACTAACACACGACTAGATGCTTCCTGCCAGCCCTTGTATGATAAATCTCTTTGGTCGTGTTGTGTGTTGATGACGATGTCAAATACCTTAAAATAGCCCGCAGAGTGTCGCTGGTTACCTAAGTTCCCACTTTATCCAGCTAGCAATTGCAGAACTTCTCTTCTCATAAGGGTGCATCATTGTACATGGAAGAGGAAATATCTGAGTATCATAGACAAGAGGCTCTTCCCACCAAGGTGTAGACCTGACTGCACGTGTTTAGTTTTTATTTCTTCTGAGAACAGGGAAACGTCTAAAAGTTTCAGATCTAGAATTATATTTTTATACTTCCAGTGTGGTCTGTTTCAGTCCACCGCCCACTCAATGTTTTATTTTTAAATATTTATCTCACAGTTAATAAGTTGATTTACAAACATTCTATTCCATCTTCCTGGTGCCTTATAGTTGAGAAACATTTATCAGAGCACAATGTAAGGTGAATCCTGAGCAGCCGGATGTTGGAGCAATTTGGGAACGAATGTGGAGGATAAACTGTACAAATTCCAACATACTGGTATTGGACCAAGTGTTCATATCGAAGTGTGCATCCGGCCGTTTGCGCTACCCTGTGTTTAATAATTTGATGACATCCTCATGCACAGTGGCTCGGTGGTTAGCACATGCCTTACAGCGCTGGGGTCATAAGTTCAATTCCCGACCATGGCCTTATCTGTGTGAGTTTGTATGTTCTCCCTGTGTTTGTGTGGGTTTCCTCCGGGTGCTCCGGTTTCCTCCCACACTCCAAAAATATACTAGTAGGTTAATTGGCTGCTATCAAAAATTGACCCTAGTCTCTGTCTGTGTGTGTGTATGTTAGGGGATTTAGACTATAAGCTCCAATGGGGCAGGGACTGATGTGTATGAGTACTCTGTACAGCGCTGCAGAATCAGTGGCGCTATATAAATAAATGGTGAGGATGATGATGCACGTCAGTGTAGATCATCAGCAAATGTCACTTTGTACATTGTAGTATATAATGGTTGGCTAATTTGGAAATGCAGCAATATTGTTTCAAGAATGCAAAAAAACTAAAAGTTGTTGCAGCTTACTATCAAGTTTTGCTGTAGACATTAGGAAAAGGATGTACCAGCACAGTGTACCATATTTTCAAACTCACATGATACTTGATAGCTGAAATCTTTAGCACACAAGTCAAAAAAAAACTAACTTTAGAACGTACCTACCAACTTTATAGTTTGCACTATTTTGGTTCCATATCCCCCCGGTTTTTGGGGAAGTGAGTGTAAAATGACGTGATTTGAGTAACTCTGCTCCCCTCTGCTCTCGCAGTTTACCATCCCAGTTTGCCTCCAATTATGTCAAGGTCCCAGTTGCACCCAGTTCTCTATTAAAAGAGTGACCTGCTTTTCCGGGAGTTCCGTGGACCAGCTAGAAATTTGTGAGTCTCCCGGAAATCCCTAAAGAGTGAGCAAGCAGGCGCGGGCTGACGGATGTCAGCCCGGGGGGCGCACTGCCACACAGGCGACCGCATCACATGACACGATGCCCCCCTGCCCCCTGGCCCAGCCCGCCTCTGTGAGCAAGTATGCTTTAAAGAGGATCTGTCGCCGTTTTTAATCCATGAATACAAGATTAAATAAAGCACCAGAACCATTCAATGTTTTGTTTTACTCAAATGTCATTCATAGCAAACATTAATTCATGCACTCATCATCTCCCGCATCGACTATTGCAATTCCCTCCTTACTGGTCTTCCCAAAGTCAGACTTGAACCCCTACAATCTATTTTGCACGCAACGGCTTGATTGATTTTCCTTTCTTCCTCTGCTGAGCCGCTCTGTCAGTCTCTACATTGGCTGCCTGTATTTCAACAAATCCAATATAAAATTCTTCTACTAACATACAAGGCCATCAATAAAATTGCACCGACATACATCTCCTCCCTTGTCTCAAAATATCTCCCTACTCAACACCTCCGTTCTGCACAATATCTACATCTCTCTTCCACTCTCATCACATCCTCCCATTCTCGGTTACAGGATTTTTTCCGGGCTGCACCCACTTTGTGGAATTCCCTCCCTCGCACAGTAAGACTTTTCTCTAGTCTTCAAACCTTCAAGCGTTCACTGAAAACCCACCTCTTCAGACAAGGTTATGATATTCCTCAACCACCATCTTAATCTCCCTAGATTACCCTATTACCATCCTCTACACAGCTAACGCAAGACAACAACCCTCTGACCAACATTGCCACACACACAGCCCACTCAATACTTTTACCTTTGCATTCTTGCTGGTCCAGTGTACAATATGATGTAGCACATGCCCTTGTGTTTCAAACTCCCATTGTCCTATAGATTGTAAGCTTTCGAGCAGGGTTCTCTAACCTCTCTATCTGTATGTATTACCCAGTATTGTCTTATTAATGTTTGTTCCCAATTGTAAAGCGTAACGGAATCTGCTGGCGCTATATAAATAAATGTTGTTGATGATGATGATGATAGCAATGCCAGAACCCGACTACATCAAATCTGCAAACAAGTCTGAATTGGTACAAAAAGTCAAGGTACATTTCAGAAAGTCTAACAGGTCCGACCATATTTATTAGAGAAGTGCGCTGACCCTCGGGTTTCGGTTTCAAAACTGCTGACGGTCCTAACTCCTAACCCAACTTCGTGCTCTGGCTTTGCTACCAGTTTTTTCGAACTTTCGCAAAAAGGTTTTAGTTTTGGATCTGGATTTAATTACAAATTGTGAAAATAATGTAATTTTGAGCTGTTTGTGCGCCTATCTTACTATTTATAGCACTAACATTCATTTTCAGTCATTTCAAGTGTTTTTTCTAATGATTCCTTCCCAACGGTCCCAATTTTCAATAGTCTTAATGAAGGATTTTGTAACTTTTGCATTTTTCTGATTCAATTCAAACAAGAATAAACTGAATATTGTTGCTATCTCCCTTTCATTGCACCCAAACCTCCTTTGCATGTTCAGAGTTACTATTACTGTAATTGAATAAATAAATAATCACACAGACACCAATGTAAATTCGGCAAAAGGTCAGTTCTTATTGAAGCAAAAATGATGGTGGAGAGAGCAATGTGAGTCAGCTGACAACTAATAGCAAAACCAAACAGTGGAAGGTCAGATTGTCATTAGACCACTGGTCCCAAGATATAATCCTTTATGATGTTAGATGAGAGGAATGACTGGAAACTGGCAGTTGTAGTGTAGCAGTTGGTCTGAAAAAAGGGGGTCAGAGATAAAGGAGGCTGGAGGTGTGAAGGAGAGGAAGAAAGGGACAAGCAAGAGAACTGACAGGAGGCAGAAGTGAGAAGTTGGAACGGAGAAGAGAGAGACAAGAAGAGACTGAACAGAGCGACATACAACAGCAGCAGGCTGAAATTTAACCAACAGAGTGAAAAAAAGAAATCAGATTGCCAGAAGCAATTTTTCCTCCCTCCCTCCTCCCCATAAATATACACGAGTCCCCTGGTTTGATTCAGAAGGGCAGCATTTTGGCACAGAATATATTAGTAAAAAAAAGGTAATGAAAGCCATGCTCTTGTCAACCGATGAATACTCTGGCAATGTAAGGTTCAATTGTTGCAGTAGGGGTGCAGGACATCTTCGTCTCTCAGTATCCTCATTTATTTATATAGCGGAAGCAAATTAGGTAGCTCTTTACAATTGGGTATCTACTTGTGCAAATATCTTCCACTACCTCCGTCCATCTAATGACAATTACTAGTGCCTCTTCACTCTCCATAATGCCTGTATACAGTTTCAAATTTAGTGTGTGTGTAGCATTAAAATATTTTTAAATCTTGCACCTTAGACTTATTTTTATTTTGTTATTTATTTTATCCAATGGGCTTGCTTCAGTTGGTGGCATGGCAGTTGACATTTTTTTGGCAGCCGCTGCAATGTTCTAAATGCGGTCACTGAGCGTTGAAAATGCCCAGACAAAACCCTCTAACAAAAACTTCCTTTTCTTAAATATAGATTTCATTGAATGACCCTTCCAAAATATAAATGTATTGAGAAATAGAAAATATTACAATATATAGCCTTTTTGGGGGGGATCCAGCTGCATTCTGACCCTGACTAACAGCCTTCTTTACATATAGATTTCACTGAATGACCCTTCCAAAATATAAATGTATTGAGAAATAGAAAATATAATAATATACAACTTTTTGGGGGGTCTGCAAGTGCTGCTGAATCTCGCACACACACAAACAGTTTTTTTCTAAATTATTTCACTTGTCACTGCCCCACACAAGATTACTTTCATTAGAAAAACTTTAGTTTTTAAAAGAAAGAAATTTGTTTGTTTTGGGGATTCTGCTGATAATAATGTGACAGCAAAAGCTCCGTTTTTCTCAAAGAAATAAATATACTAGTTAGTTCAGAATGATAGCTATCTAACTCACTCTGTATATACTGTCTATTGGTAGTATATATATCTAATATATAAAAGCCTAGCGGCGTGTGTTAGTGTGTGTGTGTGTGTGTGTGTGTGTGTGTAAAAAAACTATTTTCTCAGAAAGGGCTCATCCAATTGACCTTAAATTTGGTATACTGACAGTATTTGACAAAAAAATTATAATAGTGAAGTCAGTTAACTTCCATCATCCCCCCTTCCCCCCGTGGGAGGGGTAGTAAAGGCTAAATTTACGAATTGAGGGCTTAAACTCATTTTCGTGAGGTAATTTTACCTCATGAACACACATGCTGTGTTAGTGTGTGTGTGTGTGTGTGTGTGTGTGTGTGTGTGTGTGTGTGTGTGTGTGGAAAAAACTACCGGGTGACAGAGTGTTCAAGCTGCAGCGCCACCTGCTGGGCGCAGTTATATACTACACTGACCTACTAAATTCTTAGCATTATCTAATATATAAAAGCCTAGCGGCGTGTGTGTGGCAATGAAGGTGACAAGAACCTTTTTCACACCTTAAGTAGCTTGATTTAAATAGAATGCATGAGTATCATGCACGGGTTAACTTGTATATATATATATATATATATATATATATATATATATATGCATTAACAACAACCAAGAGCCACTAGTCTGTGTAAAGTGTGTTAAGATTGAAATTAAAAGCAGTCAATCAGCAGATTATTGTAGCTGACTATTCTCTACAGAACTGCTTTACAATAATGTCAGGATGTCTAATGCTTTCCTTTGTCCCTGATTCACCCTTAACGCTATTTTCTGAGCAGAGCACCGTAGCTAATCATCTCCCTAACCGCTGTCTGTTCTACAATGGCACCGAAGAAAACAAGGGGCAACTATATATATATATATAGATATATATATATCTATATATATATATATATATATATAGCGCACATTTGCAAAAAAACTGCTGGAAATGACTCTTTACCTTGTTTTGAGATCCGAGTTTGGTGGGAGAAACCGAGTCACGGCTCGATCTCACTTGGATCCCCAACGTCAGATTACGTCGGATTTCACATAATCCGAACCACTTACTTCTAATATTTATACATCTCAACAGTTTTTAATTGTGAAATGGTGATCCTTGTACGCGAATGACAATCTTCAAATACAGGGGTGTACGCAGTTAGAATTAAAATCTCAATCTTAGAACGAATGCAAAACCGCAAATGACGAACATAGAGCACAAACGGCAAATGAGAACCGAGAACCTTGACCCCGAACGTTAAAGGGCAGATCTCAAACACAAATAGCTTGAGGACCTCACCTGCGGGCAAAGCTGGTATCAGTCCGTACCTAGAGAAACTCCAGAAGGGGGCCTGGGAAAATATTAACCATGTAGCATGGAGGGCTACAAATCTATGTAGAAAACTACACAGAACAATGGAAGCGCACACAGATAACAGCTGCTGACAATGACATAGTGAGAAGTAGTACTGTGCAGTGTCCATTTGTGCGGTAAAACAAAACTATTCACAATTGCATAAAGAACAGAAATGAGGTTGTAGTGCAGTGGTCAAATGAAAACTAGAATTAGAAAAGTAAAATATACATAAGCACACCTCCAAAGATTTGAGTACCTGGCATTGGGGACGAGGGGGCGGGTCATGTCACAATGGGGGTGTGGTCACTCCTCCAGAGGGCAGTCTAGAGCTGTAAAGCACTAGGCTGCCTCTTAGAAGCCATCAATATAAAAAAAAAAGTTAAATAAAAAAAGAGCAAGGCATAAAGTAAGCTGTACATTCAGGTTGGGTACGCTGGAATGATAATGAAAAATCCATAAAATATATAACGGATAACCCTTACACCGCTACATATACCACTGCTGCAGATGAGTAAACTGAAAACTGTACACCAAAGTTAAATGTCATAGAGAGATGTAGATCACCTTTCTGCGCTGTGGTTCCCTTTACAAAACTAATAAAAAGTGTAAGAAAATACAATATACAAATATAAAAAAAGAAAAAGAAGAATACTTATATTGACTGATGTTGTAGTATTCAATTTTTTTCAAGTATTCTTTTTTTCAAATAGCAGTAAAACATGTAAAGGGAAAAGAAAAATAATAGTATAGTTCTGTATGATACACAAATATATATTTATAAAAACAACAATATATTGAATGAGTGAGATAAAACTTTTCATCGACAATAATGATTCAATATAATTGATTCAGTATAATTGATGGATGTTCCACCAGGTGTAGTAATTAATTTTCATACGATGTGGGAAATCTCCCGCAGGGGGTTCTACTTACACCATAGATTCTTGGATAATGGCACTTCAAAGCAGGGCCGGATTTACCATTACGTAACCTAGGCAATTGCCGAGGGCCCAGCGGTCCCCAGAGGGCCCTCCCAGGGCTGGCGGTGAGACCACCCTTTTAAAATGGGCCGCTACTTATGGGCCAATGATTTGTGCTTGCCCCCCCCTGGGCTAAAGTCTTCCAGCCAGCCGCTGAATAGGGGTATATGTTATGCTAAAAAACTATAGTGCTATGGATTTTTTCAGGGAGGGGGCCCCAAACCAGTATCTTGCCTAGGGCCCCAAGTGGTCTAAATCCGGCTCTGCTTCAAAGAAACACACAATCTTTTTTTCTTCTTCAAACGTCTCGGTAAATAATCATAGAGAGGAGAAGAAAAAGAGAAATATCTCCTTCGGTAGTAGCTAAAAATATTTATTAAGTAAAAACATAGGTGCTCCTACCGCAAGACAGATGATGATCAGCATATCTTATGTAGGTCATTCCATCAAACAAGACAAACACAGGTATTCTTTTAGAGGAGTCGGCTAAGTCCGAATACAAGCGGCAGTTGACAAGAAGAACAGGCCGCCGAACTTTGCGACCACCGACGTCCCCGTATGAGTAAAGCTATTTCGGTAGGAGGATTTAAAAGAATGCAGATGTAGCCACCAAGCCATCAATATAAAAAAAAAGTTAAATAAAAAAAGAGCAAGGCATAAAGTCAGCTGTACATTCGGGTTGGGTACGCTGGAACGATAATGAAAAATCCGACACCATGAACTCCTGCAAATAAAATCCGAATTGAGCAAAAACCGATTGAAGTATAAACAGACTTACCTGAAAACTGACACTGCAAATCACCGATGAGACCAGCATACTGACAGCAAGCTATTCCAAATGGACAGCTGTTCGCCAGTAGTTTGACGTCATCGCGACCTCAATGAATGTTAATATAAAGTGGCAATGTCGGGACCCCGCAGGTTAAGTGTTTAAACACTTAACCCATTCAGGGGCAGGCTGGGTTGGGGGGCAGGGGTGGGTTTACTTGCCCCCGGGCCGGTCCCATATTGGGCTACCTTGGGCTGGGTCACTAGGCCACTTGTATTTTTTTTCCTTTAAAATGTTTTTAATAGGCTGATGAGTGGAGTCTTGCCCCCTGGACTAAAATTTGCCAGCCCTTCCCTGAGAGCGTTGGTACTGGCATGCTGGGTTCCAACCTGAGAACAGCTGGATAATTGATTAGATTCAACTAATCTGTAGGTCACAGGAATTTCTGCAGGTAAGTAGGGGTCAAAGTTGGATCTTGAAGCAGTGATGTTTTATTAGCTCAAGTATCCCTTATAAGGACAGTTACACACCAGTTTCTGGTACTAGCAATCTTTCCAGAAGTTACAGATGGAATAATAATACATTACATGATCAAACAGTGATTTTTTTTATACAGTTTTGGACACAGCCTGACAGGGGGTAAACCAGCCCCCTTTTCCGACCAGGCACCAAAAAGTCTGAAATATTCCATTTAGATATTAGCATCAGGATGTGACATTTCTCGAATCTTGCATTTAACGCAATTTAACTTACAAGAGTAATGCTTGCTGTGATTTCCTGCATCACTTGTATCCTCTATTAAGCTAGGTACACACTACACGGTTTTCATCCAATAATCGGCTCAACCAGCCGACATACGACCGCTCGTTCAAAAGTCGGGTCAGTGTGTGCAGTGACACGATGGTCAAAAAGTCTGCCCAAATGGACGATTGTCGCCTCATTTGGTTGGTCGTACCGTTAAATATTTTCATTCCAATCTCGTTTCCATTGTGTAGTGTGTATAAACTTCCGTCCGATCCACGACAATCCTCCGATACTTCCTCGACCTGGGGGGTGTGTGTATGTAAATTTTTTATGTCTGTCCCAGTCCCACGTGGTGCGGTATCCGCACATCACAGGCCTGTGTTTTGTATAGATGTATATTGCACCTGTCTGGCTGCAGACCATTACACTTGTATAAAGCACATGTGTTATTGCCCTGTGCATCTATGTTGGCAATGTATTCATATTTACCCTTTATAAACTTTAACCTTTATAAACTATTAAAGTTATAAAGTCATATTAACCTTTATTAACTAATATTTGTGAAATACCCAGAATAAACCACACAGTGTTCATGCAACAGTTTTATTGCAGGAAAAAAAGTACAAAACTTTTTACAATACGACAAGTGAAAAAAATAGTATTACACTTTAAAGGCACTACTGGTTTGTGATGTCGCTTGGGTTTCTGTTCCCTTTCATTTCTTTACCTACGAAACAAGGAAATAAAAAATGTTTACCATTAAACTTCTATATCTGTAATTTATATCCAACGCCACAAATACTCTCATTTTCTCACCTTGCACACTGCTCGAGATCAGTTTATGTTTTGGTCCCTGTGGCGCAATCGCCATAATAGCGGGCTTAACCTCCATACATTCTGGAAAACAGGCGTCATTTTGGTTATTATAACGGTACAGGTATGAGCCCAAAGCATTTAGTTGTCTATACATGTTCACTGAAATACCTTTGTGTCTAACTTCTTTCATATCTTTTTCTTTTTCAATTTTTCCTTGTTTGATAACAGGTGTTGCATTAGTGGTATCAGTGTATTAAAGTAATTCTATTGTTTTCAAATAAGCATTGCCCAAGTGATTGTATTGTGTTTCCAAAGCACAAACTAATTTATTTTAGCAGATGTAAAATTTAGCAGTTCAATACATAATTATAATACAGTACAGCCAATACCAAAAAGATACATACATACCGCGCCCACATGCGTTCGCTACGCTGCGCTCCCACTGGTACCAGCGGACAGTACTTCACTCCAGAATACTGTGGTCAGAGAAGACTGAGGCCAGTGCCAGTTAGAGCTGTATTATATACACTCAGTGTTACAGTGAAAACAATGCAGATGGTGTGGCTTGCTTCTATTGGTCCAGGTATCAGGAAGGTCCAAAGTGCTGCAGGTCATAGGCTAGTTCAAACTAAAATATTCAAAGGTGGGGGTCATCTCTCCAGGGGTTGTGCTCTGACCTTCCCGCCAAGAATCCAGTTACAACTAGTCTATTAGCATTTTATAGTCAGTATTTCTTTAAACATTTATTCCCTAACATTGCTAACTAGAGTTAGCAATGTGCAATCTCTTCGGCGAAGCAACCGGACAACTGCTGATGAATAGGGGATTAAAATGATACCAGACATGACACGTTTCCTGTAACCTGAACACTAAAATGTACATATAATCATAATATATTAACTAAAAATAAACTACATAGTACCTGCTCACAAATCACTGTGGAATGGAATCAATATAAATATGAAATATATTAATAACAAAATGTTAGAGTGTGTGTGTGCGTGAGTATTTTACCGTGCAATCACAGCGTGTTACCTGACATACTGATCGCAATCGCACAGCAAAACAATATTAACCAATATACTTTTGTTCATCCAATTATACGACTTCGACAAGTGGTATCTAAACAGGCCTTCTCACCGTTAATTCTTCGTTCTGACATAAAAAAACCTGTTACAAATTAGGCGTTTACATTGCTTTGTGTGAAACTAGAATGAAATAAAGTCCTTCAAACAGGTACACTAATGTGCTACTCACCTTTTTTAATGTCGTTGTCGTCCTGGTCCAGTACTTTGACCATCATCTCCACCTCCCTTGGGCTCATTGGATTTGCTCTTTGCTCTTCTTGAGTATCTCCATCCCCAACCTTAACTTTTTCAACATTTTTTGGCCTTTCCAGCACCATCTCTGACTCAGTCTCCGTCTCCATAGCTCCAACCCCCACTGACACCTTCTCCTCACCCACAACCCCCACTGACACCTTCTCCTCAACCTTAACCCCCACTGACACCTTCTCCTCAACCTTAACACCCACTGACACCTTCTCCTCAACCTTAACACCCCCTGACACTTTCTCACTCGCCATTTTCTCACGCCCCTCTGCGCCAGACAGGTTCCTCTGTCATTTTATACACTCAGACATGGGCGTTAGTTTCTGCTGTGGACCAATCAGCGATGATGCCCGCAGAGAATGGAGCATACATTACATACGAAGAGATTTTGTTATTAGGGAATAATCATTGCATTGCACTTTAGCAGTTAAATGTTTTTCTAAATTGTATGTATGGTAATAAACTTCTATTTTATAGGAATGTATGAAGAGACAGTGTTGCCCTCTCTTTTTATGCGGCTTTGGGTGTTAACTATAGTGAAAGCTCTGCCCCTTTAGGCTAATGTCTTTGGTATATCGTTACATGCCCCGCAAATGATGCTTCAGTGTGTACGAAATTAAAATTATTGCTCACGACAACATGGTTGTAAAAAGTCGCTAAAGGGACGTCCGCTCTTCCCTTTATAGTCTAAAACAAGGCTAGTGTGTATGCAGTCCATGGACCAAGCGATCGGACCATCGTTCGCATGTAAATTCGATCGGATAGCTTAAGAGACATAGGAAAGCTTGACAGCAAGTGTAATTACCCCCTCCTGTGCTTTCAGGCTGAACAGAGGTGTTGGTCACTGAGATTTAATGGTCTAATTAACATGAGATTACCTGCCTTCAAACAGTTGTAGAAACACATTTCCTATATAGAAATACAGAAGTACAACCCAATATAAAAAAAAACCCAATACAATTGCAATGATATACAGCGGTGCCCTGCACCCCTAATTACAATAAATATCTACAATAAGTTATTTCTACATGATCCAGCCACAGTTACTCTTTAACCCTTGGAACTGTGTTAATATTCTTGGTCTTCCTGTATATTTGACCCGACTTGATTAAAGATCACTCTTTCCAGATCATCTTTAGTATAACACCTATCTTGGTACAACGTCTGGTCAGGCATCAGGATTTCCAGCCTCTGGTGACTGTTCAAACTCACGCTCCATCTTGCTCCCAACAGTGGGAACGAACCTCCAGAGACAGGTAATTAAAATTTACTTTCTTTGTTACCTTGACATTAACAAAGGAAGAATACTTTCAAATCAGTCAGCTGTGTAAGTTTTATTTTTTTCTGATTATTAAACTAATGTGTCAAATTGTGTGAGGCTCAAATAAGCAAATTTTACCAATTGGAGATCCTCGAACCTATATGTGGGGCGGTTCAACCTAGTTTGACTGCAGCGTTTGCCTGCCTTCAGGCGGTAAACCTTGCATTGGGAGGTCATGTTAACATGACACGGCTGTCAGCAAATATTAACTTGGTGCAGAACGCTGATTCTAGCTGGCAATTCTATATCAGTGGCTAGTTTACAAACCACAAAATCAGCGGACCCTCAATACATCTTTATGTGTGCCAATGCGCCTACTCGTCTGCCAATCACATTTAAAGGTGCACACCTTCTTTTAGGTCTTTGGAAACACAAAGTCAATCTGTGCTCAGTTTCGTCTGTTTGCAGGGTGCAAACAGCAAATAGGTCAAAGTCCAACCAAGTATCACTTTAGGTCAGCACTCTGCTATAATTGAAACAATGCCATGATATAATCTCCTAAAATACAATTTAAAATAAATACTGATATTATCTTCAATGAACCATGATAACGAGGGCACAGTGGTGCTGTCTTTATTACATGGGTCACTGTTGGGTATTTCAAGCTTTCTGTTACATTGGTCTAGATATGTGCTTTACTGCAGAAGTGCAATTAGAATGTGCAAAACATGTCCCAACATTTGGGTAGGCAGTATTGGGACAGGGGGCGTGGCACAGCACAATGAGGGTGTGGCCATGGCCTGATGGGGACATGGCATGCACAATGAGGGGAGTGGCCACACCTCCAGGCGTGTGCCTAGCCCTTTAGATGCTTCAGGCTGCCCCGTTCTCTCCTCCCCTCTCCTCCAAACCCATTTCTTGCCATGCCCACCAGTGCAAACTAGGCGCACTTGTGCACTTAATCTGCATCCGATGCGCTAAATTCGCTAATTCATCTCATTAGATGGTGCAACGTTCTGCACCGTGCAGATGCTTTCATCCGGGGCTGCGCTTTCTTGCAAAACTGGATGCAATTGTGCAAAAGAACATAATGACTGTGTTCACTTTTTGCCAGTGCCGTAACTAGACATTTTAGTGCCCTGGGCGAGACAGGGCACCGGCGCCCCCCATCTTAGTGGGAGTGACCTTTGTTGAGTGGGTGTGGCCAACCTACTGTTGGGGTGTGGCTAGCACTTTTCCTTCTAGAGCCCCAACAATGGTGAAAAAACTTGTATCTAGAAGAAAACCTATACACACTACGCAATATATATATATATATATATATATATATATACACACAAAAACTAATAATTTGACTTACTGTCCTTCTCTCAGTGATGAGGTGCAAATGAAAATCCTGGTCCGTCCACTGTACCCTGAGACAGGTCAGGTGGCGTGTTTCTCCTTCTCTAGTTGTTGTACCTGGGCCTGGTCTGGGACACAGGTGTAAGCCGCTCTAGTTATGAGTACCAAAAAAATTGGCTTAAAACAAAAATAAAAGTAATATAGCGATTCCAGACAGTGTAGCCTTTTCCTGTACATACTACCCTCACAATCCCAAACAAAATGTACAAACAACACTCTTGGCAGAGTGAAAGGTGATGGTGTATTGGGAGAGGTACAACTCATCTGATGGTGATATCAGCCATATATTTTCCTGCATATTAAAAATATATAAAAAAAACATGCTTGAGATATATATAGGGATATCCTTACAAAGAACTAATGATCAAATAAGGTTTGAGGTTACCATAGGGCAGACTAGATGGGCCAAGTGGTTCTTATCTGCTGTCAAATTCTGTGTTTCTATGGAGAGATGCTAGCAGTGCACGGTGTAGAATATTAAATTATTTGGTGTGCTGGGAATATAACAGAGGCATGTGGGGAAAAAGCACAGATTGTAGTATTAAAGTGACTTTGTTTTCCAGATTTTGCATATGTGACTGTGGACAATTTATTGCTTCATATTTACCTTCTCTTCTATACGTCTGTATTCTTCTTCGCTATTCTTCTTCTATATTCTGCTGTTTTAAGACAGTCCTCTTCTACCTTCCCAGTCCAGCCGCCGCTGTAGCTCCTGGCTCTTCTCGGCTCCTCTGAATCCACTAGCAGCGTCATGACGTCGTGATGGGGATAGAGGGCAGAGTCCAGAAGCCAGGAGGAGTCTGGTCACCCCCTCTACACAAATGCCAGCCATACTGTGACATGTGGCGGGGAGGGGTGAAGAGGAGGGGAGACAAAGGCTTTCACTTGCATGGGGGGTGGCAGAGGCTGTTACACACAAAGGGGAGGGGGGCAGAGGCTGTCACATGAACACACACAGAGAGAGGGAGCAGAGGTTGACACATACAAAGACACATACACAGAGGGAGGGGGCAGAGGCTGGCACACTTACACACAGGGAGGGGGCCAGAGGCTGACACACACATACACTGATGGAGGGGGCAGAGGCTGATACACACACACACAGGGAGGAGGCCAGAGGCTGACACATACACACTCACACACAGGGAGGGGGCCAGAGGCTGACACACACACACAAAGGGGGGACAGAGGCTCTCCCAAGCAGAGAAGGAAAGGGGAGGAGACACAAGTTGTGACACACAGTGGGATGTGTTACAGAGACAGAAGATGTACAGAGGTGAAGCTCCGCCCACTTTCGGATAAGCTCCACCCCCTCCAAAGTCCGTGAAACTGGAGGTATGCCGCTGTCTGTCACACTCAGAGATGGGGCGAATTTGAGGGAGAGAGACTGTCCCAGGGGAGGTTAGAAGAGGAGGCTCACATATTTAGTTTCCATGGGTGGAACCTGAACAGCATGGGCTCGCTGGCACTCTGCAGCCTGCATTCACAGAGCCAGGACACAGAGGCAGGTAGCGGGCGGCTGCTCCGCCCCCTCGGGCTTGCGCCCTGGGCGACGGCACCGCCGGCACCACCCTAGTTACGGCTCTGCTTTTTGCCGTTTGTAAATGTACCTTGTTGGGTTTCATTTTGCCACATTCAGATGCACTTATGCTCCTGTCAATGATTAGCTCTCTGGGCTGTTGTCTATGCAACGTCTAAGAGGAAGCTTGGAATGCTGTGCGTGAATACACATACACAGAGACAGGATCATAGATCGCTGGAGACTGCTGGCAGTCTATCCTATATCCTCAGTGATTGCAGGTAAGAAACGTCTAAGGACGCGTCTACACAGCGTTCAGCCTGCATTGACCCCCTGCTCGATCTGCGTTCTGTTAAACGGAAGATAAAACAGATTAGTTATGAAAAACTTAAAGGCAACTAGACATAAAGGAAGCATCGATTTACCTAACATATGGCAATAAGATGTTGCATGCTTATGTAAGCATAAGTATATTGTTGATTGGATATATCATATTTCACATTACTCCAATTCCATGAATGAGGAAGATTCAATGAAGCCTAGTTCATTGCTTTATTTTATTCATTAGCGGTAGGGAGCATTTGTTTCTCTAGAGCAGACCCAAATTAGAATAAATGTAAATTAACTGATAGGAATAAGTTAAGCCATATATCCAGATATTTATACTTTATATAGTTTGTAGCACCGGTGATTGACACTTTGCAACTTTAGCCTTTGTCCCAAATAACAATACTGTTTTATCAGTGTTCAGTAATCCACTGATCATCATGAAATGATTCATGGTTTCAGTACATTACTAAGGTCAGACAGGCTTGATCTGTGGGCACACAGGATAGTCTCGTCGTGTAGGGGAGTAGACATACAAACTGCAGGTAAGTCATAGAATGAGGCAGAAAACAGTAATGATCCCAGGACGGAGCCTTGAAGGACCCCACAGGAAACATTTAGGTTTTAGAGTTGGAACCAGAGATTGACAAACCTGGGATCTACCTGATAAATAGGAGTCAAACAATTTTAGCACATGACTCCTTATATCTTAGCACCAAGGACAGCACTATCATTAGGTGACCCTAGGCGTCTGTCTAGGGCACTAATGGTTAGGGGGCGCCTAAACCCCTGAATGATAATGTCACACTGAGCTCTGGCCGCTGACATGAATGAAAAGCAGACAGTGGCTTTTAACACGTGAAGCTGTTGCTCCTCCATGTCAGAGTTAAACAGGGAG
The DNA here is from genome assembly GCF_038048845.1 of Mixophyes fleayi. Taxonomy (NCBI): domain Eukaryota; kingdom Metazoa; phylum Chordata; class Amphibia; order Anura; family Limnodynastidae; genus Mixophyes; species Mixophyes fleayi. The sequence continues at coordinate 22,608,911 of NC_134404.1, read as the reverse complement.
CGTGTTGCTTGACTATGATGTCACGGCCAAGTGCCACATTCCCAGACTGAGGAGGAGAGGATGCCACCCTCACCCCCTGCCTTCTAAGTTATACATCGGTGGCAGGAGCACCATGGGAGAGAGGGGCACCACTACTGACAGGTATTGGACTCACAGGCCACTCTAATCAGGTAGGATTCAATGAGATCTGATGGAACCAAGTGTATTTCCTCCCATATGGAGAGCCGTACACATCTCATACACATCTTAAGTCATCATCATTAGCACGTACATGCCCTATAGCAAATACTATACACCTGTCTCCTAAGAGGCGGTGTGTTTCTGCAGGTCTGCATGAGCCGCAATTGCCTGAACACACATTTTGTGTACTTGGTCAGCGTTTGTATGATCCGTTCTTCCATAGTCCCACTTCTCCTGGCGGAGCCAGAATTGCACAAGTCTGCATAGGACTTGCACTCACTTTCTGGGCATGCAGAGAGCGATTTCATGCGCTCCACTCTGTATCGGCCCTTCTGACTCTACACTTTGGACCGTGGGTGTCACATCATTTTAAGAACTCATACTTAGGTCAATACGGAAGTGTCGGAGGCTGAAGTTTTTCAAAGTTGTGGTGCGAAGGATTTTTGGACTGGCTTTTGCAAGTTTCATTTTACATAATACACATTTGCCTAGTCACAGATTTGTCTAGGACGTTGGAGCTGGATGACTACTTAATGAGATATTTTGTTTCTTTAAGTTCTATTTTTTTCTAATGTGACTCAGATTGGGCAATAAAAAAAAAGTTTCAAAAATAAATTACAAGGCGAAATCTGATCTCTGATTTGGTGCAAAGATCAAGTGTTTTTAGACAGTGTAAATGTCGGTGTTGCGTCCTGCACACCACAAAACACCCCATCGCGATGCGCCCTCGTACCTCTTCATCTCATGTTAGTAATTTCACTCTGCAAAATGAAATCTTGTGTTTCTCCCTAGAACTAGGTGCACCAATGCTGCTATTTCATACTTTGCTAGTAACGTCCTCACCTGCCCACCTCCTCTCATCGGCTCTTCCGCAAATGCAACCATCTTCCTCCGCAAAACCCATGCCCCCAGGCAGAAATCTTGGCACATCGGCGTAAACTGACATGTGACGTCGCCCAAGAGGGCTTTGCCCTAAGCCATGGCCATTGAGTACCTTGGCCGTGAATTCGTGTCTACTTTTCCTGCTTCTCGTTTAGTTGTGTTTTACTTCCCCCTTGTGGGATCCTAAATGCAGCATTATACTAATAATAGATTCAGCTACCGGGTATCCAGCAAGAGCAAAATATGAAAAACAGGAATGTATATTTACTCTGTGCGGCAGTGTATGTGGGCACACAGATGATACATCCGGGGTGATGGCCAACGCGCACAGGTCCAATGGTCTCTGAGCCTCGATAACAATCGTAGCTGCTGCCACCCTTGTAGTTACGTCACTGGATGCATGTGTATGAAGCCACCGGCCGACCTGGACGTGGTAGGTACCTAGTCTATGATCTGGTCACTCGTACACGCGGATGATCTGATTTGTCTCCTTTGGCTCTCACGTTTATGACCACAGATTTGGTCATATGGCGGTTGGACAAAGTCATTGGATAGCGCTGTGTGTGGGTAAAGATTCCATATTGACTTCAGAAAAGTAGACATAGTTGAAGTAGATCATTTAAAGAGACATTAGCGTTGTTTATTCCACAAACGGCGCACCTCCTGTAGGATACTTAAAGAGGATTTCTTGAAACGCTTGATGTACAAGACAAAGAATTTCACAACGTAACTCTTTTGAAGTATGTGGATTGCATTATGTTATATTGTCTGTATGTTATTATTAGTGTATTGTACTTTAGCAATGTGTTGGCGCTCACTTACATCAACAAATGTTTAGATAACTTAGGTTTATGTATTTTACTAAACTTCTGTATAAAAATGAAGCAAGCACACTTTATAAGTAAATCATATCGGCATGTACACTGAGGCCCATGATTTTCCATGTATGTGGGTGAGCATTGCATGATTTAGGTCCAATGTGGGCAGCACGGTGGCTTAGTGGTTAGCACTTCGTCCTTACAGCACTGGGGTCATGAGTTGAATTCCAGACCATGGCCTTATCTGTGTGGAGTTTGTATGTTCTCCCTGTGTTTGCGTGGGATTCCTCTGGGTGCTCCGGTTTCCTCCCACAATCCAAAAACATACTGGTAGGTTAATTGGCTGCTGACAAAATTGACCCTAGTCTCTCTCTGTCTGTGTGTGTGTGTATGTTAGGGAATTTAGACTGTAAGCTCCAATGGGGCAGGGACTGATGTGAGTGAGTTCTCTGTACAGCGCTGCGGAATCAGTAGAGCTATATAAATAAATGGTGATGATGATGATGATAATGATGAATGTAAGGGTGCCATAAGCAGAATGTACATAAAATAATTCACCTATCAGTGAACTTTTAGTGTATGAAGTATTTCTTCATGTTATTATTTATTAATGACAGTGACAAGTGATAGATTTAAGTTAGTGTGACGTATAAAACAAATGAGAAACAAGAATAGTTGTGTATTCCTAATACCGAAAGACAACACCAGGGGGAGCCAGCTAACCATTCAGTGCTGTGAAATATTAAAGCGTCTTTTGGCTTCATGAAACGTGAAACACAGAATTTAAGCAGAAAAGGTTTTTTTGCGTTAAAACATGGAAATGCTGGGGATTTAGCCCAGGGCCTCATATTTGCAAAGCAAGCTCTCTACCACTGCATCCCCAAGTCTGTAAGAACATAAATATTGTTTATTAACATTTATTCATATTGGCCCAGACAGCAGTTCCCATTTTGAATTATGGGGACTGTGGTGCTCTGTGATACTTAGCCTTATGCAGGAGATATCTCTGGATTTTCATAGTTCGGACAACCGATGCTCTAATTCATTTTCTGACCTCACAGAGTTTAAAAGTGATTCTGAAGTTGTGGTTCCAGCGGAGGAGTCAGGTTGTACGAGCTGTTAGGAAGTCTATGGTTCAGGTAACAGTGATGTCCACTAAGACAAGTCCATTGAATGTCACAGGGGATTCTGTTGTAAGAGGTTCTGATTTGGTTTGGTCATGAATTATGGTCCCATGCTAGGACCTTTAGCTCTGAGAGTGATGGAGGCGCAGGGTCAGGGTTGTTGAATTGGTGAGTCACGGTCAGCCCCTGATTAAGCAATAGGCTGACTAGGCTTCAGCCTAGGGCACATTGATTTTGGAGGCTCCAGCAGTGAGATCCTACCTGCTTCTGCACAGAAGGCTGTGGTCATCTCTGTGGTCATTGAGGGGGTGTCTTTTGATGTAGTGCTGGATTGGGAGGGGGCTGGATTTCATCACCCCAAGCTCATTTACTCAGCACTTGAATAAATTGCATTTTCTTCTGTCCTACCCAATGACTTCATAGGCGAGGAGTCCAGGCTGCACTGATTGGATGTCATTTCCTCAGTGCGCAGCGAGTCACCATTCCAGTGGTGGTGATTACTGGGGGGTTGGGGGGAAGTTAGTTGGATTTGAAATTTAGGGCAATACCATTGTTGCCTGGGTGGAAGGCAAAGGGACGCTACGAGCGTATTAACCTGAGATAGATGTTGTTGTGCAGGTTGGTTGATTCATAGTTGGAGTTACGCGTTTCCATACTTTGCAGGTGCTCCAGAGAGGCACCCGTATATAGCTTTATGCCTATTAAAGACTAGGTATGTGCACCGGCGACTTTTGAGGTCTCGTGTTTTGTGTTTTGGATCCGGATTTTCGTTATTTTTGGGGTTCGGATTTGTCTCGCAAAACACTTGACGAAAGGTCTCGGTTCGGATTTAAGGTTTTGGATTCGGATTTTTTTTGAAAAAAACATAAAAAGTTTAAAAATCAAGTTTTTGGGCTTATTTTCACTCCTACGCTATTATTAACCTCAATAACATTCAATAACAAGCATTTCCACTAATTTACAGTGTATTCTGAACACCTCACAATATAGTTATTAGTCCAAAACGTTGCAACGAGGTAATTTCTGGACTGCGTAGAGGAGTGGGTCACCACAATATATATTAAAAACCCTGAACTTTTATGATTCGCACCAATAAATGTACCTGGACTGCGTAGAGGAGTGGGTCACCACAATATATTAAAAACCCTGAACTTTTATGAATCGCACCAATAAATGTACCTGGACTGCGTAGAGGAGTGGGTCACCACAATATATATTAAAAACCCTGAACTTTTATGATTCGCACCAATAAATGTACCTGGACTGCGTAGAGGAGTGGGTCACCACAATATATATTAAAAACCCTGAACTTTTATGAATCGCACCAATAAATGTACCTGGACTGCGTAGAGGAGTGGGTCACCACAATATATATTAAAAACCCTGAACTTTTATGATTCGCACCAATAAATGTACCTGGACTGCGTAGAGGAGTGGGTCACCACAATATATATTAAAAACCCTGAACTTTTATGAATCGCACCAATAAATGTACCTGGACTGCGTAGAGGAGTGGGTCACCACAATATATATTAAAAACCCTGAACTTTTATGATTCGCACCAATAAATGTATCTGGACTGCGTAGAGGAGTGGGTCACCACAATATATATTAAAAACCCTGAACTTTTATGAATCGCACCAATAAATGTACCTGGACTGCGTAGAGGAGTGGGTCACCACAATATATATTAAAAACCCTGAACTTTTATGAATCGCACCAATAAATGTACCTGGACTGCGTAGAGGAGTGGGTCACCACAATATATATTAAAAACCCTGAACTTTTATGAATCGCACCAATAAATGTACCTGGACTGCGTAGAGGAGTGGGTCACCACAATATATATTAAAAACCCTGAACTTTTATGATTCGCACCAATAAATGTACCTGGACTGCGTAGAGGAGTGGGTCACCACAATATATATTAAAAACCCTGAACTTTTATGATTCGCACCAATAAATGTACCTGGACTGCGTAGAGGAGTGGGTCACCACAATATATATTAAAAACCCTGAACTTTTATGAATCGCACCAATAAATGTACCTGGACTGCGTAGAGGAGTGGGTCACCACAATATATATTAAAAACCCTGAACTTTTATGAATCGCACCAATAAATGTACCTGGACTGCGTAGAGGAGTGGGTCACCACAATATATATTAAAAACCCTGAACTTTTATGATTCGCACCAATAAATGTACCTGGACTGCGTAGAGGAGTGGGTCACCACAATATATATTAAAAACCCTGAACTTTTATGATTCGCACCAATAAATGTACCTGGACTGCGTAGAGGAGTGGGTCACCACAATATATATTAAAAACCCTGAACTTTTATGAATCGCACCAATAAATGTACCTGGACTGCGTAGAGGAGTGGGTCACCACAATATATATTAAAAACCCTGAACTTTTATGATTCGCACCAATAAATGTACCTGGACTGCGTAGAGGAGTGGGTCACCACAATATATATTAAAAACCCTGAACTTTTATGAATCGCACCAATAAATGTACCTGGACTGCGTAGAGGAGTGGGTCACCACAATATATATTAAAAACCCTGAACTTTTATGATTCGCACCAATAAATGTATCTGGACTGCGTAGAGGAGTGGGTCACCACAATATATATAATAAGAAAACCATCAACTTGTATGATTCGCACCAATAAATGTACCTGGACTGCGTAGAGGAGTGGGTCACCACAATATATATTAAAAACCCTGAACTTTTATGAATCGCACCAATAAATGTACCTGGACTGCGTAGAGGAGTGGGTCACCACAATATATATTAAAAACCCTGAACTTTTATGATTCGCACCAATAAATGTACCTGGACTGCGTAGAGGAGTGGGTCACCACAATATATATTAAAAACCCTGAACTTTTATGATTCGCACCAATAAATGTACCTGGACTGCGTAGAGGAGTGGGTCACCACAATATATATTAAAAACCCTGAACTTTTATGAATCGCACCAATAAATGTACCTGGACTGCGTAGAGGAGTGGGTCACCACAATATATATTAAAAACCCTGAACTTTTATGAATCGCACCAATAAATGTACCTGGACTGCGTAGAGGAGTGGGTCACCACAATATATATTAAAAACCCTGAACTTTTATGATTCGCACCAATAAATGTACCTGGACTGCGTAGAGGAGTGGGTCACCACAATATATATTAAAAACCCTGAACTTTTATGATTCGCACCAATAAATGTACCTGGACTGCGTAGAGGAGTGGGTCACCACAATATATATTAAAAACCCTGAACTTTTATGAATCGCACCAATAAATGTACCTGGACTGCGTAGAGGAGTGGGTCACCACAATATATATTAAAAACCCTGAACTTTTATGATTCGCACCAATAAATGTACCTGGACTGCGTAGAGGAGTGGGTCACCACAATATATATTAAAAACCCTGAACTTTTATGAATCGCACCAATAAATGTACCTGGACTGCGTAGAGGAGTGGGTCACCACAATATATATTAAAAACCCTGAACTTTTATGATTCGCACCAATAAATGTATCTGGACTGCGTAGAGGAGTGGGTCACCACAATATATATAATAAGAAAACCATCAACTTGTATGATTCGCACCAATAAATGTACCTGGACTGCGTAGAGGAGTGGGTCACCACAATATATATTAAAAACCCAGAAATTTTATGAATCGCACCAATAAATGTACCTGGACTGCGTAGAGGAGTGGGTCACCACAATATATTAAAAACCCTGAACTTTTATGAATCGCACCAATAAATGTACCTGGACTGCGTAGAGGAGTGGGTCACCACAATATATTAAAAACCCTGAACTTTTATGAATCGCACCAATAAATGTACCTGGACTGCGTAGAGGAGTGGGTCACCACAGTATATATTAAAAACCCTGAACTTTTATGATTCGCACCAATAAATGTATCTGGACTGCGTAGAGGAGTGGGTCACCACAATATATATAATAAGAAAACCATCAACTTGTATGATTCGCACCAATAAATGTACCTGGACTGCGTAGAGGAGTGGGTCACCACAATATATATTAAAAACCCTGAACTTTTATGAATCGCACCAATAAATGTACCTGGACTGCGTAGAGGAGTGGGTCACCACAATATATTAAAAACCCTGAACTTTTATGAATCGCACCAATAAATGTACCTGGACTGCGTGAACATGGCAAACGACTGTTGATTGGTCATATAATGCAAAAAAAAAAGTTCCAAGATGGAATTGTCCTTGGGCCCTCACACCCACCCTTATGTTGTTGAAATAGGACATGCACACTTTAACAAACCAATCATTTCAGCGACAGGGCCTACCAAACAACTTTGGCTGAAATGATTGGTTTGTTTGGGCCCCCACACCAAAAAAGCTATTCATCTCTCCCTGTACAGACTAAACAGGCTCTACTGAGGCAAGATGTCGTCCTCATCCTCAACCTCTGATTCCTCGGATGAATCCCGTATTGAGGAGGACTCAGTCTGGCTGCTGACTTGGGCTGCAGGACTGAATCTGATGGAGATTGGGGAGGAAGTTGACGAGGAGGGTGTTGCTGGTGTGTATCCAACTGGACCACGGGATTTAGGTGTCCCTGTACCGATGAGGGTCCTAGCCCCAGTTCCTGAACTAACCACTGAACTATGAAGGTTATTCAGGTGACGTATAAGGGAGGATGTTCCTAGGTGGGCAAGATCCTTACCCCTGCTTATTTGAGCTTTACATAAGCTACATATGGCCATACATTGGTTGTCTGGATTTGGATAAAAATAACTCCAGACCGAAGAGGTGCATTTTTTGGTCTTCTGACCAGGCATGACGATGGGCTTTTTCATCCCATGGACATCAGCTGTTTCCCCCCCTGGTGCCTCATTTACAATAACCACATCACCATCCTCATCATCAAGTTCCTCCACAGCGCCAGCTACATCATCAATAGCCTCCTCCCGAGCCACCTCTTCCCGTACAGTGATGGGAAGGTCAGGCTTGACAACCACCAACATCCTTGGACTCGCCTTGTGGATTTGTGATAATTTCTCTTTAGAAGGCAGAGTTGTTTGCTGTTTTGTTGCTGACAGCATAACTCTCTTCAATTTTTTGTAGGGGGGGGGAGGAGGAGGAGGGCTAAGATCCGTGGGTGAAGCTGAACCACTAGTCATGAACACGGGCCAGGGCCTAAGCCGTTCCTTGCCACTCCGTGTCGTAAATGGCATATTGGCAACTTTACGTTTCTCCTCAGATGATTTTAAGTTTCTCTTTTTGCTACTTTTTCTTAACTTGGGCTTTTTGGATTTTACATGCCCGGTACTACGAGATTGGGCATCGGGCTTGGAAGACGACGTTGATGGCATTTCATCGTCTATGTCATGACTAGTGGCAGCAGCTTCAGCATTAGGAGGAAGTGGGTCTTGATCTTTCCCTACTTTATCCTCCAAATTTTTGGTCTCCATTATATGTAGCACAAGATACTGCAGAATGTGTGAACTTGGTAATATTGCAGTACCAATGGACTTATACTGCTGGATTGGTTTTGCAAATTTGGTTATAATTATATATTTTTTTTTTTATTTTTAATTTTTTTTTTTTTTTTACTTTTTTTTTATTTTTTAAAAACTTGGGAATAATGGGGAAATAACTATGCCCTTAGAAGCACAGAGCACAGGACACAGCACCACTGGACTGAACAGGACACGGCACAGGACCCAGCAGCACTACGGAACTCAGCAGGACAGAGCACAGGACACAGCACCACTGGACTGATACTGCGGAATGTGTGAACTTTGTAATATTGCAGTACCAATGGACTTATACTGCTGGATTGGTTTTGCAAATTTGGTTATAATTATATATTTTTTTTTTAATTTTAAATTTTTTTTTACTTTTTTTTTATTTTTTAAAAACTTGGGAATAATGGGGAAATAACTATGCCCTTAGAAGCACAGAGCACAGGACACAGCACCACTGGACTGAACAGGACACGGCACAGGACCCAGCAGCACTACGGAACTCAGCAGGACAGAGCACAGGACACAGCACCACTGGACTGATACTGCAGAATGTGTGAACTTTGTAATATTGCAGTACCAATGGACTTATACTGCTGGATTGGTTTTGCAAATTTGGTTATAATTATATTTTTTTTTTTTAATTTTTAAATTTTTTTTACTTTTTTTTTATTTTTTAAAAACTTGGGAATAATGGGGAAATAACTATGCCCTTAGAAGCACAGAGCACAGGACACAGCACCACTGGACTGAACAGGACACGGCACAGGACCCAGCAGCACTACGGAACTCAGCAGGACAGAGCACAGGACACAGCACCACTGGACTGATACTGCAGAATGTGTGAACTTTGTAATATATATTGCAGTACCACTGGACTTTTACTGCTGAATGTGTGAACTTGGTAATATTGCAGTACCAATGGGCTTATACTGCAAGATTGGTTGTGCAAATTTTGTGGTAATTGAAAAAAATTAAATTAGTTTTTGGTATTTTTTTAAATAACTTTTTTTTATTTTTTTAAACACAGGGGAATATTGGGGAAATAACTATGCCCTTAGAAGCACAGAGCACAGGACACAGCACCACTGGACTGAACAGGACACAGCACAGGACCCAGCAGCACCACTGACCTCAGAAGGACAGAGCACAGCACACAGCACCACTGGACTGATACTGCAGAACACAGCACAGCACAGCACAGCACAGAACTAAACAGCACAGCACGAGATCTACCAGGACAGAGGACCACCTAACACACCCTCCCTCTACCCTGATCAATGCCCGAGTGAAGATGGCGGCGACTAGCGGGGAATTTATAGGATCCGAGTATCGTGAGATCCGACAACGGGATTATGAGTCAGAGCCTCAGTTTCAGATTTGAATTTGGCGCCAATACCCGGATCTGTCTCGGATCCGACTCGGATCGGCAACGTTCGGGTGGGCTCGGATTTCATAAATCCGAGTGCGCTCATCCCTATTAAAGACATGCATCTCCATATACCTAGAGAGGCGGAACAGGGTAGGGCCTGGTCATGCAAGTGTAGGATGAGTACAGTAAGGACGTGCTCGCTGTGAATTATGTCATTAAGCCCCGCCCCCACCCACCAGGGTACGTAGGTAGGATGCGGGAGTTTTAACTGCCCTCCCGGGAGTCTGGGAGAACTCATAGTAAATCGGGAGTCGCCTGGACATTTCGGGAGAGTACACAACTATACCCTCCAGGCCCCCGAAGAACTCCCTGATGTCCCCTCTATTCTCTCAAACAAGCAGAGTGGATCTGAGCGGTGTCCGGGAGTGCGACCCGAATTTCGGAAGTCTCCTGGACATTCTGGGAGAGTTGGCAATTATGTTTTAAATAATGAAGGCAGAGTAACCTCCTTTTTAGGAGCAGCAGTCTGATCTAATTTTAATCAGATTTTTGTAAGTAGCTGTTAGGAACCAAACTATTAATTTTACTGTGGTTTTTTTTGCTCTTTTATTCTCAGTTATACCCTGCTTACAAAAGATAGAGTAAGGGAAAGGTAGCTAGAGTCACGCAGTTTCCCCACTTCGCTTTTTATATAACCTCATGCTGAGGATTCCGCTCACTCTGCTCCAACTACTACCCTGGAGTACAGCGGTACCAAGAGATAGATAGAACTTTAAGCTGCCCAATGAATGGCGGAACTCTCTACTGCTCAGCAAGATGTCCTGCGCTGTTGGGCACATGTACCAATGTTGCCCAGCCCTGTTTCCGGGGCAGTTTTTAGTCCTGTCACCAATTACTGTGACTATTAGTGAAATCTGTGTTTCACAAAGTTTCGTTTCTATTCATTGAGTAATATTTTTCCCCTCTGACACATTTGGTGTGGCTCTAATATACAATTGCAAACATAAATCTAAGCACAGGCTAAATTGGTGCAATAACACACCCCATTAGTGCAAACAATGTAATGGAATGTGAGGTTTTGCCGGGGAACCGCGCCTATGGATACAAATGAAACTCAATTACTTTCTAAATGTGTTGCCCTTGTCACCATTCATTTCAACGAGCAGAGTCGCTTGCTGGCATTAATTAGCAAATCACAATGGAGAGTCATTAACCTGGACCGCTCATAGAGTGTTGTACAAGCAGGGAACTGGCGGATATAATTATAGTCTGTGTTTAAATAAGCCTGCAAACAATATTGACACAAAGCAGATTAATAGCAATTAACAAGTTCAGAACCACAGTTAAGCTTCACAAGGAGCCCTAGAATAGCTGTATTATATTTTGAGCACAGTGCTACAGCCGTATTTAGGGCTTAAAGGTCGATTGGCAAAACTGCGGCCGTGCAGCAGAAATGCTGTTTTGGGATATCTTGAAATTTTGGTGGTTAACGATGCTATTAAAATGGCAGCACCTGCAGGGGTGCAAATGTTGCTCCTTGTAATGAGAGTATTTGGGTAAATAGTGGAATCATTTGCAGTGCAGGGTAAGTGTTGATTTTCAGTTGCAAGACAATATACGAGGTATGACTATTCAATAACGAGACTGATTAAATAACTCACCTTTATTTATTGGTATTACAAATTTAATGTTTGTCCCCTTCAATATACTCCCCATTTGCACTAATACATTGCTGTAGTCTTGTTTTCCACTGGTCGAAGGCATGGAGCAAATCAATGTCTGTCACTTGTTTCAACATATCTACTGTTTCCTTCTTTACAGCATCAACTGACTCAAAATGTGTCCCTTTAAGCACTGATTTAACTTTTGGGAAAAGATAAAAATCGCAAGGTGCTAAATCGGGCGAATATGGAGGATGTTTAAGTGTAGTAATGTGTTTGTCGGTCAAAAACTGCTTCACAGAAAGTGCTGTGTGAGCAGGAGCATTGTCCTGGTGAAGAAAGAAACCATTTTTCCCCATTTGCGGCCGTTTCTTTCTGACTCTTCCTCTCAGCTTTTTCAAAACTTCCTTATAATAATGCTGATTAACTGTTGTGCCTTCTGGAACCCACTCTTCCAAAATTACACCCTTGATATCGAATAAAACAATGAGCATTGCTTTGAATTTTGACTTGCTTTGACAAGCTTTTTTCATGCTTGGTGATAACAGTGTTTTCCAGTGCATCGACTGTCTTTTGTTTTCAGGATCGTACTGGAAGATCCAGGTCTCATCACAAGTGATTACTTTATGAAACAGGTTTGGATCTGTGTCAAGTTACTGCAGAATGTCAACAGAACATTCCTTGCGACGTTCTTTTTGCTCTGGTGTGAGAACCCTTGGGACCATCTTTGTACAAACTTTCATCATGTTAAGATCCTCACGCAAAATTTCCATACGGTGTCTTTGTCAATGTTCATAGATTCAGCTATCATTCGTACGGCGGTCTTTTCAAACAACCTGACTGATTTTTTTTTCTTCTACATTTTCTTTGGTTCTTGAAGTGCAAGGTCGTCCAGGGCCTTCATCATCTTCCACATTCTCACGTCCCTTGCTAAATGTTTTGTGCCGCTCAAACACACACACACAAGACAGACAGTCATTCCCATAGGCCGTAGTAAGCATTTGAAAACATTCTGTTGGTGTTTTGTGCAATTTTGCTAAAAATATTAAATTGACACGTTGTTCAACTTTTAAACTCTGTATATAAAGGATACAGACTAACGGGCCAGTAGTTTTATGACTGACGTACATTAGAAGTAGAGATGAGCGCACTCAGATTTCTGAAATCCGAGCCCACCCGAGCGTTGCCGTTCCGAGCCGGATCCGAGACAGATCTGGGTATTCCCGCCAATTGCAAAACTGAAACCGAGACTCTGAGTCATAATCCCGCTGTCGGATCTCGCGATACTCGGATCATATAAATTCCCCGCTAGTCGCCGCCATCTTCACTCGGGCATTGATCAGGGTAGAGGGAGGGTGTGTTAGGTGGTCCTCTGTCCTGCTATATCTCGTGCTGTTCAGTTCTGTGCTGTGCTGTGCTGTGCTGTGCTGTGCTGTGCTCAGTCCAGTGGTGCTGTGTCCTGTGTTCTGTCCTTCTGAGTTCAGTGGTGCTGCTGGGTCCTGTGCTGTGTCCTGTTCAGTCCAGTGGTGCTGTGTCCTGTGCTCTGTCCTTCTAAGGGCATAGTTATTTCCCCATTATTCCCAAATTCTAAAAAATTTCAAAAAAAGTTATAAAAAAAATTACAAAAAAAGTAATTATAAAAAAAAAAAAAAAATACTGCTATATTACAGAGTTCACTGATCCAGCAGTATAAGTCTAGTGGTACTGCTATATTACAAAGTTCACTGATTTTGCAGTATAAGTCCATTGGTACTGCTATATTACAAAGTTCACTCATTCTGCAGTATAAGTCCATTGGTACTGCAATATTACAAAGTTCACTCATTCTGCAGAATAAGTCCAGTGGTACTGCAATATTACAAAGTTCACTCATTCTGCAGTATAAGTCCATTGTTGTTACTGCCATATTACAAATTTCACTGATTCTGCAGTATAAGTCCAGTGGTACTGCTGTATAACTCCAGTCCAGTGGTACTCTCCTGTGCTGCATATAATTTTTAAAAGCTTTGCCGAGTGTGTGTAGTTATGTATCACAGTGTTAGGAACCCCTCCAGCTGGCACAACACAACCCGGAGTCTACTCTGCCAGTCAGGTGTTCACTGGAGCCCCTGATGGTGGGGACAGACTGGGCTGCAGACTGACAGAGGGTCGTGAAGTGTGTACCGGCTGGGGAGAACCCAGGCAAGAAGAGTCAGGTCCACGCAGAGGTCAAAGGCCGGCAGCAGGTAACAGTAATGATGAACAAGCTGAGGTCAGAGGTCACAGGCAAAGTAGCAGAACGGGTAAACAAGCCAAGGATCAGGGTCACAGGAAACACAAGCGAAGTCCAATACGAAGCCAAGGGTCATACACGGGAAGTCAAACGTAGATACAGGATACAGGAACTGGAACAAGCAGGTCAGCAGACTGGAGCACAGAAGCTATAACCGGCAATGAGGCAGCAGACCTCATTGCCTTAAATACCCAGCTGAACCAATCACAGGTTGAACACACTCCTGCAGGTTAATAGAGCAGTCACTAATAGAGCCAATCAGGGCTTGTCCCTGGCCTGCACAGTTGCAGGCTAATGCCTGTAATTGCCTCCTATGATCTGCCCCTATTTAATTAGCCCACAGGCTGTAGAATCGCTGCGCCCGGCTTCCTCCTATTGCCGGGACGCAGCTCTGAAGCGTCTGCTGGTTGCCCCGGCAACGGCCGGGTTATGGCCGGAAATGACGTCCCGGTCGCCATGGCGACGGCCGGGACGCGGGTGAGTGAGTCGCGGCGGCTGGGCACTGCCGCGGCTCGTAACAGTACCCCCCCCTTGAGGAGGGGTCGAGGGACCCCGACATCCTGGTTTCCTAGGGAATTTTTTGAAGAACTCCTTCAGTTTCTTTGGGGCATGGAGTTGTCTCCGCGGAACCCAAGATCGCTCTTCTAATCCGCGATTCCTCCATTGTATAAGGAAATGCACCTGTCCTTGAACATTTTTAGAATCAAGGACCTTTTGAATCACGAATTTTTGTGGCCCACTGGGACCTCTCCCAGGCACACTTGAAGACTGGGCTTGACCAGGATAAAGCACTGGCTTCAATAGAGAACAATGAAAGGTGTTTGGAATTCTTAACGAGCCTGGAATTTTTAACCTAAATGCGACGGAGTTCACCTGCTTGATGATAAGGAACGGCCCGATGAACTTAGGGCCCAATTTCTTGCAAGGTTGTCTGAGCCTGATATTTTTTGTAGACAGCCAGACTTTCTGGCCAACCTTAAGGGAGCAGGGGGTACGGTGTCGGTCCGAATTTTTTTTTGCAATAAGTGAGGCATGTTTTAAAGATGAATGTACTTTCTTCCAGACAACTCTGAGATCCCTGGCAGTGGAACGGATCTCCTGGATACCAACGGACTGGAGTGAATACAAAGAGTTAGATCTGGGGTGGAAACCATAATTGCAAAAGAACGGAGAGGTTTTCGTGGATGAGTGACAGGAGTTGTTACAGGCAAATTCTGCCCAGGGCAACAAGGAGGACCAGTTGTCATGGAACTCTGATATGTAGCATCGCAAGAACTTCTCCAAGGACTGGTTAACCCTTTCAGTCTGCCCATTTGACTGAGGGTGGTAGGCAGATGATAAACTGACCTTGATTCCCAGGAGGGTACAGAATGATCTCCAGAACTGCGCTATGAACTGGGAACCCCGATCGGAGACGATGTCTGTAGGGAGTCCATGGAGGCGGAAAATGTGTTGAATGAACAAAACTGCCAAATCTCGAGCAGTAGGCAGCCTAGTGAGTGGAATGAAATGTGCCATCTTGCTGAACCGGTCTACCACGACCCAAATGGTATTGTGTCCCGCAGAGGGTGGCAGATCGACTATAAAGTCCATGGACAGATGGGTCCAGGGTTTACCAGGGGCGGCCAACGGAACTAACTGACCTACCGGGCGAGTCCTGGGAACTTTGTTCCTGGCACAAACTTCACAGGACCGGACGTGACTCTTGACGTCAGCAGACAGAGACGGCCACCATACCGTACGGGAAAGGATTTCCAGTGTTTTGTAGACTCCAGGATGCCCAGCAGTCCGACTGTTGTGTGCCTCAGCAAGGACTGTCTTCCTTAGATGAACTGGGACAAACAAACATCCTGCCGGAGTGTTATCAGGAGCCAACCTCTGGAACCTTTGTAAGGTACAGCTCAAATCTTGAGTTAATGCGGCATGAATCATAGACACAGGAACAATAGGCTCTGAGCAGGTGACCAGAGCATGATGTGCCAGGAAACTTCTAGACAGGGCGTCCGCTTGAATATTTTTGGAACCAGGACGATAGGTGATAATAAAGTTGAACCGAGTGAAGAACAGCGACCACCGAGCCTGTCGGGGGTTCAGACGTTTGGCTGACTGTATATACTGTAAGTTCTTATGATCCGTTATAACGGAGATCTGGTGTGCAGCGCCTTCCAACCAGTGTCGCCATTCCTCAAAGGCCCATTTAATTGCCAGCAATTCTCGGTTTCCCACGTCATAGTTGGTTTCCGCTGATGAGAACTGACGGGAAAAAAAGGCACATGGATGCAAGCGGTGGGTCTGGGGGTCTTTTTGTGACAAGACAGCCCCAGCACCGACGTCAGAAGCATCTACCTCAAGAACAAACGGTACCCTAGGATCCGGATGTCTGAGAACCTGAGCAGACACAAAAGCTTTCTTCAGGGTTTTGAATGCATTTATTGCCTGTTGTGACCAAACAGTTGGATCACCTCCTTTGCGGGTCAAGGTGACAATAGGAGCCACGATATCAGCAAAGCCGCCAATAAACCTCCTGTAGTAATTGGCGAATCCCAGGAATCTCTGGACCGCCTTGAGGTTATTCGGTTGAATCCAATCCAGAATTGCTTGGACCTTGGTTGGGTCCATGGAGAAACCTTCTGAGGAGATTAGATAACCGAGGAAGGATACCTTCTGGACCTCGAACTCGCATTTCTCGAGTTTCGCGTAGAGGTGATGTTCCCGTAATTTCTGTAGGATTTGTCTGACATGACCCTGGTGCGCAGACAACGATTTTGAATATATGAGGATGTCATCAAGGTAAACAACAACAAAGTGTCCCAGGAACTCACGTAACACCTCATTAATCAAATCCTGAAATACGGCAGGAGCATTACTCAGGCCAAACGGCATGACCAGGTATTCGTAATGGCCCGAGAGCGTGTTGAACGCCGTCTTCCACTCATCACCTGCTCTAATACGTATGAGATTATAGGCTCCACGAAGATCAATTTTTGTGAAGATAGTGGCTCCTCTTAATTGATCAAAAAGAACGGAGATGAGGGGAAGGGGGTAGGTGTTCTTAACCGTAATAAGGTTCAGCCCTCGATAGTCGATACAGGGTCTGAGTCCACCGTCCTTCTTGGGTACAAAGAAACACCCTGCTCCTACTGGGGACTTGGATGGCCTGATGAAGCCCTTCTCCAAGTTTTCGTCAATATACTCCTGCATGGATTTGGTCTCTGGACCGGAGAGAGGATACAAGCGTCCCTTGGGTAATTTAGAGCCCGGAATGAGCTCAATGGCACAGTCGAAATTGCGGTGCGGTGGTAGTGTGTCAGCAGCCTTTTTGGAGAAAACATCCCAGTAGTCATGATACTGAGAAGGGAGCTGCTCCGGAATAGACTGAATAATACGTAGAGGTAGTGTCAAGCAAGACTGTGTACAATGGGGGCTCCACTGGACAATTTCTCCTTTTGCCCAATCCATGACGGGGTTATGGCAGGATAGCCAAGGGTGGCCAAGAATTAAAGGAACCGATGGACATTCGATAAGACGTAAGACTATGGATTCCGAATGGAGAGCGCCAACGTTCAACTGTAGTGGTGGGGTCTCCCAAGTAATCTTGCCTCCTGGCAACGGACTACCATCTAAGCCACATACCGTAATGGCAGATTGGAGTTTAATCCGCGGAATCCCAGCAGAGCGGGCAAACTCGATGTCAAGGAAGTTGCCAGCAGCTCCACTGTCAATGAAGGCTGATAGTTTCGTAGAACGAGCACTGAACGTGAGCTGTGCAGGGACCAATAGTGCATTTTTCTGGGAGACAATTTGTAGACCTAAGTGAACTCTCCCCTCGTTCCTTAGGCATGCTCGTTTCCCGACTTGTTTGGGCAAGAACGGGAGAAGTGGCCTCTTGCGCCACAATATAAACATAAGCCTTGTGACCGTCTCTTGTCTCTCTCCTCAGAGGAAAGACGGTATGCTCCCAATTGCATTGGTTCCTCACCATCCTGGGAGATAGGAACGAAGGCGGATGGAGGTGATGACGTTTCCTTTTCAGTTTTCCGCTCTTTATATCTCCTGTCAATTTTAATGGAGAGGTGCATCAGATCCTCCAGAGAGCTAGGAGACGGGTATTGCACTAGCGAATCTTTAATCTGTTCAGATAAGCCGACACGGAACTGACTACGTAAGGCAGGGTCGTTCCATCCACTGTCAGGTGACCATCTACGGAATTCCGCGCAGTATTCTTCTGCCGACCGTCTGCCTTGTTTCAAGGACCGTAGGTGAGCTTCCGCGGAGGCCACTCGATCCGGGTCATCGTACAGTAAACCCAATGCCTCAAAGAAGGAGTCTACGGACTGCATGGCCGGACTGGTCTGTGGCAAAGAAAACGCCCAAGACTGGGGGTCACCCTGTAGAAGGGAAATAATAATCCCAACTCGTTGCTGCTCTGAACCGGAGGAGCGGGGTCTCATCCGAAAATAGAGCTTGCAGCTCTCCCTGAAGTTCCGAAACAAGGTTCTATTTCCGGAGAACCGATCCGGTAAATTCATTTTGGGCTCACAGATGGGATCTGGAGGAGATTGTGAAGCTTTTGTGGCTTCTTCTTGAACAGACATACGCTCAGCCAATCCCTGCATCATCTGATACAAAGACTCAACATGGCCTGCTAGGGTTTGTGCCGGAGACGGTGTGGATCCACTTGCATCCATCCTAATCTTGTCTCCGTGAGTGGGCCGGTTATAATGTTAGGAACCCCTCCAGCTGGCACAACACAACCCGGAGTCTACTCTGCCAGTCAGGTGTTCACTGGAGCCCCTGATGGTGGGGACAGACTGGGCTGCAGACTGACAGAGGGTCGTGAAGTGTGTACCGGCTGGGGAGAACCCAGGCAAGAAGAGTCAGGTCCACGCAGAGGTCAAAGGCCGGCAGCAGGTAACAGTAATGATGAACAAGCTGAGGTCAGAGGTCACAGGCAAAGTAGCAGAACGGGTAAACAAGCCAAGGATCAGGGTCACAGGAAACACAAGCGAAGTCCAATACGAAGCCAAGGGTCATACACGGGAAGTCAAACGTAGATACAGGATACAGGAACTGGAACAAGCAGGTCAGCAGACTGGAGCACAGAAGCTATAACCGGCAATGAGGCAGCAGACCTCATTGCCTTAAATACCCAGCTGAACCAATCACAGGTTGAACACACTCCTGCAGGTTAATAGAGCAGTCACTAATAGAGCCAATCAGGGCTTGTCCCTGGCCTGCACAGTTGCAGGCTAATGCCTGTAATTGCCTCCTATGATCTGCCCCTATTTAATTAGCCCACAGGCTGTAGAATCGCTGCGCCCGGCTTCCTCCTATTGCCGGGACGCAGCTCTGAAGCGTCTGCTGGTTGCCCCGGCAACGGCCGGGTTATGGCCGGAAATGACGTCCCGGTCGCCATGGCGACGGCCGGGACGCGGGTGAGTGAGTCGCGGCGGCTGGGCACTGCCGCGGCTCGTAACACACAGGTATTAAGAAGAGGCACAACACTGACAACCTGTTAGAGAAACTGAGGGAAATAATCTCTCTGTGGCTCACCCCACTTAGACTCTCCTGGGGATTCGAATAACTGCCATTTCTAGTACTACCTTCTTTCTTTCTCTATTTAAAAAAAAAAAAACTGTCATTTCTATTACTACGTTAATTGTTTGTGCAGTCACAAAAAAGAGGAACTGCGCCCTTAACTGCTATGTTGGTTTTAGACGTCCATCCGGTGTCCGCCATCTGTGCACTGGAATTCAGACCAGTTGAGGGTTTTATTATTATATTGTGGCCCCGGTATCAAATTGGGTACCGGGGCCACTCCACTACGCAGTCCAGATACTTGTTTAGTGGAATTCAGACCAGTTGAGGGATTTTTTATTATATCGTGGGGGCCACTCCACTACGCAGTCCAGATACTTGTTTGGTGGAATTCAGAACAATTGTTTTTTTTTTATTATATTGTGGGGACCACTCCACTACGCAGTCCAGATACTTTTTTGGTGGAATTGAGATCAGTTGAGGGTGATATATTGTGGCCCCGGTACCAAATTGGGTACCGGACCACTCCACTATGCAGTCCAGAAAGCTACCTCGATGAAATGTTTTGGACTAAAAACAATATTGTGAGGTGTGAGGGTGTTCAGAATAGACTGGAAATTAGTGGAAATGATTGTTATTGAATGTTATTGAGGTTAATAATAGTGTAGGAGTGAAAATAAGCCCAAAAACTTGATTTTGGAACTTTTTATGCTTTTTTCAAAATAAATCCGAATCCAAAACCTTAAATCCGAACCAAAACCTTTCGACAGGTGTTTTGCAAAACAAATCCGAACCCAAAACATCAAGCAAATCCGAACCCAAAACACGAGACACCAAAAGTGGCCGGTGCACATCCCTAATTAGAAGTCATTGACAGTATCACTGCAGATGCTGAAGACTGGAAGAGAACTCATGTGAATTATATACAGTGTATTATACCCTGATTGTACATTATAAGGAGCTCCGTCACATTATCAGTTATAACAGGAAAAGAAGAAAAGAAACTACTTTTCTAGGAGGTCCTCCTATTGTTATAACTGTGATACCTACTGAGAAGGATCTATAGCTTAATCCACTAAGGATCAATCACTGCACATTTATTAAAAGTAACTTTTATTTTCAAAATATTAAAACAAAACAACTTTATTTTTGTTGTTTTTGTTTTAATAGAAATGTAGTTTCTTTTCTTCTTTTTCTGTACTGACTAAGTTCATTTACTACTTATAAAACACCAGAGACAGACAAATAGCTCAATTTAAGGGTATATTAATATGTTATTAAGGGCTTGGAATTAACCGATCACTTATTTCTAATGCAGGGTTTTTTCTGTTTTGAACTATAAACATTATACGTTATAACTGCAGAAGGCTTCTATATCAGTCATCAAAATCCAAGTTTACTTCTAATGTCCGTTATAATTTACAGTAGGGAGCACATTAATCCCTATAATGTACCAGTTTTCCTAATGAACACAGAGGTGATGACATCAGAACTTTCTCTTTATACAGAGATAATTTACAGATGTTTCTACCTATATTACCATCACTTGTATATTATAGTATGTTCTCCTGAGGATTACTACATCGCCTGCTGTGTAGATTAGGATTTGTCATTCTATAGACGTATAAATTCCTCAGCTCGCCTTGTGGAACACAGTTTCTCCAGTGTCCCTTGTGAGTTATACATCATTCAGCCCCCTCTATGGGGGTGATAATTCCATTCTATCACCCGGAAACTGCCGTGTTTTATTTGGTTTGGAGTTTTGCACTAAAGATTATTGGCATATAGTCCGAAATTGCTACATGTAACTGCCAACCCCATTTATAAACTATGCTGCCATTGTACAACCTCTCCAGACATATACCTGCATCCTCTGTGACAAGCCTGTTGTTAAGGTTATTATTTGGCAAAATAAAACTGTGTACTTCATTAATCTATTTCTCCGGTCACTGCCTGCCAAATTGGATCACGGTCTGTTCCGTGACATTTCCGTGACATTTCTTAACTCAGAACTGTCCTTTGTTCTGTACATCCAATCAGTATATAAATCCAGTTAACATACATCTAAGAGACATTTCCAGAAAATACACATATATCACACAAGACACTTGTGGGTAGATTTACAAAACTGCGGGTTTTAAAAAGTGGAGATGTTGCTTATAGCAACCAATCAGATTCTAGTTATCATTTATTTAGTACATGTTACAAAATGACAGCTAGAATCTGATTGGTTGCTATAGGCAACATCTCCGCTTTTTCAAACCCGCAGTTTAGTAAATCTAGCCCTTGGAATCTCCTGCATCTAGTATTGCAGTTCCCTTGTTATGGGTTGTCCCCTATCTGGACTCTCATCCCTACAATCTATTTTGAATGGGGCTTGACTAATTTTTCTCACAAAACGTTCTCCTACCGCTCTGTCTTAGTCACTAAATCGGTTGCTTATATTTTGTGGAATCCAAAATAAAATCCTTCTACTAGCATACAAACCCATTAACATAAGTCCCTTCCCTTGTCTCAAAATATCTCCCAACTCGACCATTCCGCTCTTCCTAAGATCTGCGACTCTCATCCATGCTCCATACCCGCTCCCATTCCCAGTTACAGGACTTTAAATCGGGCAGCACCCGCTCTGTGGAGTGCCCACCCTTGTGTAAGACTTTCCATTAACCTCTAAACTCTCACGCTTTACCTGTAAGCTCACCTCTTTACCAAATTCCTGCACCTCCCTTCTGACCTCATTAATCTATTCTACCGAATGACCACTCTACACAATTCACACAAAACATTTACTTTCCTTATACACTCGGCCTACTGACCCCCAAACCAACATTGTTGTGTGACTGGATCATAGACCACTAAGCACTATTTCCCAATGCCATCTGACCAATATACATTCTGTGGCACTTACCCCTATATCACACTCCTATTGTCATATACATTGTAAGCTAGTGAGCAGGGCCCCCTCATATTACCTCTGTTAATACTGGTGGCAAGCAGTGAACTTTGCACAGAGCAGATTGCAACCAGAAGAATTAAAACAACTTAAAATGAACGTCCATCGGTAGCGGCTTCAAGAAAGAAGGAGATTGTTGATTTCATCTGGGAATATCGGAACACCCTAAAAATATTGTCGGCCTTTTCTGGATTTGAATAATGGAAAGAAAGCATTGATGGGTGTTTTTACAGAGTTTTCAAATTATGTCCAAAATGCACAAGATACCTGAGGAAGAACGGATGTGTGTTTTATCAGCTAAGTTGGAGCTTCTTTTATATTTCAGGTGCCCTATCCGGGGATTATGTAGAGGTTACACAGCCTTGCACCAGCTAAATGTAAAAAGGAAAGAAAAATGTTTTGGTGTCTTTTTATTGAAGATTATATTATTAACAGGTGTTAATGTATTTAATTTTGTTTCTGTGCATCCTGATGTGACTTTATATGTACATATCCATTGAGTGTATCCTACAGTGTGTCCAGTATGTCTGCATACGGTGAGTGCTGAATAGGCAGAGTGTACTTACACCAGTGCTCAACAGGAAACATTTACTCAGATCCGCTTGTACTTGAATACGTGCGAGTGATTTCTGTCCGTGTTAAAAAAAAACACAAATTGCAATCCTCAATGGATCAGGCCCGTAGGCCCTAGCTAAGGGTCGCAGAATTTTGGGGGCAGCAGACTGTACTTTATTTCATCATGTTATAAGGTTTGCTCTTATGTCAAAACTTGCCACAAAAAGAGGAGCGCAAAGCACCAAGTACATAAAAAATTAATAATTTATTAAACATATGCAGTATAAAGAGTAGGATAAGCTTATAACCATTGAGCTATTGACATTAATAATAAACAGCTGTATAGTGAACAAGCCTGACTATGGAACAAAGCAGGTTAGTCAGGCTTGTTCACTATACAGCTGTTTATTATTAATGTCAATAACTCAATGGTTATGCTTATGTCAGCCTTCCATCATCATCAACTATTTATTTATATAGCGCCACTAATTCCGCAGCGCTGTACAGAGAACTCACTCACATCAGTCCCTGCCTCACTGGAGCTTACAGTCTAAGTCCCCTAACATACACACACACACACACACAGACAGACACACAGACTAGGGTCAATTTAATAGCAACCAATTAACCTACCAGTATGTTTTTGGAGTGTGGGAGGAAACCAGAGCACCCGGAGGAAACCCACGCAAACACGGGAAGAACATACAAACTCCACACAGATAAAGGCATGGTCGGGAATCAAACTCATGTCCCCAGTGCTGTGAGGCAGAAGCGCTAACCATTAAGCCTTTATGAACTGTGCAGCTTATATATTCAATTCTCAATTCCAAATAGCTCCAGCGCATAAGGAAGTGTAACCGTCTCATACTTCGTTTTTGTTCCTCTTTAAATAGTGGTTCTCGTTAACCTTTGCCTGCTTTGGTATGAGATCTGTATCTGGGGGTATTCAGTATCTGAGCACTAGCGTAGCATAGACATCATTTATTTTATTCATTAGACACATTGCAATAATTATCTGGAGTCCTAAATGTGATTACGACATTCCCCTCCAGTTATCCTCCATTATATCACATTCCCACACCGTACTGAGGACAAGATCCATATCAGCCAAAATGCTGTGTTTCCTGTTTTTAATAAACAGCTATTTACAAAAGTGATATCTATCACACGGCGTTCCCTCTGGGGAGATCAGACAATTATAAATTGTTCTTTAAACATCACTTGTACCCCATGGCCAGAAATATCTGCATGTTTATGTTAGTGTCACTTCAGCGTACAGGACTAATGTTTAATGTATAGTTTATACAGTAACAAAGATCTGGACCCAATTTTGAGGCATGAATATTCTCTACATAATGACATAGGTCCAAATACTGTATACTGGCATGTGGGCATACACTGTATAATGGACAGAGGGCATATACTGCATACTGGAATGTGGGCATATACTGTATAATGGCATATGGGATTATACTGTATACTGCCACAGTGGGCATATACTTTATACTGGCACAGTGGGCATATGCTGTATACTGGCATATGGGGATTTTACTGTATACTGGCACAGGGGGCATATGCTGTATACTGGCAAATGGGGAATATACTGTATACTGGCACAGGGGACATATACTGTATACTGGCAAATGGGGAATATACTGTATACTGGCACAGGGGACATATACTGTATACTGGCACAGTGGGCATATACTGCATACTGGCATATAGGGAATATACTGTATACTGCCACAGGGGGGCATATACTGTATACTGGCACTGGGGGCATATACTATATCCGGACACAGGGGCATATATTGGATTCTGGCACAGGGGGGCGTATACTGGCACTGGGGGCATATACTATATCTGGACACATGGGCATATATTGGATTCTGGCACAGGGGGGCATATACTGTATACTGGCACAGAGGGCATATTCTGTATACTGGCACAGAGGGCATATACTGCATACTGGCACAGTGTTCATATACTATATCTGGACACAGGGGCATATATTGGATTCTGGCACAGGGGGCATATACTGTATACTGGCATATGGGTATTATACTGTATACTGGCACAGTGGGCATATACTGTATACTGGCAAATGGGGAATATACTGTATACTGGCACAGGGGACATATACTGTATACTGGCACAGTGGGCATATACTGCATACTGGCATATAGGGAATATACTGTATACTGCCACAGGGGGGCATATACTGTATACTGGCACTGGGGGCATATACTATATCCGGACACAGGGGCATATATTGGATTCTGGCACAGGGGGGCATATACTGTATACTGGCACAGCGTTCATATACTATATCCGGACACAGGGGCATATATTGGATTCTGGCACAGGGGGGGCGTATACTGGCACTGGGGGCATATACTATATCCGGACACATGGGCATATATTGGATTCTGGCACAGGGGGGGCGTATACTGCATTCTGGCACAGTGTTCATATACTGTATCCTGGCACAGGGGCATATATTGGATTCTGGCACTGGGAGGCATACACTCTCTACCGACACTGGAAGTATATTGTGTACTGACACTGCATATGCATAGTGGCCACAGAGTTAATACATTTAGGACCGCAGAATGCAATGTGTGCTCTTGTTTATATGTCTCCCAGTATCGGGCAGCCCTCGGCAGAGGTTTCTTTACACTTCCAGGAACAGAGACTTAATGTTGGTAAAAGTATCTGGGATTTGAACATCATGTTCTATCCCTCTTCATTTAGTAAATGACATGTCCTTTGTTATTTATGTCTATTATCTTTTATTTTAAAAGCTCTGACATATTACGCAGCGCTGTACATTGAGAGGATCATGATAAACACTGCATACAATGATAGGAAACAGAAGGTAAAGAGTGTCCTGCAAAAAGAGCTTACAATCTAACAGGTGCGGAGGACAATCGATACATAAGGTAGGGGAGTAATATTCACAGCAATTGTTATCAAGGTTTCCTTTGAAGTAAACTTTGAAGCACAGAGGACAAGGCATAGAATACAATGTGTTATAGGATGCAAAGCCTGTGTGTGATCTCTGTGCTGTCTGAGGTTGGCTCCTTCTGACTCAGATTGCAGCTGGTGATGACGGAATTGTGACCCAGCTTTCAGCTTCTGATCCAGATATCTCCTTAATCAGGTCATCTGATCTAACCTCTACCTCCCTGGTGCCATCACGGCGAGAACCAGCCATAAGCCTTCTTCCTTATGTGGTGCTTCTTCATTGTCCAGAAGGAAATCTTCTACTAACAGGTCCATAACTCTCATCAGATGCATAAGACTCCAGTCCCCAATCCAGGGTAATATAAGGCATTGGAATATCTGGTACCTGACACCCCAAGTTATGTTTGGCAATCATTCCAGGTACCAACTTGTCTAATGTGATGACATGAGGTTCCATCTGGTGATAACCTTTCCCCCAAGTCCATAAATCCTGTCATTGGTCACTCATTGACCTTAACCCCCACAAGGTGCTGCTGCCTCTTGTTTGAACAGTCCCGTTGCACCCACAGCAATCCCTAGGGACTAGAAATTCTTCTGCTGTCTTCCTTGATAGGACATTGCTGCTACAGTCATCCCACCTTTCAGTCGAGCTGGTAGGGTTTGCCCAGTTGTTAATGGGGTTTCGCACGCCACTCAACTGTAGATGTCCTGAAGGGGACAACACTCCAGATGGTTAGAAGCCAATGGACATGTTCATTCTCCTTTCCTGTAGAGTACACTGTTATCACCAACCTTTCCTTAGATGTCCTTGAACCTCCAAATAGGTATGAGTCAGGATAGTGACACCTTCCATTGTTCGGAGTGTCTGGTCCAGCCCCCACCCTTGGGCCTTCTGTAACTTTTGTTTCAGGAATTATTATTTGAGTCACAACTACCTCAACAGCTCCACCATCTGAGCCCCAGAGCCATGTGCCTGTAATATAACTGTCATGTTTTCCTTGGACACTCCACCATAAAAACGTGAGATACATTCTTTGTTGCCGGTCGGCAGTGGAGTGGGGGAAGCTGCAGCTGTTCTCCCCATTCAGTCTGCTGAAACCCACACTTGGATGTGTCAGGAAGCTGTGGTGTGGACCTAGTCACTTATTCCGGGGCATCCGGATGGTGTTCGTGTAGTTGAACACGTTGCCATTGCCCAGATCATCTGAGGTATGCATTCTTTCTCCATCAGCTCTGGAGCAGGGTCTATTTACTAAACTGCGGGGTTTGAAAAAGTGGAGATGTTGCCTATAGCAACCAATCAGATTCTAGCTGTCATTTATCTAGTACATTCTACAAAATGACAGCTAGAATCTGATTGGTTGCTATATGCAACATCCCCACTTTTTCAAACTTGCAATTTAGTAAACAGACCTCCCAGAGTGGTCTTACTCATGTAAGGTGTCCTAGTTTTAGTACAGGTGGGTTATGAGTAAGACAGGCAGGAGAGTGCATTGCTGTATGAGGGGGTGTGTAATCAATACATGCTGGTAGATTCAGGACTGTGTGTGGTCGGTTATCAGTGATCGTGACCTAAACGCAAAATGTTTCAGGACACAGGGCTGTGATTACCTACGAGCCCTAACATCAAGTAGCTGGTGGACTGTGATACACTATATGCCAGCATACAGAGAATGATCAGTTACTGATAACATACATTCCCGGGTGCCCAGCATAAGCTAAGTAGGTGCTATTATATATAATCTTGTATGTTTTCAGTGACTATATTATCTGTGAGCTGTTATTGAAGTTTCATATATTGATTTTGCTAATGCTCTTATTCTCAAGTCACAAATCTGTTACTAGTACACACTGTACTGGGAAAGGCCACTGCAATGATCCCTTTGAACCTGCTTGCGGAAGGGAGAGGTTTTAAAGTAAACTACAGACATAAGGATAATTGTGGAACTAACTGGACAAACAGCGGCAGCCTAGAGGGAGGAGAGGTTACTAGGAAAATATAGGTCGCAGGTAAAATGCTCCTTTAAGTCATGTCTGCATACAGAAATGCAAGGACTGGTTCAATAAGGCACGTAAATCAGGCATATGGACATCCGTATTAAACTAGAAATAATTTCCTTTTCTTAAATTTTCCTTTCACTCCAATACATTTATCATGATGCTATTAATGTCCACTGTTCATAAAATGCATTCTACAGTGGCTCCTGATTACAAGCACATATTGTAGCTGTATACACAGCCGTCATCACTAGTAATCGGCACTAACACTGGACCTGTAGCTGGAGCCAGTGATACCACAGAAAATCACGTACCTTTGAGATGCCCAAAGTTTGAACCGGACCGTGCTGTGTGCGCTCCAGCTTGGCGCGTCCTTACTGTACATTGACTGTGTGTTTATGCCCAGGCCCCTCCTAGTTCTGCCCATGAAATCGTAGGCTGTCGAAGGGTCCTTTGTGCTCGAAGATGAATTGGATGTTACTGCGTTTACTGCCTTATGGTCCAGTGGGCACTCGCAGGGCAATTCTACACAAAACACGACATATCGGCATTTACGTTCCTTAATGACTCAGGACCTCAATGTTTATTTACCATTTCCTCCATTTTATTTTCATTTTAATTATTATTGTCGCTGATTTATAAGCTGCCCCACTGTTCCACAGTGCCGGACAGTGGCGAAAACTGGGACTGACATAAAGCAGGGACATAAAAGCTAGACAAGATAAGTGCAGACATGAAATTAGTGGGTAGGGAAGGTCCTGCTGATGGGAGAGCTTAGAATCATTGTGTGCACTGGTCCTCTGCTTCTACAAGAGTCCCACTGATATCTCTTGCTCTGTTTCCTGATATAGGGGCGCATCTACCCGATTGTACGCAGGAAAAGATGCATGCTAGAAAAAGCGCAGTCACTTACATATGTTAAGTCAGATGCATCTTAAGATTCATCCAGCTCTAAGACATCAGCATTTCATCATCATCATCACCATTTATTTATATAGTGCCACTAATTCCGCAGCGCTGTACAGAAAACTCATTCACATCAGTCCCTGCCCCATTGGGGCTTACAGTCTAAACTCCCTAATATACACACAGACTAGGGTCAATTTTGTCAGCAGCCAATTAAGCTAACCGTATGTTTTTTGGGAGTGTGGGAGCAAACCAGAGGACCCGGAGGAAACCCACGCAAACACAGGGAGAACATACAAACTCCACACAGATAAGGCCATGGTCAGGAATTGAACTCATGACCCCAGTGCTGTGAGGCAGAAGTGCTAACCACTGAGCCACCTTCAGGTGTTCAAGAGTATAAATTTCCTTTCCACAAGAGCGTAGGGGAGGCACAGAGGTCTGACAGTGTTAGTACGGAAGTAAATACTAAAGTTGCATTGCCCTATAGGAAGAGGCGGGAAAGCGCAGTGTAAGTGGGGAAAGGATGTATCCACGTAATTGCGAACGGTTTAGAGGAGGGAGCAGGGACGCCTGTCAGGCACCGTATCCTTGGTGCTGGAGGCCTTTTGCAGTGATACACAATGATGATGCTGATGGTTAGAACACTCGACAGCCGCTTCTGATTGCGTCTTTCAGCCACCAACTGATAGTATTTAATTCATTAGCACCTGGTTAATGTTGCATGAAGGCACGGCCATCTATCCACATTATTTAACTGACATTTCCATTTGAGCTATTTCAATAAAGCTATTTCAATTCCCATTTCATTTTTAAAGGGGAAGACAACAGATGTTTATATTTAATTTAATTTGTACTTAAATGCATTACATTACATTAAATTTAATATTGAAATTGTGACTTCTGTACAGCTGGACGCGTCTTGCGATGTGTCCGGCTCAACCGATGTACAGAATTGCACTGCAGATGCAGCCATCTCTACATAACATCTAGTACATGTCTATGCAGCCCAGAGAGGAGCGTAATAGTATTACATAAGAATTCCATTTTTAATGCAAAAGAGGAAACTCGTCTGGGTGAGCCCCAAGAATATAAAGATCGCCAGGCGATCCCGCTCTCCAACAAGGAATGAAGCGCGTACATCATACTTGCCAAGTTTTCCCCGTTGGCTTCAGGGAGATCCCGGGGAAGGTGGGTGTGCGGGGCCGGGCTTGACGAATCACATCATTTTGGCTCAGAGAATTGCGTTATTTTGGCCCCGCAACATGACGTAATAATGTAAAAGTGTCATTTTACAGCAGTGGCCGGGACCAAATGCTGTGATTCCCTGCGAATCTCGTCATTTAATTCTGCCCACTTCACTAGGAAGTGGGCAGAATTAGACTGCCCTGCTCTCCCGGGAGTCCGGGAGACATACCCAGAATTCAGAAGTCTCCCGGACATTTCAGGAGAGTTGGCATGTATGCCTAAAGTATGGGACAAGACTCAAAGTCCGCCAGCTCAAAGCTGGTGCAAAAGTTAAATGTTTGTGTCGAGTGAAAATGAATATGTACCCTCTCGTAACGTCAGGATCTCGACTTCTCTCCAGCTTCAAAATAATATATTTTTTGTACTGTTCAGCAAAACTACTAGCACTATTGTCCCTAGTTTGTACTTTGCAAGGAACCCATCCCCCGACTGTCCAAATCAGCCTCTGCAAAATTTGGTGGACTTCTATGGGCACCACTGCGAAACAAGGAACGTGACATCACTAGAGAATATCTGGGGCTAAACCTTGGCCATTTTTGCGCTGGTAAACAAAATACATTGTCTTATATATTGCTTATGTTTATTGTGGAACTACAAGTCCCAGCATGCCCTGGCAGCCTCAATGCTCCACGCTAGCTGGAGATCCACAGGTTGCTGACCTGATACATGATCAGAGCGAGGTACTGTGAGAGGTCAGGCCCCCTGTAAGGATCTCTCCTCATGACAGAGGAAGAAACATGTCAGAGTGTAGGACCCATGCACAGACTCTGCCTGTCTGCAGAGAGGTAGAATGTGAGTCCTCAGTCTCTGTGAATGAAAAAAGGGGGGAGAACCTAAACTGGCATAGCTCTGCCGTCTCCTGGCAACTATCCTGACGCAACAAAAAAAAGTCATTTGGAAAAAAAAAAGAAAAGAGGGACACATTGAAAAATGGGGAGGCACAGCCCTGAATGAATGCAGATTGAGACAAGACACAGCCACCCACTACAATGGCCTGGGGGCTGGGAGGAGACCCAGACAGTAGCATCTCATGAGCGGTACATCAGAAGGTAGAGGAGACCAGTGATACTCCCAGACAGGAGCTCCAGGTATGTATTGTCTGCACTGTCCATTGAACGCACCTGTCTGCTCTGAGCGGATTATTCCCAGTGTCTTTCCATAGACAATGGACATCATGTGACATTATGTCATTTTACACATTCTTTAATATGATATTTTATTACATTACTTTGCATTATGTCGAAAATATTCAGACTCTTTGTGTTTTTGTCTTCTCCGATCGCTTTAAACATTTATTTTTTATTTTTTTTAGGTATGTCTAATGTTTTAATGTTAAACCGCATGCAAATATCAGTGCAGAAAATATTAATACACAGAGAATTCAATTGCAGAATATTCCTGACCTCTATGTGTATAGGTACTAGTCAGTTGTACAATTGTATAGTGTAGGTTTCTAAATATCATGTCATGTACAATATATGTGTATATGTGTGTGCATATAGCTATTGTCATTGTGCAGACCTGTAAAATAACATATTTAAAGATGATACTGTCTTTCAATAACCAGATATACACTAGATATAAAATTGCATTACAAGTGTGTAATGCTTTGTAATCTCCCGAAATGTCTGGGATTCTCATACATTTCGGGGAGTCTCTCTGACTCCCAGAAAAGCATTCCTCCCTCAGGATCCTGCCCACTTCTGAAGTTGGTGGAGGCAGAGCTTGATTATGCCCCACCCCTCACTGCGTGATGTAGTGTATAGCGGCATTCCACAGCAGGGGGAGGGGCTTTTGTGACACTATCGTGTCACCGCGGGCCCCCACCCCCCCCACAGCACTTGCCATTTGAGGTTGGCAATGCATACTTGCCCACTCTTCTGGAATGTCCGTGAGGCTCCCAAATTCCAGGTAGGTCCCCCGGACTCCCGTTAGAGCAGGCAAGTGTCCCGCGTCCTGTGCATCGGCTACCAAAATGAGGCGATTTGCGGGGAATCCCATCAGATTGGCACCGCTCCCTGCGACAGAAACGAAGATTTTGTTGCATGGAGCGGACACAAAGAAGTTGCTGTAAGGGGTCGGAAATTCCTCTTGGCATCATTAATATAAGAATTATTTCACAAAATATGTTACAATTTCTGTGATTACACCGACAATCTGCCCCTCACAGGCACCTGTTGCCCACACTTAGATATGGCTGCCATTTTGTGGGCTGTACCAATATTCAGAAGAATGCAGCCTAGGAACTATTGACCTTACTGAGACATGAGACACTACCTAATACTAGCTTGTAAATATAGTGACTACTATACTAATGCTGTATAAGAAATTACCCTGTAAATTTGAACATTAAAAGCAAGAAACAAACATGTATTAGAACTCTAGGCCAAAAGTGATTTTCTTCCTTGGTTTGTTTTTTCATACTGCTAATAAGACTATATAATTCTGCAGACTTTCCATGGCTACCATGGCAACCACAGGCACATGTCACATGATGTAGTGAGCAGAGAATCTTTGAAACGCCCCTCTTAGATCTGTTTTTACTGTAACATTCTCCGCTTCCTTCTCTCCCCTCTGCCCTTACATGACATGGTGAGTTTCTGTATAGCAGAGTGACTGTGTTTGACATTCTTACTTGTTTTCACTCCAAAGAGATTTTGAAATAGATAAAATGTTATATAGGAGGCTAGCTAAGAAAACTGACTATCAGATGGATACTTTACTCGCTACGTCAAGAAAAAAAACTTTTATGTGGGATTGCTGCTTTAAATAGGAACTGATAAAATGATAATAGTAGACAAAATAACATTATAACTGGGAGGAAAGGGCTTATCATAATAATAAAAATGCAATGTTCTGATTGTCTATTAAAAATAAGGTTGAATGAACTTTGTTTCATATAGAGGTGTACATGATGTTACAGTGTTCCTACATCATTCTGACAGGAGCCTAATCTATCTACTCTGTGCTCCTTGGGGCTTTACTACTATATAATTCTCAGTCTGTGGCTTCCTGCTGCCTCCATTTTCCTCCTCACATCATGTCACTGCCCCTGTCACATGCAGCCCTGTCCTCACTAACACATCTCTCATCTCCTGATATACTCTGTGCTGCTGGGGACCCTGCTCCTTCCACTATATAACTCTCAGTCTGTGGCTTCCTGCTGCCTTCATTCCCCTCCTCACATCATGTCACTGCCCCTGTCACATGCAGCCCTGTCCTCACTAATACATCACTCATGTCCTGATATACTCTGTGCTGCTGGGGACCCTGCTCCTTCCACTATATAACTCTCAGTCTGTGGCTTCCTGCTGCCTTCATTCCCCACCTCACATCATGTCACTGCCACTGTCACATGCAGCCCTGTCCTCACTAACATATCACTAATCTCCTGATATACTCTGTGCTGCTGGGGACCCTGCTCCTTCCACTATATAACTCTAGGTCTGTGGCTTCCTGCTGCCTCCATTCCCCTCCTCACATCATGTCACTGCCCATGTCACATGCAGCCCTGTCCTCACTAACACATCACTCATCTACTGATATACTCTGTGCTGCTGGGGGACCCTGCTCCTTCCACTATATAACTCTCAGTCTGTGGCTTCCTGCTGCCTCCATTCCCCTCCTCACATCATGTCACTGCCCCTGTCACATGCAGCCCTGTCCTCACTAACACATCACTCATCTCCTGATATACTCTGTGCCGCTGGGGACCCTGCTCCTTCCACTATATAACTCTTAGTCTGTGGCTTCCTGCTGCCTCCATTCCCCTCCTCACATCATGTCACTGCCCCTGTCACATTCAGCCCTGCCCTCACTAACACATCACTCATATCCTGATATACTCTGTGCTGCTGTGGAATCTGCTCCTTCCACTATATAACTCTCAGTCTGTGGCTTCCTGCTGCCTCCATTCCCCTCCTCACATTATGTCACTGCCCTTGTCACATGCAGCCCTGCCCTCACTAACACATCACTCATCTCCAGATATACTTTGTGCTGCTGGGGGACCCTGCTCCTTCCACTATATAACTCTCAGCCTGTGACTTCCTACTGCCTCCATTCCCCTCCTCACATCGTATCACTGCCCCTGTCACATGCAGCCCTGTCCTCACTAACACATCACTCATCTCCTGATATACTCTGTGCTGCTGGGGGACCCTGCTCCTTTTACTATATAACTCTCAGTCTGTGGCTTCCTGCTGCCTCCATTCCCCTCCTCACATTATGTCACTGCCCTTGTCACATGCAGCCCTGCCCTCACTAACACATCACTCATCTCCAGATATACTCTGTGCTGCTGGGGGACCCTGCTCCTTCCACTATATAACTCTCAGCCTGTGACTTCCTACTGCCTCCATTCCCCTCCTCACATCGTATCACTGCCCCTGTCACATGCAGCCCTGTCCTCACTAACACATCACTCATCTCCTGATATACTCTGTGCTGCTGGGGACCCTGCTCCTTTTACTATATAACTCTCAGTCTGTGGCTTCCTGCTGCCTCCATTCCCCTCCTCACATTATGTCACTGCCCTTGTCACATGCAGCCCTGTCCTCACTAACACATCACTCATCTCCTGATATACTCTGTGCTGCTGGGGACCCTGCTCCTTCCACTATATAACTCTCAGCCTGTGACTTCCTACTGCCTCCATACCCCTCCTCATATCATGTCACTGCCCCTGTCACATGCAGCCCTGTCCTCACTAACACATCACTCATCTCCTGATATACTCTGTGCTGCTGGGGACCCTGCTCCTTCCACTATATAACTCTCAGCCTGTGACTTCCTACTGCCTCCATACCCCTCCTCATATCATGTCACTGCCCCTGTCACATGCAGCCCTGTCCTCACTAACACATCACTCATCTTCTAATATACTCTGTGCTGCTGGGGACCCTGCTCCTTCCACTATATAACTCTCAGTCTGTGGCTTCCTGCTGCCTTCATTCCCCACCTCACATCATGTCACTGCCACTGTCACATGCAGCCCTGTCCTCACTAACATATCACTAATCTCCTGATATACTCTGTGCTGCTGGGGACCCTGCTCCTTCCACTATATAACTCTAGGTCTGTGGCTTCCTGCTGCCTCCATTCCCCTCCTCACATCATGTCACTGCCCATGTCACATGCAGCCCTGTCCTCACTAACACATCACTCATCTACTGATATACTCTGTGCTGCTGGGGACCCTGCTCCTTCCACTATATAACTCTCAGTCTGTGGCTTCCTGCTGCCTCCATTCCCCTCCTCACATCATGTCACTGCCCCTGTCACATGCAGCCCTGTCCTCACTAACACATCACTCATCTCCTGATATACTCTGTGCCGCTGGGGACCCTGCTCCTTCCACTATATAACTCTTAGTCTGTGGCTTCCTGCTGCCTCCATTCCCCTCCTCACATCATGTCACTGCCCCTGTCACATTCAGCCCTGTCCTCACTAACACATCACTCATATCCTGATATACTCTGTGCTGCTGTGGAATCTGCTCCTTCCACTATATAACTCTCAGTCTGTGGCTTCCTGCTGCCTCCATTCCCCTCCTCACATTATGTCACTGCCCTTGTCACATGCAGCCCTGCCCTCACTAACACATCACTCATCTCCAGATATACTTTGTGCTGCTGGGGGACCCTGCTCCTTCCACTATATAACTCTCAGCCTGTGACTTCCTACTGCCTCCATTCCCCTCCTCACATTGTATCACTGCCCCTGTCACATGCAGCCCTGTCCTCACTAACACATCACTCATCTCCTGATATACTCTGTGCTGCTGGTGACCCTGCTCCTTTTACTATATAACTCTCAGTCTGTGGCTTCCTGCTGCCTCCATTCCCCTCCTCACATTATGTCACTGCCCTTGTCACATGCAGCCCTGTCCTCACTAACACATCACTCATCTCCTGATATACTCTGTGCTGCTGGGGACCCTGCTCCTTCCACTATATAACTCTCAGCCTGTGACTTCCTACTGCCTCCATTCCCCTCCTCACATCATGTCACTGCCCCTGTCACATGCAGCCCTGTCCTCACTAACACATCACTCATCTCCTGATATACTCTGTGCTGCTGGGGACCCTGCTCCTTCCACTATATAACTCTCAGCCTGTGACTTCCTGCTGCCTCCATACCCCTCCTCATATCATGTCACTGCCCCTGTCACATGCAGCCCTGTCCTCACTAACACATCACTCATCTTCTAATATACTCTGTGCTGCTGGGGACCCTGCTCCTTTTACTATATAACTCTAAGTCTGTGGCTTCCTGCTGCCTCCATTCCCCTCCTCACATCGTATCACTACCCCTGGTGCATACAGCCTGTTTTCCTGTATGTCTGCCACCTGTCAAGCTGTGTTGCGCTCGTTTTGATTTCAGAGTTGTATACACAACCCAAGGAGCAGTTATAGGGGCTAATTATACAGGGACATAATACAGGCTTTCATGGAATGTATCCAATTCTGCTTCCTGTGCACTTGTTCTCTGAATCAATAAAACATGCAGTGTCTCGGCCAACATAAAATCATAGAGCTTACAGAACTAGTTAAGCGTAGTAAATCCCCCTTTGTGTTTTCTGTATACAGAGGTGTAATAAAAAGAGCTGGATGCTGAGTCAGCTCAGACATTACTGGAAGCCACATTGATGTGATATCTGAGGTTTAATAAATTGCATTTATCTGCATACAATATGGTAGGTAAGGTGGGTGTCCGGATCCCCTTATAGATCAGAACTACAGCCTGGGCTGTTTAGAACAGGGATCTCCATCCGGCGAGCCAGCTCTTTGTCCGAAAACTGATGCTGTGACCAATAGCAAAAGTCTGATGTCTCCTCTTATATTGTAAGGAAAGTGCTACGGAAATTAAATGTAGAATGTGATTAGTTGTAATAAGATATTAATCAGTTATCAGTGCATATGATTTCATATCTGATCGACAATATGTTATAACTTCACATCTGTGGCCAGGTCATTGTAAACCATGTTGTTCATTGTTAATCATATCTAAGAATATTTTTGCTTTCACTCAGTGTTAGGCTGGTTTCACATAGGAATGAACAGATAAATGGTGTTTTCCATTCACTGCTAGGTGTCAGTACAGGAGCTTCAGAACTCTGCACCTTGCTAGCTGGTAAAGTGCAGCATTCTAGAATGCCCATACATCCAGTCTTATATGTAGCAATTCTAGAATGCCCATACACCCAGCCTTATATCCAGCAATTCTAGAATGCCAATACACCCAGCCTTATATCCAGCAATTCTAGAATGCCAATACATCCAGCCTTACATCCAGCCGTTCTAGAATGCCAATACATCCAGCCTTACATCCAGCCGTTCTAGATTGCCAATACATCCAGCATTATATCCAGCAATTCTAGAATGTCCATACACCCAGACTTATATCCAGCAATTCTAGAATGCCAATACATCCAGCCTTATATCCAGCCATTCTAGAATGCCCGCAGATCCATCTATTCTAGAATGCCCATACATCCAGCCTTACATATAGCCATTCTAGAATGGTAATACATCCAGCCCTATATCCAGCCATTCTAGAATGCCCGCAGATCCATCCATTCCAGAATGGCCCTACATCCAGCCATATCCATGACCCCTCCTGACCTGAGGCAGCTTGCTTATTCAGTACAGAAAGATTGGTCAATAGGAGTTTCTTGCTTCTATGGACGTAGGAGAGTGGACCTAAACACAAAGCAATGAAGAGAATATAATCTCAAAACCTTATGAATATATATATTCTCTCTGTGAGGTATGAATAAATATGGCACAAGCCTCTTAAAATCGCCATCCTGCTTTGTACCACTAAAAATCGAGCACCGCGATGCAAGTAAAGGTGGTGTAGGCTCAGTGTGATGGGTGCCGGGGTTCCGGTTATTTGTCTTATATACATGGATGGACAAGGATAGACATGTATAAACACTTCAAAGCTCACACAAATGATTATATAGACATACAAAGATTCACTTGGCACATCTCTACAGGAGCAGAAAGTTACACGCACAATCACATATAAATAAACACATACACCTTCATAATCTATAAAAACGTAAATGAAAACAAACATGAACAGACTCACTTCTTCACCTTGTGGTTTACTTATAATAACCCCGTCATATCTAACGTTTATCTCCCTTCATGAGTAGAGACATTTTGGAGATCTGCCTGTTTTACTGCGAATAACCTTTTTTTGTTTACTCCTTAGCCTATTTATATTATTCTAATTTATTTATAAGGTGCCACAAAGAATTAAGATGAAACAACAATATGAATGACAATGAGAAGCATAATCTATGTTTCATAGCAGAGGGGGGGAAGGGATAAAGTAGGGAGCAAGATAGCACGGAGCGACTGTCAGGATGAGCACAAGAAGCAGGGCAAGGGACGCAGAGGGTTAGACTTAGGACTGTAAGGGCGTCTCAAGTGTGCAGAGGTAAAAAGAAAAGAGTAAACAAAAAAAGTGGGCTGTGCTCGTAAGAGCTCACAATCCGGTCTACACAAATAAATGTGACATTGTTTTTTGGTGGTGATGAATAGGGCATTGTTTTAGTAGTAT
The DNA here is from genome assembly GCF_038048845.1 of Mixophyes fleayi. Taxonomy (NCBI): domain Eukaryota; kingdom Metazoa; phylum Chordata; class Amphibia; order Anura; family Limnodynastidae; genus Mixophyes; species Mixophyes fleayi. The sequence goes on along the minus strand of NC_134404.1, from coordinate 22,570,333 downwards.
ATTACATCCAGGTTACATTGAATCTAATAGGATTTACACCTCTAACTGAGGTCCAAATCAGTCATCTAGAGATGCCCCCATTAGATCACCGAATTCACTGTGGAAGGTGTGCGCTGGTAATAAGAGGGACAGGAACCACAACGATCAGCCCCCACAATGTCAGCCCACCAAACAGTGCAGCCGCCATCCTAAATACACAGCAGCTTGTTTATCTATAGCAGACATGGTTAAGACTTTCACATAATGCTGTGACCGGGGGGGCTAGTTATTATATATGATTAAAATCTGTTAATTGCAAGTAGACAGAAATTGTGCAAACTCTGTAGAGTTACAAATAACTTTTACAGAGCTCATTTGCACTCCTGCTGGCGCTCTGTTAAACATGTAGCAATTCACTGTTATTTATATTGTAAAGGGCTGACGGGCAACCGATTGCTTGGAGCTCCGCCTTCTTCATTCCACCTTACACATTGACACCCAGAGGCAAAAAGCTGAAATGAAGAGGCTTTCATACCAGTGTAGAATGTGCTTAAAATTTTAGGCAATCTTATGCCGCATACATCACTTTTTAGCTCTTGTTTATAACAGTGATGTTTATGTGTTATCCATGTGGTGGGTCATCGGGGTCTGGTAACATGTATATCTCATGGATAGTACTGATTGACATAGAGACGATGGGACTGTAACCAATCACAGGAATAAAAATGTAAATTATCAATAAAATTAAGCTTAGATTTATTGGTACCTCCAACAAAACCAGTGTTTAAACTATAAAAAAAACATTCTGTACAGCAGAGATTAATCCACACAGGAGCCTTGAAGTTGAAAAACAATAAATTCAACATAAAAATGCTGAAAGTTGGTAAATCATACAGACGGAGATAGCACAGTATGAAATTACTATGAATGGTTTGTTATTAATCAAGTGTTCAACACAAACATTTGCAAAATTTCTTTGCAGAGAATTGCTTCAACAATTGCTTCACAAAATGATGTGTGTTGATTTTGCCTTGCTTAGTATGTGTACATTGTTTTTGTCAAGGTCAAGATATGTTTTCGCAACAGAAAGATCACACGTACAGATAACAGCTGATACTGAGGTGATTAGTCTACCTAAACATTTTCATAAAGAGGGTTTGAAGGTTCTGAATAAATCTCCTGGAATAACATACTGAAAAGTTGGCAAGCCTATGGGGCTCCTATGCTCGTGGGGCCCTTGGGCAACTGCCCATCGTGCCCATGCGTTAAGACAGCTCTGGTGTGTGCGTAGAGAAGTGGGTGCATGCATATGCGCTATGCAGATTTGATGGGACGGGTAAGGGGCATTCTAACATAGGCAGAGTACAGTACGTTCATGTTGACGCAATTGAGAACAGCTGCAGACCGGGACACAGATGCATACACGTCTGCCCAAAACCTATGAAGGACAAGTGCAAATAATGGACGATGACGGGGGCCAGTAATAGAGTACCGCCTCTGATTCTGAGTTTATGCACTTTCTGCTGATGCTGATAGGTGCTTCCTTTGTTGCAGCTGCAAATATTATGCCTTTCTGTGCCATATAAGCAATTTCTTTATTTTTTCATGTATGCAAGAGTTGTTGGGACTGCATTAGAGAGGTCTTTTAAGTTTTATTGATGCCTTATAGCAGATACGTATTTTGCAAACACAACAGATGGTTATAAACCTGGGCATAAGTGTATATGATGTGTGACTGGCGCAGACCAGCCGTATACACTACTGGTGCAGAAATGCGCATATCTTGTGATAGTTGCAGCTTTGCAGATGCCCGTAACTGCGTTTTATTTAGTTAACGCAATTTGCTCCTACGATTTGTGGTGCAGTTGGGGCTAGTTCTGCATCAGCCTCAATATGTGCCATGAGAAAACCCCCCAGGCTGCTATACCACCAGCCAGCATTGTTATAATCTGACATTGTTCCATGTATGTTCCCCATACCCTCCCATCTATATGGAACAGCAGGCTCTCCGATCACCAGGCCAGGCACTGTTTGCTGGAGCCCCGAGTATTTGTGGTGCTTAGACCCCTTCTTTCTCACCGACGGGCATTGAAGTTGCTGATATTGTTGTAACAAGGTGCGATGAGTCGTGTGTTCCAATATGTCTTTTTTTTGACCATTGTTGTGCTGTCAGTTGACTGTAGCTCATCGGTTACTCCGTACAACAGCCGTTTCAGCAGTCGTCTGTTCCCTGCCACACAGCTACAGTTAGCTGGATGTTATTAGGGTGCTGATCACCTGGGGCACATGGGCTGGAACTGCTCAGAACTGCACTGCTGTGCCCAGGGACCCAATATGTTCTTAAGAGGGCCCTGTGGACTACATTGGGCCGGGTCACTGGGCCACCTGCATTTCTTTTCTTACTAGGCTGCTGAGCTGAGTCTCACCCCCATTGCTAAAATTTGCCAGGCAGCCCCTGCATTGATGTTCCTGGTATACACAAGCTGGTATATCCAGTGCAGTTTGCATTTACCACGCTGTCACTTATTAAGCACTCAATTACATGAGACAGCCAGGTTTACCTAATTAACTGGCCGCTTAGTGTACTACACTAATGACATTAATAAAAACTGGTAATTTAAGGAACAGTTATGTGTTATAATGAATAACACCAGACCCTGAACTCTAGTTAATAGGAATATTTCAGGTTATACGTTATAAAAGCATAGACCCTGCCAGTCTATACCTTTATAAGCTAGATCCTCTTAATTAAAAAAAAAGAGGACACATTATCCCATATGTATTATAGAATAACCTTTACTATTTATTTATCATAATTACCTATAAGACCGTTTAGGTTTTATTAGAAATCCATAGCTCAGCAGCCTTTCTCTCACTTATCTCATTGCTTGAAATCTCCCCGGCTAATCTGTGCTTTAGATGTTAAGTCTCCTGCAATTTAGTCATTGAGGATGTGACAGCAGCGTTTAACACCACTTATTGACTTAGGAGTGGGCGTGGCCAGGGGCAGGAGGGGTTGTCAGAGACTTAAAGGACAGGCTGCTCTTACTGTGGAGATGGAAGCCGAGGGAGAGGGCAGCAAGAGGTAAGACTCCTTCCCTTATAGCAGTGTTTTATCCCTGGGACATATAACATAGGCTGCTGCATTGTGCAGCTCAGTGCTTGGTACCAGATGTGTTCAGTGCTATTTAGTAAAGTTTGAGCAATTGTTACTATGTTATTTTGATTTCTCTTTGCCTTGCATATAATCTATATTTTTCAGGCATTGCACAGCTAGACTAGAGCACTGTTCATTCAGATAGTCATCAGTAAACACATTCTGCAACATTATTATATGGATTCAGTGCTGGATTATGTGCAGAATGTACACTTATATTTATTTATTTTTTATCTTTCCAATTGACATTATTGTCTGTTTGGAAATCAAGTTGCAAAACACTGACATGCGTTTATCTCATGTTATTCTGCACAGAACTTCAGGTCCTGCTGTGAAGTTATTGCACAAGTTTACACTTTATTTATTGTTCTGTTAACTCTTTTCTGTCCCGAGTGCTGAAACAGACTCCTAAGGGACAATGTTATTTTCTGGATAAATGTGCTACGGGTTTTATGGAAGTGAAAGATTGCACTGTGTGATATTATTGTCCATTATAAGACCATAACTGAGATGTAGCTGCTAAAAAATATAAAAAAAAATGTATTCATATATATTAATTGGTTGACTGTGGTATGTGTGTGTATGTGTATGTGTATATATATATATATATATATATATATATATATATATATATATATATATATATATATATATATTTTAAAAAACAAGATACAGCAATTGGCGCTTGTAACAAATCACCAATAGTCCAGTATAAAGTCTATGTTCTTTTCAGTAGACACTTCCCATGTGCAGGTGGCTGCCAATCCTCTTAACCAAGCGGTGTAGCATGGAAATAACCTATAAAAGAAAGATGGAGGAGGAGGCGCACAATAGTGTAGTATATTGATATAATGTTGGGATCACACCAGAACCCACAGTAGAACCGGAAACACCAGTGGAGAGGAAACCAGGAAACGAAAACTGTCATATATCATCCAATATAAGATGTAGAATACAAGTTACAGCTTATTGTGAGTGAATTTGCAAAATTTCCATATATTAAACACCCAGGACACACTTATGTAGGTGTATGCGTACCAGATAGCAAAACTTTTAAGCTTTGTGTACGTAGATATCCTTCATCTGATCATAAACGGGTCACACGACTGGATACATAACTGTCAGCCAACATATGCAGTACTAGGAACAAGACAGTAGCACAGGCCACTTGCGTGGAGGGGAGATGTCTCCCGGTACACTCTTAGCTGTATAGCCCCAATATAGTGTGACACTCATGAATACAGGGAGAAGCCGGTAATTATACAGAGATGCACCTGTATTCATGAGTGTCATATCAGTATACTACACTATTGTGCGCCTCCTCCTCCATCTTTCTTTTATATATATATATATATATATATATATATATATATATATATATATATACATACACATACACACACATACATACATACATACATACATATATGTATACATACATACATACATACATACATGCATATATATATATATATATATATATATATGTATATGTATATACACAAACACACATATATATATATATATGTGTGTGTGTGTGTATATGTATATGTATATATAGCTTTATTGGCACGTTTGCTAGTGAGAAATATTTGCAGAAGCTGTATATATTGCTGGAGATTTAAAAATGTTTTACGGATAGATTTATCAAACATTCTAGAAGGGAAAAGTGGAGATGTTGCCATTAGCAACCAGTCAGATTCTAGCTATCATTTATCTACTACATTCTGAAAAGTAATCGCTTGAATCTGATTGGTTGCTATGGACAACACCTCCCCTTTTTCTTTATAGAAGGTTTGATAAATTTGCTCCTAAATGAACTAATGGCTCAAAGGAATATTCTAGCCATTCGCCAATATAAAATAAAACAGGTCACAGCAGAGATCCCCAGTTCCAATGAGCATTGGGAGCTGTGCACCTAGTCTGCGCTAATGGGGGTTGGTTGTGCAAGAAGCCCCTCCATAGTTGGAAAATCATTTTAAACTTCCTGTCTTTACATACTGAATTAGGTGCACTCTGTGTAATCTTCCTAAATACCCATCTTTAGAAAGGGAAATCCCAATATTGGACTCTTGTCCCTCTTTTCATCATCATCATCATCACCATTTATTTATATAGCGCCACTGATTCCGCAGCACTGTAGAGAGAACTCACTCACATCAGTCCCTGCCCCATTGGAGCTTACAGTCTAAATTCCCTAACATACACACATAGACAGACAGAGAGACTAGGGACAATTTTGATAGCAGCTAATTAACCTACTAGTAAGTTTTTGGAGTGTGGGAGGAAACCAGAGCACCCGGAGGAAACCCACGCAAACACGGGGAGAACATACAAACTCCTCATGGTCAGGAATTGAACTCATGACCCCAGTGCTGTGAGGCAGAAGTGCTAACCACTACGCCACCATGCTGCCCTTTTATGATATCTTGTCCCTATTTTTTGTGTCTGATATAAAAGTAAATATTAATAAACTCCTCAGTTGGTTCCAACAAGGGAGGCCCCTAAACGTATCATAACATTATTGTTATGATGCATCATTCCAGGTTGTGTTTAATCTGTGTGTAGGAAGCTGTTTTATGACAATTCTTTATACAGAAGGCTGCCGTTGTTTGTGATTGTCTGTGATTGCAATTTATAGAAACACCCTGTGTGGGCAGTAATTCTTTCACACTTTTCTTTGTCCCTATATAAAATGTTGGCAAACTTACACAACTTCATTGAGCAAAATATAGGTGTTGTGTTTGCACCTTAGCCCCTCGTGCAGAGAACAGGAAAGATATGTGTCATATTAATCCTGTAACTGAGAATTGTAATCATTTGTTCACTAATGGCTTCCGTTCGCCGCTGTAGCAAGTTACAATTTTTCCCTCCACCAGAAAAAAACAATACTTGCTGCACTCTATACAAAATTATATCTAGAATCTGACGGTTGCTATGGGCAACACCTCCACTTTTCCTTTTTCGAATGTTTGATAAATCTACCCTAAAGACTACGGGGTATATTTACTAAGCTGCAGGTTTGAAAAAGGGGGGGTGTTGCCTATAGCAACCAATTAGAGTCTAGTTAAAATTTATTTAGTACATTCTACAGAATGACAGCTAGAATCTGATTGGTTGCTATAGGCAACATCTCCACTTTTTCAAACCCACAGTTTAGTAAATCTAGCACTAAGAATCAAGACCAGCTGAGCAATATGTTCTCTTTGTCTTTGTCTTCCATTAGTAATTAGCCCTGGCTCTACCTGTCCCGAATACACCATTGTACCCCGATACAAAAACATGCAGATAGCTTACATAGCACCCAATAAAACTAGGGTTAGCTTGTGTGCATTTGTGTGATTGTAATAGGGAAACTAGATTGTAAGTTCCATTCAGGGACTGATATTAATGAAATAATATAATGTTGAGTAATAGATTAGCGTTATATCAATAACTTATAATTATTTAAAAGAATGTGTTGCCAGCAAAGCATTTGTGCAGGAGAACTATATGTTAGTACATTATTATCAGTATTTACTGCAACACCGTCCTAATTATGAGAAGCGCAGCTTTCTGAGCTGGGCTCCGTTACAATGGCCTTTTCCTTTGATGCTGACAGTAAATGGATTTGCCCTTGGTTGTAAGGCAATATAGTAACTGACTTTCTTATTGACGATCCAAATAAACATTATTAAATATTCATAATATCTATTTGGGAAGCACAGTGCCTTTTCTGAGTGAAAATTATTCGCTTAGCAATTGGGGTTTTTCATGCTCATCAATTATACGTTGCAATTTCACTAGATAGTTCTGGATTGGCTTTGCATCAAGTTACTAAAATACTAGATTCATCTGCAAGAACTCACCACCAGAGCTGTGGATCTTACGAATGTTTGGCTTATAGCCCAAGGATTAATTTTAGCTCAAATTTATAGGTCCACTTAACTCCAAACTTGAAACTTTCAGAGGTAAAGTAAGTCATACTTGCCAACTCTCCCTGAATGTCAGGGAGACTCCCTGAAATAGGGGTGATCTCCCTCACTCCCTGAAGAGTCTGCCATTCTCCCTGATGCTGAGCCAGTACAAGACGTGGTTGGCTTCCCCATCTGTGGCATGATGATACAGTTCAGAAATTGTGTCCTATGTCCATGTATTGATGCCTATGGAGGTGGCCATTTTCATGGAGACCAAGATTTAATCAAAGACTGACAGGTAAGACAACATGACTTCAGTAATGGAGACAGAAATGTAAAAGACACTTCAGTCTCTAGAGATTCATTAGCTGCTTTTCTTTAACGCATAGTTGCCTACTCTCCCGCATTTCTGGGAGAACTCCTGGGAGAGCAGGGCAACCTCTCAGTTCTCGCCCCCGGAATAGATAAGTGGTTGGGGGCGGGGCAGGGCTTAATGATGCAAATATTGCATCATCTTAGCCCCTCCACCTGCTGTGATTGGCCAAAATTGTGACAATCATTTAGGGGACGGTGCCAAAATGAGGTGATTCATCAAGCCCCGCCCCTGCACACCCACCACCCCCGGGATCTCCCTGAAGCCAACGAGGAAAAGTTGGCAAGTATGAAGTATGTTGGTTAGGTTACCCTGATATTCCGCTGCTATAGCTCCTCCCACATCTGTAGCATCCTGGTAGTATATGTTACTGTGACATAACTGGCCCACCCCTGTGTATAAATCCACCAATCCAGACTGTGTTTCCACACCCCTCAACTTTTTAAATTGGGGATTCAGGGAAAAATGAGAAGGGGGTGTGGTCAAATAAAGCGGGGGGTGTTCCAGTGCTACTGACACGCTTCACCACCCCCAACCGACCTCCCCCTAAAATGCAGTGCGTACCAGTAGAAGGTGCACGAAACACCTGTTGGCTCAACTTTTTGATCCACGAGACAAAGCATTCCCATTGGGACAAAAGAGCGGGGGCGCAGCCATCATTTTGGAACTGCCCCACCTAAATCAAGACAGCTGGGAGGTTTGGTCATTCTGCAAAGCAAGTCTGCAAAATTGTCACTCCTACTTTATCTGCACAATTAGAAAAAACCCTACTTCCCAATATGGCAGCCTGCTGCAGAGAAGTGAAAGTGCAGGTTGGAGATATTAGCTAAGCATAAACTCTCCAGTTATATTATGTATATTATCAGATCAGTAAAACGTAGCCTTTGCTATATATCAATGTCCTATAGTTTAATTGCACAGTACACCAATGAATGAATACTGATTGCTTTAATGCCTCAGCGATGTCGTTACTTCCTGATGACTTGTCAGGATTCCGTCTGACGTGCTCAGCACACCTTAGATCTCTCGCCACTGTGTGTTCATGTTGTGTCCACTTCTTAAAGCTGTAACTTGTTGCTAATAGTTCATGTAGGAATTTGGGGCATTTTTATTTCACTCCGCCAATGGGAATGGTCCCTACATTTATGAGAGGGTTTCTCACAGTCCCCAGTATAATAGCTGATTTTACAACAATGTTCTGTGCTCCTGGGACATTATTTACATGTTAATAGCCACAGCGAACACACTATAGCCATGGTGTACGAGAGTATTTCGCCCTGGGGTTATGGACAATAATAAAGCCAATCATCTACTTCTGCAGAGCTGAGATGTTTTATGTCTGTATGAATACATAGAGAAATTCTGCCAGCTTTGGAGTGCCTTTGTGAGGGTGGTATTGAGCCTTAGAAAACCCCGCTAGGGTTTAAATGTCTGCTTCATACTTTCCCAGACTAGGGACATATGAGCGCGGCAGCTGTACAGGGAAGTGGTGACAATGTGTCCTCTGTCTCTTGGCTTGTGTTATCATTTGTGTTGCCTACTGCCGGATCTGTTGTGATATTTATGGTAAACAGAGGGGATTTGTGGGTTTATTCACTTCTCTGGCATATGTGTCCCTTCTGTACATCATCTAACACTACGCCTACTGTGTATCCTGATTTCCCTGCTGTCTGGGCTATAATTACCGTATAGGAAAGCGAGATACAACCAAGGGAAGCGCTGTTCAGGGGCACCCTATACATTGTATTTTATGATCATTGTATTTACTTTGTTCCTTATTTATTACACTTATTTTTCAAAGTAATATTAAAGAGGGGCCTGTGGGGTCAAAGCACATGGGTATGTTTAGTACACATCACGAGGCAGGAAGGACTCTATCTAGGGCCCTGCCTACAGCGGAGGTCATGTACTAAGGGCAGCCGATGCTCAACGCAACAAGCCTTGGTTTTTTCGCCAATGCCCCCTGATGGTCGGTCCGGCACATTTCAGTATGAGCGCTTACTCTCTGCTCCTCCGCAAACTAGAAGTGCCCCTAGTTGTGCAGACAGACAGACCAGTCTAAAGTTCTCTGCAACTATCTCAGTTGTATGTCTAGGCCACTTCCACTGGCTTATTGCCCTATGATAAATATGGCCCGCGTTGTTGGTTATTTGCATAGCACATACTTGCCAACTCTACCGGAATGTCCGGGAGACTCCCGGATTCCGGGTAGGTCTCCCGGAGAGTATGGCACCCTCCCGCATCTTCCCACTTCCTAGTGGGCAGAATAAGATGCAAAATGCTGTTATTCTCATTTGGCCCCGTCCACCGGTGTAAAATGACGCGTTTGTGTCATTGCGTCACGGGGGTGGGGCCAAAATGGTGTAATTTTGCATAGCTCCACCCCTCAAAAGGCCCACCTCCCCAGGCAGCTCCCAAATGCCGACTTAAGAAGGTCGTCAACGCCATACCTTCAAGCAACAGTGTCAGTCACAAACTGTCATTCACAGAGCACATGCCCTTGTGTTTCTAACTCCCATTGTCCTATAGATTGTAAGCTTTCAAGCAGGGTTCTCTTACCTCTCTGTCTGTATGTATTACCCAGTATTGTATAATTAATGTTTGTTCCCAATTGTAAAGCGCTACGGAATTTGCTGGCGCTATATAAATAAATGATGATGATGATGATGACCTTAGAGAGGTGACAAAAAGAGTCTGTTTCATTTATGGTGTGGAAGTACGGTGTAAAAATGTAAGAAAAAAAAACTTACAAAAATAGGCCAAAAACTACTTAAACACGCCCACATCATTAATCACAAAATTACATACATACCTCTCAACAGGGCTGCTATCAGAAACTGTGGTTCCCAGTATTAATTAATCTGGCAGGGACCCCCCTCCTTATACATGTGCCCTCCTCCATCTTCGCCATACATGCGTCCCCACTCCCACATCACAGTACATGTTCCCCTCCCCCAAAGTAAATTTTCCACTCCCCCCCAATCACAGTAAATGTCCCCCCCCCCCACAATCGCAGTAAATTTGCCCCTCTTGCCCACCCCAATCACAGTTAATGTCCCCCTCTTCTATCTACCCCTCCCCTCAACCTATCACATGAATACCTAATTAACTTACCTTCTTCTCTGCGATGCTGCAGCTCCCGGTCACTGACAGACAGGGAGCGCAGCGCAGTCATGATGCCTTCCTAGCCTGCAGCAACGCGGAGAAGAAGGGGCAGCGCGGTCGGTCAGACTGAGGGACCCGGACAGTCCAGGGAGCCCGGACAGACGGAGCCCCTCACAGCTGTACTAGCCGTACCCCCCCCTGATGGCGGACAAGTGTCACTATAAAGACTTAAATATAGTTTGCGCTGAACCAACACAGTTTTCTATGTTCTCAAGTAATCTGCACCGATGGTGACGTGAAGTAAATGTTTAACATTTTATGTTATACACTGGTCTCCAGGGCACTCTATCACTGATGTGTAGGGATGACACTTAGGGGCAGATTCAGTCGCTGGCGGTGCGGCGCGTGGACATTGCGGCGCGCACATTGCCGGCATTTACAGTAGAAATCTCCACTCATTTTCCTTCGCATTATAGGGTGCGAGGAAAGATGAATGTAGATTTCTGTAAAATCTCTGCCGCAAAGTATCTCACAAACGTTCCGGAGACAATTCACGGCTAATTCAATCTCCCTCTTATTATAGTTGTACCTCTGTCAGAGAAGCAAGTTGGCAACTTCTCAAACTGTTCCTAATTACATACTTCCTAATGATTTGCTGAACATTTGTAAAGAAAATCTAATTTTTTTTCGAAATGTGGCGCATTTGAATAGCAGTGCACTAATCCTACGCTTATTGAATATGCAGTTCACTGAAATTACATGGAATTAAACCAAACATGCTCTACAGTTACATCACTTCCACTTGACACTAGAGATGGAAACTGGATGTCTCAGTGCCTGTAAAGACACGTTCGATGCAATTATGTTATTGTAGCAGATATTGCAATATTCGTTTTAAATAAAACTGTCAGTCAAAGCAATTTCATAGGGCTAAAATCCTGTAATGTCCCCGTCTAAACTAACAAGTTAATTACCACTGAGATCAAGGGAGTAACATCTCAATGGTAGAAATATGTCAACAGAAAGAACAAGAGGCGACACCTCAAAGAATTAAACAGGTTGTAATTTCTGTGGGGACAAGTCCTGATGTAAGAACTTCATATACTATATAAAGTGTATATCATACTTGCCAACTCTGCCGGAATGTCCGGGAGACTCACAAAATCCGGGTCGATACCCCGGACTCCCGGGAGAGCAGGCAAGTCTTCCACATCTGGCAAATACCTGGCCAAAATAATGAGATTAGCTGTGAATCGCGTCATTTTGACCCCGCTCCCCGCATCAAAACATAATTTGCAACATGGGCAGCGGGACCAAAATTACGTGATTGAACGCGCCACTTCCTACCCTCTAGTTACACCCCCTGTATGCTGTATATTCTGCTTTTTCCAATGGACAAGTGCAGGGGGTATGACTATGTATACCTCCTGATTTCAGCGGGGCAGTCCCGATTTTAGGGCTCTGACCCGTTCGGGGGCATGTTTGTCCCGTGGATGGGAATGTTGGGGGAATGGAGGTATATAACAGGCAGCCTAGCACTTAGGCGCCATCTAGGGGCGCGACCACACCCCGTTGTACCATGACCACGCCCCTTCTGTGGTGTGACCACGCCCCCTGGTCCACTGCTAGAAATATTTGGAGGTATGGATTATGCGACTCACTTCATCACAGCACAATTGTCATAATGACAATAATCCCGTTATCAAGGCCACACACTATTTACACGAAGGAGAGGCAGGATCCCGGAGATGGCCTCCTCTCCCTAGACTCTGCGAGTCTCCCGGATGGTCCAGAAGAGGAGAGAATTTAATGTGTGCCCAGGGATGCCAACATTTTGTGAGCTGAATCAAAATTCCTCAGAATGCAACCTATCAATTCACTAGGAAGGAACCAAGGACATCTCTGAGGCATGAATTCATGACTGAAATTTAATCGATAGCTGCATTCTCATTGGTATTGGTTATGCCCATAGAATGGCTGCTCCCACTGTGTGTACATACCTGGTACATTAAGAGACGGATTTAGACCTCCTGGGGCCCTAGGCAAGATACTGGTTTGGGTCCCCCTCCCTGAAAAAATTCATAGCACTAAAGTTTTTTAGCATAACATATACCCGGGCTGGCTGGCAGACTTTAGCCGGGGGGGGGGGGGCAAGCATATAGCACTGGCCCATAAGTAGTGGCCCATTTTTAAAGGGTGGTCTCACCGCCGGCCCTCTGGGGACCACTGGGCCCTAGGCAATTGCCTAGGTTGCCTAGTGGTAAATCCGGCCCTGGGTACATTAAAGACATAAAAAGTTATGCCTTGAAAATACCAAACAGTGTTACCGTTGCAGGTTGACTATCATGCGTAAATTGATTAAAATAATCAGTTTTGCCAAAATTTCCTTAGAGACAAGCGAAATTGTCAAAACTGTTCTGAAAATGTTCACCAGTGGAATTGGCAAATATCAACCACATGGCATATCATATTGAATTGACCAGTTTCCCAGCTGTAATCATTCTGGAAAACATGGATTCACAAATACTGTACAGAATATGTCCGCAATTTGTCAAAACAACAACAGAACTTGAACATTGCATCCCCAAAACTTCGCACTTCTGCAAAACGGGCTGCACCGCCGTAAAACGCAATTTGCGTGAAATTTCACTGTGATTTTGTTCATTTCTAGTATATAATTAAAATATTTCATTGCGCTGTCTTGACAGGCGCACACTTAGTCATACGGTTACCATTTTTTGGCCAAACCCAAAACCAGACAGATGTCCAAAAACTCGGTTAGAGATGGATACAACATCGGGAGAAAGTCAACACTTTGAACCCTGAGCTCCTCAGTCAGGAAATATGCAGGATGTCAACATTGTGGAGACCAGCCATTGCCACACTACTGTATTTAATGCTGCCTTTTTTCAGCCTCTGTTAATGCTGCATGCACGCAGGTAGTACTTTCTGCTCCAATGTATTTATTACCTTGTTGTATTTTTTATAATCCTACCTCAACCTTTGTTAAACCCACTTGTCTTTATCAGCAATGTTGGATTTGTTTAAAGCTAAACAGTTTATCCCATATCCATAAAAAAAGGCTGCGGTTAAGTTGATTCCGCATATTCCCGTCACACCCCAGAACTCATAACATAGACATAGACACTACGTCTATGCTACATAGTACAATAAAAACCGTTCAGTACATATTTTATGTTTTTTTTGTGGACTAGGCTAGCGCCCAATGGCCACTGAGGGGCCTGGATTACTCTAAAGCAGTGGTCAGGGAACAGGGGTAAATTACCCCACATGGGGTAAAAATGAAATTCCTGGGAGTAATGCTGCTGATTCACATGCTGTCAGTTGGATTGTAGACCCCTTTAAATGTAAAATTGCTGTTGTACCAGAAGAGCCTCAAGGGTTGGCAGAGGCACTTCTTGAGCTTCGATGCAATAATGAAGCACGTATTGCATTTGAAAACAAAGCAGATCTGTCAAATTTTTGGATGTCAACAGCTGTAAAGATATTCAAAATTGCACATGAGGAGGCAGTCAAAAAGTTGCGGCATTTTGCAACAACCTACTTTTGCGAACAAGGATTTTCCACTCTAACGAACATAATAACAAAGCAGAGAAATCGATCGGACGCTGAAGACTGTATCCAAATTGCTCTGACATCAAAATGCCCCAATATTGATGCTCTCGTATCAAAAATGAAGCAACATCATTTCTCCAAAGCCTGAAGTTTTGAAGTTGAAGCTTTCAAAGAAATTTTGAATAGATTCAATAAAATTTTGAATTCCAATAATTAATAATATATGATTTCCTTCCTTTCAAACCAAGGGGGTAACGTTGGCGTATTTAAATTAGAGATGAGCGGGCTCGGATATCTGAAATCCGAGCCCACCCGAACGTTGCCGATCCGAGCCGGATGCGAGACAGATCCGGGTATTCCCGCCAATTGCAAAACTGAAACCGAGGCTCTGAGTCATAATCCCGCTGTCGGATCTCGCGATACTCGGATCCTATAAATTCCCCGCTAGCCGCCGCCATCTTCACTCGGGCATTGATCGGGGTAGAGGGAGGTTGTGTTAGGTGGTCCTCTGTCCTGCTATATCTCGTGCTGTGCTGGGGAAATAACAATGCCCTTAGAAGGACACAGCCCAGCCCAGCACAGCACGAAAATTTTTAAAAAAAGTTATAAAAAAAAAAAATATTCAAAAACAATCCTGCAGTATAATTCCATTGGTACTGCAATATTACAAAGTTCACTGATTCTGCAGAATAGACTGGGAATTAGTGGAAATGATTGTTATTGAATGTTATTGAGGTTAATAATAGCGTAGGAGTGAAAATAAACCAAAAAACTTGATTTTAACTAGGGATGTGCATCGGCGACTTTTGAGGTCTCGTGTTTTGTGTTTTGGATCCGGATTTTCGTTATTTTTGGGGTTCGGATTTGTCTCGCAAAACACTTGACGAAAGGTCTCGGTTCGGATTTAAGGTTTTGGATTCGGATTTTTTTTGAAAAAAACATAAAAAGTTTAAAAATCAAGTTTTTGGGCTTATTTTCACTCCTAGGCTATTATTAACCTCAATAACATTCAATAACAAGCATTTCCACTAATTTACAGTGTATTCTGAACACCTCACAATATAGTTATTAGTCCAAAACGTTGCAACAAGGTATCTTTCTGGACTGCGTAGAGGAGTGGGTCACCACAATATATATTAAAAACCCTGAACTTTTATGAATCGCACCAATAAATGTACCTGGACTGCGTAGAGGAGTGGGTCACCACAATATATATTAAAAACCCTGAACTTTTATGAATCGCACCAATAAATGTACCTGGACTGCGTAGAGGAGTGGGTCACCACAATATATATTAAAAACCCTGAACTTTTATGAATCGCACCAATAAATGTACCTGGACTGCGTGGAGGAGTGGGTCACCACAATATATATTAAAAACCCTGAACTTTTATGAATCGCACCAATAAATGTACCTGGACTGCGTAGAGGAGTGGGTCACCACAATATATATTAAAAACCCTGAACTTTTATGAATCGCACCAATAAATGTACCTGGACTGCGTAGAGGAGTGGGTCACCACAATATATATTAAAAACCCTGAACTTTTATGAATCGCACCAATAAATGTACCTGGACTGCGTAGAGGAGTGGGTCACCACAATATATTAAAAACCCTGAACTTTTATGAATCGCACCAATAAATGTACCTGGACTGCGTAGAGGAGTGGGTCACCACAATATATATTAAAAACCCTGAACTTTTATGAATCGCACCAATAAATGTACCTGGACTGCGTAGAGGAGTGGGTCACCACAATATATATTAAAAACCCTGAACTTTTATGAATCGCACCAATAAATGTACCTGGACTGCGTAGAGGAGTGGGTCACCACAATATATATAAAAAGAAAACCATCAACTTGTTTGATTCGCACCAATAAATGTACCTGGACTGCGTAGAGGAGTGGGTCACCACAATATATTAAAAACCCTGAACTTTTATGAATCGCACCAATAAATGTACCTGGACTGCGTAGAGGAGTGGGTCACCACAATATATATTAAAAACCCTGAACTTTTATGAATCGCACCAATAAATGTACCTGGACTGCGTAGAGGAGTGGGTCACCACAATATATTAAAAACCCTGAACTTTTATGATTCGCACCAATAAATGTATCTGGACTGCGTAGAGGAGTGGGCACTGGGCACCACAATAAAATATATAAAAAACCTTCAACAGGTCTGCATTACACTACACATACGGCTGCTCCTCCATCCTCTCCATCATATACATGTTGGAGTTTTAGCGTGTGACAACCTCTTGTTTTTGATAATGTCAGTGCATTTTGAATATTTTTCAATTTGCCCCACACCACTGAATGTACTTTATCTATGATACGCATCTATCTATCTTGACTGCGTAGTGTGGTGGCCCCGGTACACAATTTGGTACCGAGGCCACAATATAATTAAAAAACCCTCCACGTGTCAGAATTCCACCAAACAAGTATCTGGACTGCGTAGTGGGGTGGCCCCGGTACCCAATTTGATACCGGGGCCACAATACCTCCTCCAAACATGGTACAGACAATTCGTCATTGAGATCCCATCAAGTATGTTAAAGACAGACAGGGTCCAAGTGTTATTGGTTGACTTTGTAAACCAAAAAACTGTCCCTGTTGCACATAGTCGTGCAATGAAGACTGACTTTTTCATTTAAAGGCACCATCTTTCAAGTGTAGTGTTTGTAAGTCTAAGTCATATTATACTTTTGGTAAAATTGGTTTATTTTGTTCCTCTTTATGGTAATTAGTAATAGAATTAAAGTATGAAATAGAATTAAAGTATGAAATAGAATTAAAGTATTAAATAGAATTAAAGTATGAAATAGAGTGGTATAGAGTTGTAGTGTGGTATAGATAGAGTGGTCCCCACAATATAATAATAAAACCCTCAACTGGTCTGAATTCCACCAAACAAGTATCTGGACTGCGTAGTGTGGTGGCCCCGGTACACAATTTGGTACCGAGGCCACAATATAATTAAAAAATTGGGCATCAACTGTCACCGTTGTTTAATATCTGATACACCTAAATATGGACTGCACAGTGGAGTGGCCCCGGTAGTAAATTTGGTACCGGGGACACAATACCTCCATCAACCCTCTAAATCCCACTCAACTGATGGCGGACACCGGGCGCACGTCTAACACCAACATTGCAGTTACAGCCGCAGTTATACGCTTTGCAATAGGGTGACTACTATCGTATTTTGTGGTCATGGCAAACGACTGTTGGACGGTCAATTGTTTTGTGAAAGACTTAGCGGTCTTACGACTTCCCCTCTGGGAAGATGACCGACTAACAGCAGCAACAGCAGCAGTGGCAGTAGTAGGCGTACCGCTGCAGGATTCCTCGGATGAATCCCGTATTGAGGAGGACTCAGTCTGGCTGCTGACTTGGGCTGCAGGACTGAATCTGATGGAGATTGTGGAGGAAGTTGACGAGGAGGGTGTTGCTGGTGTGTATCCAACTGGACCACGGGATTTAGGTGTCCCTGTACCGATGAGGGTCCTAGCCCCAGTTCCTGAACTAACCACTGAACTATGAAGGTTATTCAGGTGACGTATAAGGGAGGATGTTCCTAGGTGGGCAAGATCCTTACCCCTGCTTATTTGAGCTTTACATAAGCTACATATGGCCATACATTGGTTGTCTGGATTTGGATAAAATAACTCCAGACCGAAGAGGTGCATTTTTTGGTCTTCTGACCAGGCATGACGATGGGCTTTTTCATCCCATGGACATCAGCTGTTTCCCCCCCTGGTGCCTCATTTACAATAACCACATCACCATCCTCATCATCAAGTTCCTCCACAGCGCCAGCGACATCATCAATAGCCTCCTCCCGAGCCACCTCTTCCCGTACAGTGATGGGAAGGTCAGGCTTGACAACCACCAACATCCTTGGACTCGCCTTGTGGATTTGTGATAATTTCTCTTTAGAAGACAGAGTTGTTTGCTGTTTTGTTGCTGACAGCATAACTCTCTTCAATTTTTTGTAGGGGGGGGGAGGAGGAGGAGGGCTAAGATCCGTGGGTGAAGCTGAACCACTAGTCATGAACACGGGCCAGGGCCTAAGCCGTTCCTTGCCACTCCGTGTCGTAAATGGCATATTGGCAACTTTACGTTTCTCCTCAGATGATTTTAAGTTTCTCTTTTTGCTACTTTTTCTTAACTTGGGCTTTTTGGATTTTACATGCCCGGTACTACGAGATTGGGCATCGGGCTTGGAAGACGACGTTGATGGCATTTCATCGTCTATGTCATGACTAGTGGCAGCAGCTTCAGCATTAGGAGGAAGTGGGTCTTGATCTTTCCCTACTTTATCCTCCAAATTTTTGGTCTCCATTATATGTAGCACAAGATACTGCAGAATGTGTGAACTTGGTAATATTGCAGTACCAATGGACTTATACTGCTGGATTGGTTTTGCAAATTTGGTTATAATTATTATATATTTTTTTTTTTTTAAATTTTTTATTTTTTTTTACTTTTTTTTTATTTTTAAAAAACTTGGGAATAGTGGGGAAATAACTATGCCCTTAGAAGCACAGAGCACAGGACACAGCACCACTGGACTGAACAGGACACGGCACAGGACCCAGCAGCACTACGGAACTCAGCAGGACAGAGCACAGGACACAGCACCACTGGACTGATACTGCAGAATGTGTGAACTTTGTAATATTGCAGTACCAATGGACTTATACTGCTGGATTGGTTTTGCAAATTTGGTTATAATTATTATATTTATTTATTTTTTTTTTACTTTTTTATTTTTTTTTACTTTTTTTTATTTTTTAAAAACTTGGGAATAATGGGGAAATAACTATGCCCTTAGAAGCACAGAGCACAGGACACAGCACCACTGGACTGAACAGGACACGGCACAGGACCCAGCAGCACTACGGACCTCAGCAGGACAGAGCACAGGACACAGCACCACTGGACTGATACTGCAGAATGTGTGAACTTTGTAATATTGCAGTACCAATGGACTTATACTGCTGGATTGGTTTTGCAAATTTGGTTATAATTATTATATATTTTTTTTTTTTTTTTAATTTTTAATTTTTTTTTACTTTTTTTTAATTTTTTAAAAACTTGGGAATAATGGGGAAATAACTATGCCCTTAGAAGCACAGAGCACAGGACACAGCACCACTGGACTGAACAGGACACGGCACAGGACCCAGCAGCACTACGGAACTCAGCAGGACAGAGCACAGGACACAGCACCACTGGACTGATACTGCAGAATGTGTAAACTTTGTAATATTGCAGTACCACTGGACTTTTACTGCTGAATGTGTGAACTTGGTAATATTGCAGTACCAATGGGCTTATACTGCAGGATTGGTTGTGCAAATTTTGTGGTAATTAAAAAATATTAAAGTAGTTTTTGGTATTTTTTAAAAAAACTTTTTTTTATTTTTTTAAACACAGGGGAATATTGGGGAAATAACTATGCCCTTAGAAGCACAGAGCACAGGACACAGCACCACTGGACTGAACAGGACACAGCACAGGACCCAGCAGCACCACTGACCTCAGAAGGACAGAGCACAGCACACAGCACCACTGGACTGATACTGCAGAACACAGCACAGCACAGCACAGCACAGCACAGAACTAAACAGCACAGCACGAGATCTACCAGGACAGAGGACCACCTAACACACCCTCCCTCTACCCTGATCAATGCCCGAGTGAAGATGGCGGCGACTAGCGGGGAATTTATAGGATCCGAGTATCGCGAGATCCGACAACGGGATTATGAGTCAGAGCCTCAGTTTCACATTTGAATTTGGCGCCAATACCCGGATCTGTCTCGGATCCGACTCGGATCCGCAACGTTCGGGTGGGCTCGGATTTCATAAATCCGAGTGCGCTCATCCCTAATTTTAACACTTTTTATGTTTTTTTCAAAATAAATCCGAACCAAAACCTTTCGTCAGGTGTTTTGCGAAACAAATCCAAACCCAAAACCTCAAGCAAATCCGAATCCAAAACACAAAACATGAGACACCAAAAGTGGCCGGTGCACATCCCTAATTTAAATATATTTGGGGGTAAAATGTAAAAAAGTTCCCTGACCCCTGCTCTAAAGCATTTATTTTGTTTGTTATTATTGACAAACAGATGGGACAGGGACTGAGGTGAATGACAAATATTCTCTGTTAAGCGCTGCAGAATTGGTAGCGCTATATAAATAAATGACTATAATAGACTTCAGATATGTATAAAGACGTTACTTGGTCCTGCCCTGTCTTGGGACAGCCTTACTTGGTCATGAAGAGAGAGATTTTCCTCTCAATACTTCTGGTAAATGATCCTCAGCGTTTAGTGTAATTGCTGAATACTGGGAACGATATTTCATTATTACGCTAGTTTCCATGGCGACCTCACCAATGCATTTCTGTTCATTATAAGGCCCAGAGGGAAGTTCTGAGGTAAAACATACAACGTACTGCTCATATTTAGTGTGGGAAATTGATCAGGAATTCAGCTGTAACTGCCACGTCGTAAAATACTATGGGGCCTATTTATGAAACTAAAAAGTGTGTTCAATCCATATTTGCCAGCTCTCCCGGAATGTCCGGGTAGGTCTCCCAGACTCCCGGGAGAGCAGGCAAATATCCCGCGTACAGCAACTTGCTTGTCAAATAGCGCGATTTGCAGTGCATCGTGTCATTTGGCCCCGCCCCCGCGACAACGGCAATTTGTCGCAGAGGGCGGGACCAAAATGACCCGATTGACCGCGCCCCGCCCCTCCACCCTCAGGGGCGGGGCTTCTGTGACACAATGGTGTCACCACGCCCCCTCCTACCCCCTGTCACATGACCTCTCCTTTCGGATCCCCCGGAGGAGACATTTGTTGTAAGGTATGATATAGGTTTAGTATAGGCAAAAGACAGACATGTTGGTTAAACACATACTATATTTGTTTTTTGAGGGCAAATCACACTTAGGGGTAGATGTATCAAATCTTCTAAAAAGGAAATGTGGAACTGTTGGACATAGCAACCAAACAAATTCTAGTTATCATTTTTCAGAATGTACTAGATAAATGAAAGCTAGAATCTGATTGGTTGCGCTAAGACTTGGGCTTTCAGTCCCACTAATGTGAGATCAAAAAGAAAATTGTTCAAAATTAGATTTAGGAGTCTATTAACTGGCGGTTAGTGGGACGCAATACCTATCATTGTGAATGGCTGCGTATGCCAACAGATATGCATATTAATGTCAACACTCTGCTGCTTGGAGACAATATTTTTCGGTGTGTCATAAGAAGTCATAATAGTATTTTCCTTGTCATTTCCTTGTGAATCATTCAGCAAAGTCGTTGATGTATTAAGTGATTGTATCTTAATTGGCTGTTTCTATCTCTGTCATAATTCAAAGGAACCTTGAAAACTCCCTAACATTCTTATTTTATTCCCTCCATTGTGCAGAGATAATTCCCACAAGCTGTGAAATGTCTAGACGAGACAGTCTGACTTCCACTGTGATAATAGGCTGAGCCTTCCATTTGTAGAGAGAATTCAGGGTCTTCGAACTGTCCCAGGTATCCTTATTGTAAAGCAGAAACTTGATCAGGCAGACAGAGCTTTTATGATGGGACAAATAGAGCCTGGCCTGGTACTAACCTTACAGCAGATGCCTATCATGTTAACCCTTCAGAGCCAGAGAAATAATGGCTCCACATTATTGTCAGATGTAGCACAGAATCAGCGGCACAGTTCTGTACCGGCGGGTGGGACTGTATCCTGCCGGGGGGGGGGCTCAGAGATGAGCCGTCAGCTGCAACAACACTGCCACGTCCCTAGAAGGCTACCTAGCTCTGTAAAGCACTAGGCTGCCCCTTAGATACTTCATGTGGCCGGTTCCGCCGTTCTGGACGCTCACGAGTGCCACGGCCATCTTGATATGAGCTCTGGCACCGGGAGGGTTAAAACCAGGCCCCGGAGGGGTTAATTTGCCAGCGCCGCATGTATACGGCAAGTAATACCCGGCACCGCAGCTTTGAATGGGTTAGCAAAATTGTATATTAAACATACTTGCCAACTTTTCCTTGTTGGCTTCAGGGAAATCCCGGGGGTGGGGCCTCCCAGAAAATGCGGGAGTCTTCCGGACATTCCGGGAGAGTAGGCAACTATGTGTTAAAGAAAAGCAGCTAATGAATCTCTAGAGACTGAAGTGTCTTTTACATTTCTGTCTCCATTACTGAAGTCATGTTGTCTTACCTGTCAGTCTTTGATTACATCTTGGTCTCCATGAAAATGGCCACCTCCATAGGCATCAATACATGGACATAGGACACAATTTCTGAACTGTGTCATCATGCCACAGATGGCGAAACCAACCACGTCTTGTACTGGCTCAGCATCAGGGAGAATGTCAGACTCTTCAGGGAGTGAGGGAGATCACCCCTATTTCAGGGAGTCTCCCTGACATTCAGGGAGAGTTGGCAAGTATGTTTTTAAATGGGGTTATTTAATAAATGAATATACGTGGCAAGGCAGGCCCAGTCGGTCCCCAGTAACACGGCACAGTGGCATAGGAGGTCCATCCGGTCACCCCTCTTTGTGAGACGGGGTCACGTGACACGAGCATTCCGCTATATTGGGTATAGAACACAGTAGTTTAGCTCTCGTTCCTTACTGGAAATCAGTGCTTAAGATAATAAAGACACAGACAATGGCATAGAAAATAAAATACAAATGTGCTTTGCTTTGATTTATTGCAGTCACTCACTTGAACAAACACCACGTGTAGTCCTGTAGGAAACGTTTGTTCTGTTGCTTTACCTCACGCTCAGAACAAGAAACCTCAGCAAACAGATATTGTCCTCTTTCCGGATTAGTGATCAGTAACAGCACGGGAGGATGGCCTGTGAGGTAAATGAGGGAGTGGAGGAGGTGGATCGTATAGAAACTACCTGCACCCGAGCTCAGAATCCATCATAAAGATTTAGCACACTACGGCACGCCTGCGCTAGCGAGACGCACCAGTACTATGGTGCTGTTTATTTCCCAGCATGCAACTCAGCGATACAGTGACAATACCAGCACGTCATGACATATTTCCTGTAAACAGGAAATGTGCTTTATTTTATGTCAGGTTAATTCAATTTTTCTTATGTATTATTTTTTTTTAAATCCTCAGTAAAACAACAATAACACGGGTCATTTGCACAGAAAGCAACGGGGGAAATGCACCATCTCTGCTTTTAATAAGCACAGATAAATGAAATAGCGAATTGGTAAAAAAAACATGGAATATCGCCATATTAGGAATCGCTGTCCTGACTTTTAGCCATGCTAAGAATGTAAAGCATGAGATGTATTGAGCAAGGGTTTTGCAAACCGCCGGCAACAGCGCCAGTAAAAAAGCTTGTTCAGTGTGTGGCTGTTTGAGCATACTTACGCCAACTCTCCCGAAATGTCCGGGAGACTCCCGTATTTTGCGAGGGACTCCCGGGCGAGTGTGGCAATCTCCCTGATCGGCAAAATTCGGTTTAAACGCCGCGATTCACCCGGAATCGCGGCGTTTGGCCCCGCCCCCGCTGTAAAATGACGCGATTTGCGTCATCACGCCAAGGGGCGGGCCAAAATGACGCAATCTCGGCGCCCCGCCCCCTGTACGCCCACGTCCCAGTCGGCATCTCCCGGAAGCCAGAAAACAAATGTTGGCCAGTATGTGTTTGAGCCATTCATAAGATAGGAGGAGGCACCATTAACTTATCAATAATGGGGCAAGAATTATTTATCCAGTAAGGTGGCAAAATGAATTTATAAGGAACTTATGGGGGCAAGATTGTTTGACTGCTAATGGGGCAATATTTAATTATGAAGGGAACCTTTATACTGCACACTTGTGGTACAACTGTAGTGTAGTCAGTACATTTAGCATAGTTGCCAACCTCTGAAGATTGGTCTCTGGGAGTCTGGTGTGAAGGAGGGCGGGAGGGGGCGGACCTGCGCAAATTGCGTCATTTTGTCCCCACCCCCTGTGGTATAATGATGCAAATGTGTAATTTTACAACAGACGGGCCAAAATGATGCAAATTACAGGAGAATCGCATCATGGAGGCTTGAAATCAGCCCATTTCACTTGGAAGTGGGCAGATGCGGGAGAATTGTCAGCTCTCCTGGGAGTCCGAGAGTCCTACCCGGATTTCGGGAGTCTCCCGGACATTCCGGGAGAGTTGGCAAGTATGACATTTAGTCACAATGGGCCTGATTCATTAAGGAAAGGAAAGTAAATAAGAGGATTAACTTTGTACCTGGGCAAAACCATGTCGCATTGGAGGGGGAGGTAAATTTAAAATGCGGGAATAGATTTATAGTTGGGATAGGGCATTTCCTAGATCATCTCTACATTTCAGTGTAAAAATAAAGCTATCAAGTATTTGTGCGTTACATGAAAAAACAGCCAGTATTTACCTTATGTACAAAATAATAAACTAATTTGCACCCCTTGTATTGTAACATGGTTTTGTCCAGGAGAAAACTTACTCCTTTTTTTGCCTTACTCTCCTTAAGGATTCAGGCCCAAGGTATCTAGAGCGTAACAAACAAGAGCAGGTTCATTCAGGTTTTTGAACATACAGGGCCTGATTCATGGTCAGATGCATCCTAAACGCAACTTGCATTTTAAAAACAAGCATAACCATTGTAAAAAGACCCAAAACAGGCATTGCGTCACTGGGGCGGGGCCTAAATTTGCGCAATTTGCGAAGCCCCGCCCCCTCTGTCCATATACCCTTCGTGCCCTTCAGGAACTCCCAGACCCGGCCAACATAAGGTTGGCAAGTATGCGCAAGACACGCTACGTAAATGGACTTGCGTCCAAATGTGAATCGAGGTCCATAGTCGGTACAGACTGCGACATTCTGACAGACAGAAGCCCTTCTAATTTGTGCACACATGTCAATGATCAAATTAGATGATCTCCAAAACAGGGCTTTAATCATAGTTGCCAACCTTTAGCGATTGGCATCCGGGAATCTCGGTGTATAGCGTTTGCGTCATTTTAGCACGGGGAGGGGGGGGGGGTGGGCCAAAATGATGGGATTCCCGGGAATTGCATCATGGAGGCTTCAGAAGTGGGCAGGTGCCGGAGAATTGTCAGCTCTCCCGGGAGTCCGGGAGACCTACCCGGAATTCGGAAGTCTTCCAGGTATTCCAGGAGAGTTGGCAAGTATGGCTTTAATGCACAAGCTCCAGTCTCAGGAACAGATCAACTGGCACCCCCCGGCCCCATCACTTCCTGGCTCTGTAGCCACCAACAACCCAGACAACGGCAGTGGTCCCTCCACTGTCACTAATCCTCATTAGCCTATGTGTGTTTGGCTGTCTTTTCATCACATCATGCTCTGTATAGACATTTTATGAAACACTCACAGTAACAAACTGCTGCCAAACTTAAATTTTCTCTCCTTGTGTAACTAAGATTCTACATAAGTAATAATTAATTTACTAACACTGTTACATGCGTGAGAGCTCTTTCCAGTAGTATCGTTCTAGCGCTTTACAGTGTCTCGTGCAGATGGGACCTCTCACTGCAACCTCAAACAGCTTGTGGTAATGAAACCGCAGCGTTCACATCCTATACAGTACTGTCAGCTGCAAAACCTCCTACATATGGAGCCTCACAGAAATCTATGTGCAGTGTGCTTTTATGTAAATGCAATGCAGGCTCCCTAGGAACAGTAACAAAATCAATAGTTTTGTCTAATACATTTAAGGGTAGCGTGGGTTCCTCTCACCATCCATAGACATACTAGTCAACTTTGCTAGCTTCAGGCTTAACTGGCTCTAGTATATATGTTTGTGTGTCTGTGATAGGGGAATTAGATTGCAAGCTCTACTGGTGCAGGAACTGACATGCCTGAGTAAAATGCTCTGTACTAATAAAGGGATAATAGTCATTTTTTGTGTGTTCTAATATATCAGTGTTGAATCCACAGCGTTCTATTGATCTGAATGTATGTCAGCTTTCCTTCACCATTCCTGTATTGCAGGTCTTATTCCCCGAACATTGTATGCTAAGGGTTTATAAATAACGTAAGTGTCACATTACACTGAGTAAACAAAACTATAAAACAATTTCAAATTCATTTAAAATGTTCCAGATCTCAACGGTGTGAGTTAATGATTATCATAAAAGCATCGCTTGTACATTTTCTCAGAAAATATAATTTCCTACTCAAGCTATGACACTAATCAAAGAAACCTACAGCTAGCATATAGTGAAATGAAACTTAAACAGAAAAATACATTTATTTATAGGTAAACGGTATTGTTCTGTCTTGCCCAAACTTTCTACTGCAGCTTTCTTAGCAAGTTAAGTGTAATGGGGTATTTTCTACAGCTCCATCAGTCAGTTATTAGATTCCTTTACACTATGCTCAACGTGATGCTTATTTAGAACAATGAGCTCAAATTTCAAACCATAGCCACTTATTCCACTTCTATGTTTCCATTATGACCCTGTGTTCCTATGAAACTTGTACTCTCTGCAGGATATTCCTGTTACCTAGGAGACTGCGGCCATCATACCTCTCAGACTTTAGCATTGAGCGATGCAAACTCCACATTGTTAGCAAAGGAATGTTTTTCTTTTCAATTTTTGTTATTGTAGCTATTGCCCATTATTTATAAAGCACCAACATTTTATGCAGTGTTCATATATATTGTTTTTAATTATAGCAACTACTGGTCTAGTATCTTGAATATTTATTAATTATTGTTATTTTTAATATTATATTCAGGTTAATGTGATAATCATCATCATCATCACTGTTTATTTATATAGCAGCACTAATTCCGCAGCTCTGTACAGAGAACTCACTCACATCAGTCCCTGCCCCATTGGAGCTTACAGTCTAAATTTCCTAACACACACAAACAGACAGGCAGAATAGGGTCAATTTGTTAGCAGCCAATTAACCTACCATTATGTTTTTGGAGTGTGGGAGGAAACCGGAGCACCCAGAGGAAACCCACGCAAACATGGGGAGAACATACAAACTCCACACAGATAAGGCCATGGTCAGGAATTGAACTCATGACCCCAGTGCTGTAAGGCACAAGTGCTAACCACTGAGCCACCGTGCTGCCCATATTCATGTAACAAACAATCTTAATCTACAATGACCAGGTTCCTAGAGATGTTATACTGTGGCTCTACTGCAGTGGATCCCAAACTTTCTCAGTTTGAGGCACCTTTAGGGTCTCCGTAATTTTTTCAAGGCACCCCATAACCAAAATAATTACCAAGTAGCCCCCTGCCTTGCTTACCCAGTTTACCACCGGCCCTGGCTGCGATACCCTTGTGAGATCTCCTTAGTACCCCAGGGAGCCACGGTGCACTGTTTGTGAACCGCTAGTCTACTGATTGTGGCCTTCAAGGTGTTGGACCCGTAGTGTGTTTGGAGACCTTTGGCCTTTCCAATTCCTGTTCTTGCTTTTAACATAACTCCTTGAAGCAAGAAGATCTTCCTGGATTTTTTCCGAACTACTAATTATTGTTTTGTTATCTGTGTGATTCTTTTATTTTGCTAAACTTTAATTACATCACTAAATATTTTTGTTATTTCAGATGCAGCAATCAAACGGATAAGTAAGCAACAATCCAGGTAGAGACAGGAAAAGAAGATATATCGATTGTTCATCCGGCTGAGACAAGTTTGGCGGACGATCCCAGCCCGCATGAAGTTTTTCTATCATAACCGATCTTCGTGAGGCTCTCCATCATGTCGTTACCAAAGATACAAATCGAGGAGGCGGAAGATGAAACAGAAGATAACTCCACTCCGCCAACAGATGACCATCTGCGAAACCTGAAGGCCCTCACTGAGAAGTTGAGATTGCAAACTCGGAGGCCGTCCTACTTAGAATGGAGAGCAAAGCTTGAGGACCAGCCCTGGAAGAGCCCCAACCCCCTGGATGAACAAGAGGTGCAGGAACACCACCAGGCTGACGAGGGGACAGACCCCACCATCGAGAGGGAACAGGTCCAGAAAAACACGACGGACCCCAAAGAGACCGCGCTTTCATCAGGGAAAATTCACGGCTTTGATAGCATCGATGAGGCACTAAATTGGCTCAGGAAGGAGCTGGTAAGTGGGTCTCTATTCCTATGTTATTGATATATGCTGCAGAAAATCTGCTACGTGTGCATCCTAAGATTGATTTTCATTCTTCCAAGGAGGAAGCAGATGCATTAACTACAAAGGGCATTATGTTTCTATTGTACCTAATCCATGGCACATGCTTTATATATCAGTTTACTCTCATGTAAATATTCCATGATATTGATCTGTACAATGAACTTTTTAACCCATCTCCAGTGTATGTCACGTGGAAATATTCTCTGATTACCTTTTTTTTCCACTGGGTGATTCTAGCAAAGAACATTTCTTCTCTTGTATTTCTCTATGTACGGTTTTGTAAACAGCCTTAGTCAGTTTGAGACAGGAGCGATACGGAGGTTACCACCATGAATATAATTTGTGCATAGATAGTTTATAATATAATGCAATGCAAAGATCAAAATACACAGTGTATAATATTATTACATTTTATTTATAGAGTGGTATATTTTTTAGTGCTATGTATTTGTAGACTAATGATAAGAGCATGACAAGCACTTTAACTGGCAAAAAAAAGCTAGACTTAATCACCAGCCATTGAGAATCCTGTGATCAAAAGAGAGAGTGAGTACAATCTAAAGGTAATGGGGGATTAATATTAACAAAGTTCAAACAATTACTATGAGTACTCCTGAGATCTAAGGAGACACCGTCGTTGGTTTTATGCCAGTAGCAACTAGACTGCGGGTTTGTAGAAGTGGAGATGTTGCCTATAGCAACCAATCAGATTCTAGCTGTCAGTTTGTAGAATGTGCTAAATAAATGATAACTAGAATCTGATTGGTTGCCATAGGCAACATCTCCTCAGTTACAAACCCGCAGTTTAGTAAATATACCCTCAGGTCTTTTACAGATACTCTGGGGAGATTCATAATAACTATATCAGAAAGATGGGGAAAAAAAGTGGTGTCACACAAGCTGTTGTCATTTATAAGGTAAACAATCAGGTAAGAAGCTCTATAAAATTATATATATATATATATATATATATATATATATATATATATATATATATATATATATATATGAGCAGTTTCTGAGCAGCGGCTCAATCTCTTTAGACAGCTGCAGGTTTTTTTTTCTGATCCTAAGTGCTGCTTACAGAAAACCAGCTCGTGTAACACCATATATGCAAAAGACATTTAATTTTAATAGGAAAGTATCTAAAAAATTAAAGCAAAAAGCTTTTTCTTCCTGGTGGAAATAGCTGAGAAAAACTTTTTATGTCAAATCCCAAAGGTGCAACTGCAGCGTTATGCAGATCAGGGGGTATATTTACTAAAGTGCGGGTTTGAAAAAGTGGAGATGTTGCCTATAGCAACCAATTAGATTCCAGCTGTCATTTTGTAGAATGTACTAAATAAATGAGAACTAGAATCTGATTGGTTGCTATAGGCAACATCTCCACTTTTTCAAACCCACAGTTTAGTAAATCTAGCCCCAGGTCAGTTTTAGTGGACTCCAGTATTACAGTCTATTAAGCATTATCTATATTTCCCATGAGTAACTAACCCAATGTTACCATTATTATTACCATTTATTTATATAGCGGCACTAATTCCGCAGCGCTGTACAGAGAACTCACTCACATCAGTCCCTGCCCCATTGGAGCTTACAGTCTAAATTCCCTAACATATACACACACACACTAACATAATTTTCAATAAAGAAAAATCATCCCCCCACAATACAGAACACAGCTTATTATATACATTCACTACTACTTGAATATGGGCGGTTTTGGACCCGGTTCTACCACCGAACACTCCCCAATTATAATCAACCATCATCATCATCATCATTTATATAGCGCTACTAATTCCGCAACGCTGTACAGAGAACTTATTCACATCAGTCCCTGCCCCATTGGAGCTTACAGTCTAAATTCCCTAATATACACACATACAGCAGATAGGGAGAGACTAGGGTCAATTTTGATAGCAGCCAATTAACCTACCAGTATGTTTTTGGAGTGTGGGAGGAAACCGGAGCACCCGGAAGAAACCCACGCAAACACAGGGAGAACATACAAACTCCACACAGATAAGGCCATGGTCGGGGAAATGAACTCATGACCCCAGTGCTGTGAGGCAGAAGTGCTAACCACTGAGCCATCGTGCTGCCCTAAGGAACTATAGAACCAGTGTGAAATAATTGTTTTCACTGATTTATATATGCTGAATATAGAATCAAGCTGGGTACACACCTATGCAATTATTGCGCAGATCCCATGAAAAACTACCGTATGGTCAGATATCGCATCAGTGTGTACACTCCCACGAAATTGTACCAAAACACATCACATCTGCTGATTTGGTGCTATAAAATTTTTAAAAATCACGATCAGCAATGGAACGATGCTGGGGAAATGTGGAAGTGTGTACGCACTCACCACCAGCCGCGATATCTGCAGAGTGTACAGAGTAACCATCTTTTCAGCAGATGGTTATGACAGATGAAGAGCACAGATCTGACAGTATATTGTGTAGGTGTGTACACATGAATCGGCATGTTCACCGGGACTTTCAGTCGTTGGTAAAATCGTTACAGAAGACACATCTGAAGTAAAATTATATCATACTTGCCAACTTTTTGGCGTTGGCGTCCGGGAGCCTCCCTGCGGGAGGTGACGTAGTGACGCAAACGCGTCATTGTACAGCGGGGGGGCGGGGCCAAATGCCGCGATTTCTGGAGAATCACGGCATTTTGGCCCTAATTCTGCCCATTTCACCAGGAAGTGGGCAGATGCGTGAGATTGCCAAACTCTCCCGGGAGTCCGTGACACTCACCCGAAATGCGGGAGTCTTCCGGACATTCCAGGAGAGTTGGCAAGTATGAATTACATAGGTGTGTACCCAGCTTTACTGTGCACTGTGGTTAAATTTTTTCCACCCCAGTAATTTTCTACAGACTTTATATAAATCTGTAAAAAATTTAATCTAATAAATATGTCCTTGCCTTGATAGCCTTTGACTCGCATATCTAGCTGGTCACTGACATAACATGCTGGGGCTTGTAGTTCTACTGTAGCTACTTCATATCTACTTGATATAGAAAGCAAACCATGCCTCCAGTCCCCTCTTTTAAATATTGTTGACAATTGTTTTGACTGCAGTCAGACGTACCTAAAAATACTCAAAAGCAAGATTAGTCGTTGGATGGTGGGAGGAAGCTGAATCACACAGAGGATTCCCATGCACACACGGGGAGGATATACAAACTCCACACAGATAGGTCTCTGCTTGGTATCAAGCCCATGATCCCAGTTCTGTACGGCAGCCATGCTAGCCACTGTGCCACCTTGCTGGCTATTTAGACCTTAACCCACATCAAGAGTGCAGTTTAAAATTAGTAAATTGCTAGATGGTAAGGCCCATTATGAATGTCGTAGAGAACTTTACTGAATCAAGTCCACTGGAAGCGTCTATTACCTGCTGTGTGTCTCCTACTGATAGTAGTTCTAAGGTGCTATTAATAATGCAAACAAAGGAAAAATTACTTTAGAGGTCGTTAAGATAATTAACGATGAAAGGACCCTGCTCTATAGAGTGTGACCGGAGGTTAGACTGTGCGACCGGAGGTTAGACTGTGTAACCAGCTGTTTGTTTTATAATGGCAATTATATTGGTTTTGGAGTAGCGAACCAATATTAATTCACGGCAGTGTAGAAATAGGAATCTGGGGGTCCAGCTGTTAGCTCTAATTAATAAATATTAAATGAATAAATTAATTAATAAATATTAAAGGTTTTCTCTATCGGGAGTGCTTTGTGATGATCTCAATTACTGGAATTATTAGGGAACAAATGATCTCAGAGAGCCACCCGGACAATACATGCAAAATATCTGGAGATGAGTTAGATTCATACTTAAACATTCTCTCGGAATGTTCGGGAGACTCCGACATTCCGAGTAGGTCTGCCGGACTCCTGGGGAAGCGTTCCATTCTCTAACACCCCGCCCACTCCATGACACCGGAAATAGCGGCAACTTGGCCCTGCCCGCTGCGCCAAAATGACGCGGTCACAGAGGCATGGCCAAAATGAAACAATTTGCGGCGATAAACACTTGCACAATCTATAGAACATTAAGAGGCCTATTTATTAATAATCAGCTATAGGGCTGGTGTTCTACTGTTGCTTATCGCAGCGATAGAGACCCTCCTATCGCCTTATTTTATCAATGAAACCTCTCCAAAGCAGTCCGGTGATACTCGGCTGCCTCAGCAATACTGACCAGCAGCGATACGAGTTAACTCACCACTTCACCGGGACAGTATGATGGGATCTGGGCAAGGATAGTAACATAATAACACATGAAAATACACTTTACTTAAATTAATAAAGCATTTTTTCACCTATCATATCCTGCTGTCACTAGATGGCGATAGGAGGATTGCGCCGTTGTCCTTTTATCATGACGGTAGCCTTATAATAAGTAGATCCTCAAAGAGTTTGGTCTTAGAAAACATTCACAACAAACTTTTGCTTTAATTACTGTATTTTGCATTAGACCAGTGAAAGTAAATGTCCACATTTCTTAACATGAAAAAGATCCCTGAAACCCCAACTGTTGTTGGAGTCCGTCAGACACCTCAGTGTGAAGCATGAACTTGCCACAACACACAGAAGTCTCTTCACTCCTCATTAATGGTGCCAAGTGAGGTAAATTAGTTCTACAAAGCTGTAGTCTCAGGGGTATATTTACTAAACTGCGGGTTTGAAAAAGTGGAGATGTTGCCTATGGCAACCAATCAGATCCTAGCTGTCATTTATTTAGTGCATTCTACAAAATGACAGCTAGAATCTGATTGCTATAGGCAACATCTCCACTTTTTCAAACCCGCAGTTTAGTAAATCTAGCCCTCAGTCTGAGCAGGAGAGGAGCATCGCGTCCTGCAGAATTTAGGCCACAAAATGTAGCATGTGTTGTCAACAATATTTAACCACAATGTTTCCGGTCATACCCCAAGGAAAACCTCACAGTAGAATGTACTGACCGTCCTCACGCCAGCTCTATCCATAGAATAGAAAATGTCACAAAATCCAAGTTCACAAATGCAGTGCGGAATGGTGACGTCAAAGCGGAAATCAAAGATTGTATCATCAGGAACTCCCACATCCGCTAACCGGTCTGTTGTGCTGCAAAGGTGTCAGAACACATAGTGCATTGCAGGTTGCTGCTTATGGGGCTGCGTGCCCGTGCTGACCCCTGTCCACCGCTGAAAGCACCTACAATGGGCACGTGAGCATCAGAATTGGACCATGGAGCAATGGAAGAAGGTAGCCTGGTCTGATGAATCAAGTTTTATTTTATATCATGTAGACGGCCAGGTGAATGTGCTTCATTTATCTGGGGAAGAGGTGACACCAGGATGCACTATGGGAAGAAGGAAAGCCGGC
Source organism: Mixophyes fleayi (assembly GCF_038048845.1). Classification (NCBI taxonomy): domain Eukaryota; kingdom Metazoa; phylum Chordata; class Amphibia; order Anura; family Limnodynastidae; genus Mixophyes; species Mixophyes fleayi. The sequence continues at coordinate 22,536,675 of NC_134404.1, read as the reverse complement.
GGAGGCAGCGTAATGCTATGGGCAATGTTCTGTTGGAAAACCTTGGGTTCTGGCATTCATGTGGATGTTGTTTGACACGTACCATCTACCTAAACTTCAAGTACACCCTTTCATGGTAACAGTATTCCTTGATCATAGTCTCCTCTTTCAGCAGGATAATGTGCCCTGCAACACTGCAAAAACTGGTTTGAGGAACAAAGTGTTGCCTTGGCCTCCAATTTCCCCATATCTCAATCCGATTGAGCATCTGTGGGATGAGCTGAAAAAACACGTCAGAACCATGGAGGCCCCACCTCACAACGGACTTAAAAGATCTGCTGCTAACATCTTGGTGCCAGATGCCACAGGACACCTTCAGAGGTCTTGTGGAGTCCATGCCTCGACGGGTCAGAGCTGTGTTGGTGGCAGGAGGGGGATCTACACAATATTAGGCAGGTGGTTTTAATGCTGTGGCTGATCGGTGTATAACTTGTACTATATACCAGACTGCTGTACTAGATTTGCACAGATGTCCAAAGAGCTGAGGGGTGTCTTTCCATGTTCCATCTGTGAATATAGGGATAATTCTGCAGCTGCAGCTCTTTGTCTTGTCTCTTGGCACTGAACACCAGACCTTTGTTGCATTGACTGGTATCCGGCACAGGGGAGTAGCTCCGCGTCTGGGTTATCTCTCTTTGTAAATGCAGCGTCTGATGTCAGAGCCGGCATGATCCAAGGAAGTTCTGTTGGAGCACAGGACATGTCAGACCTATAACAAAGAAGCTGAATGTCACATCTTCAGGCCAAGTGGAAAATGTCTTTGGGCTCTGGCCAGAGTGAGGATTTATCTTTTCAATTGAAACCACCACCCACTGAAGGTTTGCCCTTTAAAATAAAGCAGTTTATGACCTGTTCAGATTGTAAAAGCAGAAATAAAGTGCTATGTGGCATGAGAACATTCCCTGAACAGATACGTCTGTGTTGTGTTGTTAAGGAATGTGTGGTGCAGGGGAGGGCTAGCAAATTTACTGCCCAGGGGTAGTAACTCAGGCCAAGGTAGCCCTTTATGGGATTGGCAAAGGGGTTAGATGCCCCCCAGCCCAGCCTGTGGTGCTTCAGGTTTTTTTTGGTACACTTAGGGCCTCAATTAAAGTGAGGGCAAAAATCAGTAAAAGGGTGCAGATTTGCAGCTGGACAAACCATGTGGCACTGCAAGGGGTGCAAACACAATTTTTTTTGGCATGTAGGAAAAACACTTTCTGCATTTGCATATAGCACACATATACTAATTAACTTTACTAGAGAAACCTTCCAGTAACTGCCTTAAGTTAAACTGAAATGTAATGACTAAATTACTTTATTAACATAATTAAATAACTTTTTTATACACTACATTACATGTGGAAATGTTAACAATGGAGTATAATGAATAAATAACTATAATATCAATCACTGTATTAAAGGAACTAAAGGATTTCTTTATACACTACAATATATGCATGACTTATTCCATTGAAATTACATTGCTGGACATGGTCCCGCAAGATGCGCTGATATATGTGGCTGCAAATAACTGTCACAGTTTCCAGACCACCCAGCAGGTCAGATGCTCCAGGTCACCCAGCAGGGCTGCAAATCACTGTCACAGTTTCCAGACCACCCAGCAGGTCTCATGATCCAGGTCACCCAGCAGGTGCACAGGGAGAGTTAACTGTCACAGTTTCTAGAGCAAGGGTCGGCAACCCCCGGCACATGGACCATTTGTGTCTGGCACGCCGAGCTCTGCTGCTGTCAAACTTTAACAGCCGAAGATGGCTTAATTGGAGATCCTGCACATTGTGGAAGGACACAAACCTCTCACACAAAAATCTGTCTGTATATTTTATTCCCCCCACACACATACACAATTCTGCAGGACAACATGGTTTAGCCAAAGTGCAAAATTGCACATTCTAGCTGGATTTACTCCTACCTCTAAATTAGTCCTTAGTACAGAGAAACCTTAGTAGACATCAGACTGCTGTATTAATTTAAAGGGACTGATAACATGAAAAATGTTTGCTTACTGCATCAGTACAGTGGCACAGTGATTAGTGTTGCTACCTCGCCACACGGGGGTGCTGTCTTCTTTCTACCCTAGGGAGTTATCTGCTCACATGGGTCTCCACTAGGTGTTCTCCCATTGGACAAAGACTTGCTTGAATATTCCGTGCTGCAGGATCCTACTCCATTCACTATATAGGGCATCATACACAAGGTGTTTGGTGTGGTGGACACAACTTAGCAGGGCAAAAGTTCATATGGAACTGATAGAAGACACAGACAGACATGAAATGGGAGGTGTGTGCTGGGGATATACAGTATGTCTAGGAGAAAACCTGATTCATCAGTCCAGGCCACCTTCTTCCATTGCTCCATGGTCCAGTTCTGGCGCTCACATGCCCATTGTAGGCGTTTTCGGCGGTGGACATGGATACGCATCGGCACTCTGACTGGTCTGCAGCTACACAGCCCCATATGCAGCAAGCTGGGATGCACTGTGTGTTCTGACACCTTTCTCTCATAGTCAGCATTAACTTTTTAGCAATTTGTGCTACAGTAGCTCTTCTGTGGGATTGGACCACGCACATCAATGAGCCTTGGACGCCATTGGCTCTGTCGCCGGTTCACCAATTGTCCCACTTTTGGTTGGTACTAACCACTGCATACCATACCGAGAACACCCCAAAAGACCTGTCTTTTTGGAGATGCTCTGACCCAGTCGTCTAACCATCACAATTTGACCCTTGTTAAAGTAGCTGAGATTCTTACGCTTGTCCATTTTGACTGTTTCCAACATATCAACTTCACAGGTGCCATTGTAACAAGATAATCTATGTTTCTCACTTCACTTGTCAGTGGTTTTACTGTTGTGGCTGAACAGTGTATGTTGCAGTCGAGAGAAGTGGAGGAAGGGGTCTCTGCTTAAATTTCCTACCCGGCCTGAAGGACTGTAGTCAAGCCCTTGCCAACACATTCTAGCATGCACAGAATGAACTGTTCTGACACCGGCTGCTTAAAACAGCCACCTTTCTGAACAATTTGGTTATCCAGACTTCATTGGTTATAATCAGCTGTCATCCGCACACAGTTATATATGAACATTTTGATTCCATTCAGTGGTTCATATGTTCTGAGAAAAATGAGATACATGAAAGCCTTAAGGAAATTAACCACAAGAAAAGGCTAATGTGTTCTCATTATCTACATTCAGAAATGGGGGTAAAAGAGGTTGGGGCAGCACAGTGGCTCAGTGGTTAGCACTTCTGCCTCACAGCGCTGGGGTCATGAGTTTGATTCCCAACCATGGCCTTATCTGTGAGGAGTTTGTATGTTCTCCCCGTGTTTGCGTGGGTTTCCTCCGGGTGCTCCGGTTTCATCCCACACTCTAAAAACATACTGGTAGGTTAATTGGCTGCTATCAAAATTGACCCTAGTCTCTGTATGTCTGTGTGTGTGTGTGTGTGTTAGGGAATTTAGACTGTAAGCTCCAATGGGGCAGGGACTGATGTGAATGGGTTCTCTGTACAGCGTTGCGGAATTAATAGCGCTATATGATGATGATGATGATGATGGTTGATTATAATTGGGGAGTGTTCGGTGGTAGAATCGGGTCCAAAACCGCCCACATTCAAGTAGTAGTGAATGTATATAATAAGCTGTGTTCTATATTTTCTTTATTTAAAATTATGTTGGTGTGAGCACTGTCATTTTAATTTGCCACTGTTGTGATCCGCTATATACATTTATTGCCTTCTATTTTGTATTTTAGACAGAAATGCGTCTTCAAGACCAGCAGTTGGCGAGACAGCTGATGAGGCTGCGGAGCGACATCAACAAGCTGAAGATCGAGCAGACGTGTCACCTCCATCGGCGCATGCTGAACGACGCCACCTACGAACTGGAGGAAAGGGACGAACTCTCGGACCTCCTCTGTGACTTCCCTATGATGTCTTCGTTTGGCCTTTCTACGCCCCTTAAACTCATCGGGGTCACTAAAATGAACATCAACTCCAGGAGGTTTTCCCTCTGCTAGAATCCTTCGTCCACGTTCCGGAACTAAAACTCGTAAATAACTATAGTATTCTGCTGCCTTATAGTAATACCAGCTAGTCCCTCCACTGAACCCTGAAACCTATTCCAACATATTATATATCAGTGCATGGCCATCAATCTGGACCCGGACAAGACTGGACAATCCAACGTTCATCTCTATCTGACTAGGAGAGAAATTCATGACTACAGCTATAAATAACCATTATAATATACATATCGGACACAGCGGTCCGAGCAGAAGATCGTCTCTTGCTTGGAACAAGTTTTGCAATCTGCTTATGGCTTTGTCAAGGTCCCATGAACTTTCCATATAAATCTCACATAATTCCACCCACAATGTTTTATTTTAGTTTTTATCCTTTAAGCAGCCAGAATCCATAGGGTATTATAGGCAAGCCGAAGTGGTGGTGGAGGTGTGTGTGTGTGTGTGTGTGTGTGTGTGGGGGGGGGGGGGGGGGTTTCCTAGTGCCTGGAAACCCCCCATCCAGGCCTGGGGCACTGTATAATTGAGGTGGCTGGACGCTGCTCCCGCTTCACAAAGCTCTGCTTGAAAAGGGAGAGCTGCGTGCACCTAACAGTAGTGCACGAGCATTGCGCATGTATATTATGAGGATAGGAAGAGTTGGAGAGCAGCCAAGCACTGTCTAAAATTATAGCCACGCCCCCATGCATGCTGGTCACGCCCACTGGTGGCGTGGTGTGGAAACCCCCCTTTACAAATCCTGCGTTTGCCCCTGGGTATCTTCCCCTCTGATGTAAGGTATCAAGTTGTCCGTACCTAAATTAATGTTAAAATGATGTACAAGTCTCTGAAGGGATTCTGTATCTCAGCAATAGTATTAATAATTTTAGGACCAAATTTACAGCTGTACCCCGGCCGGAACCACCCACACCCAAAGATTTCTGCCAGGGATGTTTACTACGAGGCTGGAAAACTAGGGAATACACAGACGATCATTATCAGCGTTTGCCGGTGACACAACTAGAAATCTTGAAACAATCCCATTACTAAGATTGACTCATTTGTTTTGCTTGGTGAAATTGTCATCCACACGGTATGTATGTAGGTTTCACTAACGCGCGAATAAACCTAATATAGGAAACAATACCAAGTATATATGTAAATGTTCCCATACCATGACAGTAGTAAAGATGTCTCAGATTGTGCACTGTCTGTGCCATTTCCCATGATCACAATGCAATGTCTTTATGTCTGACAGAATGTTAGGGGAGTGTATATGACTCACTTGGACACTTCAGATAGACAGTCCCCCCCCCATCTACACACAGCCTCAAATATAGCCTCAAGTATATTCACTATTTGTAAAAGTTGTTAGGAGAGCTTCCATATATGATAAATGTAAACTTTAATTATTGTGACATGTCACGAACATGCTCCCAGCTGCCGTGACTTTGGGGTGTTCTCTGTATGAGGTCACACACGATTTCAGCCCGCAGTCTCTCTCTACCTATCACAGAGGTTATACGGAATCGCCCCCAAACACAGCACTCTTACACACCCAGACACTTCAAGGTTCAGCCACCACCTATTGAATATGGGCAATAGGACCCCAATATACTGTCCCCCACTGGCACACAGGCTTCTAGTTCCACAAACTAACAAGACCCACACCAGCACACACAGGGTTAACTCTTCACACCTCCAGACTGTTACACAAATGTACATACAAGCACACACCGCTTGTTAATCAAATGTATCAACAAATCACACACTGGCATTCCAAGGGTTAACTTGGTCGAGCAATCTGCCTCCTCTAAACAGGCTAATGGATTTGTTAGAGAATCAAGGACGCAACTTATTAAATTATAGATTTAATATACAAAAATACAGGGCATACAGATAAAAAAATAATGACAATTAATAGATTTGACATAACAAGCAAAGGAGTTTAAAATAAAAACGGTTACTTTCAGAATAGCACTTACTTGCGTTGCATAATCTGCACCATAGGAAATTGGCTAGGAAGATGGACAGCTTATCAATGTGGCTTGATTTCCCCAAAAAGTCTGACAATTTGCCCCTTCAAAACACAGGTTTTTAAGCAAACTCAAATGGGATGGTCTTCACAGGGGCAGTGTTAATGCTAATAGGGGGCAGGGATGTCTCCTGGGTGTCACTGTACTTTGCTCACAAATATCCCCAAAGCCTTGACCTGTGGGTAATTCTTCAGATATATCCCAGAGAAATAACTCCCCCCTCAATAAACCGGTCATAATCTCCCGCACATTTAAATACCAATAAGATGGAATTATGACAATGTAACATACCTTTTCCAAAGATATGTGATTTTAGCTGTTCACGGATATACCATCCGTACCTGTCATTCACAACCCTGGTGTGATTTCTGCTCCTCCGTATGGAGTAACACCCTGATTTTCCAAAATATGAACTATGACAACATTTTCCTTTAAAGGTCATATTTCTATATACCTGTATAGGCTTTCACATGCTGCCTACAAGGATCTCCAGCTGTGATCGGACCCACACAGTCTATTCAAGTGTCTAAAGCGAACATCCTGGAAGTTGCTAAAGGTGGCAGGCTTATCTCCTCACACTGGGATGTGCAAAGCCATCAAACACACTTACATCAGACACTCTGTCTTTAAATTTTACACTTTAAACTTATCAATGGATTCATTTGATATCACTTATTTACACTGCAGTTATGAATTATCCCTTTTAAATAAGTGCAAGCTCTTTATGTTAACGACATGGCACTTTTAAGTCTACTGCTCTTTACAAAATTTCCAATGTTATTGTGTTATTTTTAGGAAGGCAATAGAAACACGTTGCATATATGAACTTTCAATATAGAGGTTTGTTTGACAGCACAGTCTCCCTGCATCAGTTTGATAGGAGCCTAAAATCACTACTTTGTGTTCTGAGAAGACCCTGCTCCTTCCTCTATCTAACCCCCTAGTCCCCGGCTTCATCCTTAGCTCCATTCTCCTCATGTCACTGTCCCTGTCACATGCAGCCCTGTCCTCACTAACACATCACTCATCTCCAGATTTACTCTGTGCTGCTGGGGACCCTGCTCCTCCCACTATATAACTCTCAGTCTGTGGCTTCCTGCTGCCTCCATTCCCCTCCTCACATCATGTCACTGCCCCTGTCACATGTAGCCCTGTCCTCACTAACACATCACTCATCTCCTGATATACTCTGTGCTGCTGGAGGACCCTGCTCCTTCCACTATATAACTCTCAGTCTGTGGCTTCCTGCAGCCTCCATTCCCCTCCTCACATCATGTCACTGCCCCTGTCACACGTAGCCCTGTCCTCACTAGCACCTCACACATTTCCTGATATACTCTGTGCTGCTGAGGGACCCTGGTTACAATTTTAACAGTTTGATAGTTTACTATCTAGAAGTGTTAAAAGTATTGATAGGCAGCAGTAACAATGGCTGACTGCCTGCTATACACCTGACCATTTGGCTGCTTGAGGCAACCACTAAAACAATGTCAGTATTCAGGTCATATTCACATGGTATGGCCATACCACAAACCAAATATGGGGTCCACTCACCGTTCCGCCCCCCTTACTAGCCTCACCCTCCTCCCCAGTAGCAGTGGTTCCACCATTGCCGTTACTCTTTACACCAGCCTTTCTCAACCTGTGGAACCCCAGAGGTATTTCAAATAGTTTCAGGACGCACCTTATGAAAAGAAGAAATCCAATCCCATCTGACAGATCCCCAGAATGTTCCAGCTGTCTAGGGGCACTCTCCTACTGCCGCTTGGCCCAGGCAATGAAATTATTCATGCCCCTCATCTGTGAACTTCCCAATCATGGCTGTTTACTCGAGAGGAGCATCAACGTTACTGGGTGTTAGAAACAGCCTGGTCTTAGCAGGAGAGCGTCACCGGACTGTTGGAGCATCCGGAGGACCCACTGGATTGGCGGGAGTGCAGTCCAGTTAAATAGTATTCTATCATAACTTGCTGAGCTCCACCCATTGTGCAATTGGACATTTGGGATGAAGTTATCCTTAAGCTACATACTGTACAGGTATTCCTCACTTAACGACCTTGTTCCGTTCCAACGACTAGGTCGTTAAGCGAATTGGTCGCTAAGTGAGTACAGTACAGTATACATATGCATGGCAATAAAAAATCAGCATGTGCATATGCAGTTTTATATTCCTCCTTTTAGTAAAAAGATATTATGTTTAGTTAATGTCCTTGCAGTATTACTTCAGAACCAAGTGCTTTCAAGTACTGTAGAGCTAACTTACCGCACGATGGAGACTGCAAGGGTATCAGGTGCGTCTTGTCTTGTCTTCTTCAGCTCAGAAAGAAACTATGCGGGTACTACGGGCGTGGTTACGTCCCGTCGCAAGGGCACAGGTCATTAATTTCCCTTATTGCTGAGCGGCGGAGCCGGACGTAACAACGGGTCGTAAGTCCGAATGTTCGCTAAATAGGTCGGTCGTTAAGTGAGGAATACCTGTATATGTAAATAATTAATTTTAATGTATTGTAAGTTGTAGCCAAGACTTAGAGCTAGATTTACTAAGCTGCGGGTTTCAAAAAGAGGGGATGTTGCCTATAGCAACCAATCAGATTCTAGCTTTCATTTATTTTGTACCTTCTACAAAATGACAGCTAGAATCTGATTGGTTGCTATAGGCAACATCCCCACTTTTTCAAACCCACAGCTTAGTAAATCTAGCCCTTAGTCTCTCTTTATTCAGCATTAGCTCTATTGGCCCCAAGAAAGCCACAAACCCACACATTGGCAGAACACATTTTCCAAACCAATTCCATAGTAATTTTTTAGCAATCTTTCTGCCTGAGACAACTGCCTTAGGGTGCGTAATTTTAGGACTGATGTCTTATTATTGGTGCACTACCAGCTGGAGCATTATAACCCCCCCCCCCCCCCTTCCTCTCCCTGGAGCTCTGGGGGCTGCCACTTTCCCCCGGGGCTCCGTATTTAGCCTCCCTGTAATGGCTGAAAACCAGGATCTATGTGATGCTTAAGAGGAGGGTGTTAGCAGGAGAACCAATGAGAAGCTGCAATCGCATTGTGGCGTTTGATTGGTCCTCCTGCTCACACCCCTTTTTAGCACAAAAGTGGGGAACAAAAGTGTCACCAGCTCTAAAATAGGGGTGGAAATTGGTCAATTATTAGGATGGGATATTCTGATTTGCTAGCTGTTAGGTTTACAATGTAGCATGTTTTATAATAATAGTTATTAATCATAGGAATATACACTGTTTGCAAAGACCTTTGTGACAGCTATATCAATTTAACAAACAGAACTGTTTTCCGTAACATCTTCCACTGTTGAATAACGTACAGATACACAGTGTACTGAGCAGACTTATTCATTTTACATGATAAAAAAAAAACTTGCACCCTATTTAGTAAGTTTGCAAAAAATGCCAACTGATGCCTTTTATTTTTATTATGTGTTTTCTTTTTGTTGAAACGTATAATGAGAGTTTCCTTTTGTATTTTTTATGTGGCTTCCTTTTGCTATGTTATATGTAAAAGTAAAAGAAATAAAAATCAAAACTGCTTTTTAATGGTGTTGAAAAATATTGTTATTTTTTCATCAGTTTGGGTGAGAATTAATTTTATAAAAAATGTTTGTATATAATTTTTTCTTTTTGTTAAAAATAAATAAAAAGATTCAGTGCATAGCAAGACCAATGCAGAGTTTTTATTGAGCAATAAACACATAAATATGTAGATCGTGATTCGATGTATATCAGATCACTAGGATCTTGTGACGACCCTTCTGAATTTAAAAGGTTGCATCTTCATGAACATCTGTTCAGTTGGATGTCCCCACTGAAGGCAATGAGCCAATTGAGACATTTGGAACTTTGAATGATCATGGGTTTCTTTATTAGAAGTAAAATACAGTTGAATTCATCATAGAGCACTCTGACATAGAGACTCCATTATTTTCAGATAGATCTATCCCTGAGCCTACAATGCAGGTTCCATATACCTTTACAAAAACATATTGACATACGTAGCACATTCTTAAACTGTAGCCTACATTGTAAAAAGAAGATATGGGCAGTACATGAAAAAAAATGTCTTCCAAAGCAATCCCAAAGAAACCTAATATAAACAAAACAAAAAAAAAGACATAGGGCCTGAGTCATTAAGGAGAGCAAAGCATAAACAAGGAGTAACTCTGCACCTGGGCAAAACCATGTTGCATTGGAGGGGGAGGTAAATTTAAAATGTGGGGACAGATTTATAGTTGGGGTAGGGCATGTCCTAGATCAACTTTAAATCTCACTGTAAAAATAAAGCTATCAAGTATTTGTGTGCTACATGAAAAAACAGCCAATATTTAAATTGTGTGTAAAATAACTAATTTGCATCCCTTTCATTGTAACATGGTTTGTCCGGGAGAACATTTACTCCTTTAATGTCTCAGGCCCATAATGTAAAGAACAGTGAATTTGACTAGTGACTACTTATCACATTCAAATAAAGCTGGATACACACTATACAAAATTTCTCTTGTTGCGATATCCTTAACAATTTTACCAACGATTAAAAAAACAAAGTCCCAATCAGCAGCCGATTCCTGTGTACACACTAAACAAACTTTACACAATTTACCTTGAGATCTGTGCTCTTCATCTGTCATAACCATCGGCTGAAAAGATCCTGACTCTGCACACTCCATAGAGATCTATGGACACTGCCGGTCCTGAGTGCGTACGCACTGCAGGATTGGAACGACATCATTCCATCGTTGAACAAGATTTTTACGTCGTACACACTAATGTGATATCGGCCCGAACAATCCTTTATTGTTTGATTGGCCTGATAATCGCCTGAAAACACTGTAGTGTGTACCCAGCCTAACACTTAATACACTTAATATAGATAACACATCTGTTTTCTGGAGAATGAAGGCCAAACTATTGTATATCTCTGTCTTTGTTACGTATATGCATACACATTTTGCGTTTTTCTACAATTAATAGAAAGACTTGTTTCAACTTAACTCTTACCATTCAGTAGGTGACATTCATTTCTGCATTACCTCAAAGTGATGAAAGAAAGAGAGGCTCCACCGTCCTAAGCAACTACTGTATATAAAGATGGTGAGCAAAGGATTGAGGCCGAGATCTTACTGCATAGCTTTAGTGTAGTAGAAACATATCTGATATTTCAAGTATATTAAATACCTGAGTAATAGACCGGCTCTGAAATATGTTTCTATCCACTAATGACTGACTGTTAATATATGATATCCACCAATTAAAAACCAGGAATTGTATAATTGTCATTGTAATACTATAGTATTATATAACAAGCAAAACAGGTATGGGCAATTATTCTATATGCCCTGTCAGTTCCTATGCTTTTTCTGAGGGTTCCAATGAGAGAGGTACAAACCCGGGACATTGAAAATCAAGGAAACTTAGAAGGCGTGGTAGGTAATGGGTGTGGTCAAAAACCTGCTGGTGGATTTTCCTATATGAGTGTGGTTTTATACAGCCAATGAAATCTATCAAAAGTTGTTATTTCAAAGATCTGACCAATAATCAATGGATAGTCTATACTAGAATACAATAAGGAGAAGAGTTATCCATATACAATATAGAGATAATTCAAGAGACCAATACACAATACAGAAAGTGTCATCTTAATGACCGATATAAAATGCAGACAGTATTCTTACGACCACCATAGGATGCAGACCCTGAAACTTCTGGTTGATTTGCAATGCAGACCCCTCATCTCTGTTCATGAAACAACCCCTTATCTCTAGTGGGTTTGCGATTGGGAAACCCCCAAAGCTGTACTAGTAATCCAACAAAAATTATAGGAATATTTCCCAAAAGCTGGATATATATATATATATATATATATATATATATATATATACAATCATCATCATCATCACCATTTATTTATATAGCGCCATTAATTCCGCAGCGTTGTACAGAGAACTCACATCAGTCCCTGACCCATTGGGGCTTACAGTCTAAATTCCCCAACATACACACACACACACACACACAGACAAACAGACAGACACAGACAACGACAGACAGACAGAGAGAGACTAGGGTCAATTTGATAGCAGCCAATTAACCTGCCAGTATGTTTTTTTAAGAATGTCGGAGGAAACTGGAGCACCCGGAAGAAACCCACGCAAACACAGGGAGAACATACAAACTCCTCACAGATAAGGCCATGGTCAGGAATTAAAGTCATGACCCCATGCCACCGTGTGGCATATATATATATATATATATATATATATATATATATATATATATGTATTAGTTAAATAACCTTGTTCTATTATTCATATTACACGATTCTGTGAATATTACCCTTTTAGATAGAAATTCCATCACCATGTTTCACATCACGTACTACAGTCTACTGCCTGCAAATGTATTGTCTGAACACCGGACGGTCCATGCGATATACATCCAAGTAACACTTCATTTATGTTCCCTTGAAGTTTATTTTCACACTCCATTACAATTGTTTCTATGTCATTTTGTTTTAGAAACCTATATACATAGTTCTCATCACATATCCAGTACTAGATCTGAATATCATTCATCAAGCTTCTCATTTTGCTGCATGACTGTAAAGACCAATACGGTTGAAAATAATGTACATTTTCAGCTGGAAAAACGTAAAGCAACTGGTATTTGGGTAAAGCTAATGTTATTATTTCAAGTATGAAAAACAAATTAGTTGGAAAAGACACATTTTTCGGTTTATGTTAGCATTTACATACTAGCAAATAAACACAGAAGTTCAGGTCTGTATTTATCAAATTGGCAATATCGGCATACTGTAGACCAGTGGTCAGGGAACAGGGGTAAATTACCCAAAATGGGGTAAAAATGAAATTCCTGGGGGTAATGCTGCCGATTCACATGCTGTCAGTTGGATTGTAGACCCCTTTAAATGTGAAATTACTGTTGTACCAGAAGAGCCTCAAGGGTTGGCAGAGGCACTTCTTGAGCTTCGATACAATAATGAAGCACATATTGCATCTGAAAACAAAGCAGGTCTGTCATATGTTTGGATGTCAGCAGCTGCAAAGGCATTCAACATTGCACATGAGGAGGCAGTTAAAAAGTTGCTGCCTTGTGCAACAAACAACCTTTGCGAACAAGGATTTTCCACTCTGACGAACATAAAAACAAAGCAGAGAAATCGATTGGACGCTGAAGACTGTATCCAAAATGCCCCAATATTGATGCTCTCGTATCAAAAATGAAGCAACATCATTTCTCCAAAACCTGAAGTTTTGAAGTTGAAGCTTTCAAAGAAATTTTGAATAGATTCAATAAAATTTTGAATTCCAATAATTAATAATATATGATTTCCTTCCTTTCAAATCAAGGGGGTAACGTCAGCGTATCTAAATATATTTTAGGGTAAAAGGTAAAAGAGTTCCCTGACCCCTGCTGTAGACAATACTTGTTCTCTTCCTTCCATTGTTCATCATAAAATAGTGAAGAAAGAGTTGTGAATAGACACGCACGTGGGGTGCACAGTTGCTCATTTAGGCTGTATTGACCAGGACGAGAGGTGATTTGTCTTATTGGGGCATAGTGCGTGCCCCTGTTGGCCGGGGCACAGAAAACAATGCCTCAGGAACGGCACACAGAATTTTAAGACAGAGACAACACATAGGTCAAGATAGGGGATAATATGGAGTATGAGATGGAGCAGGACACCTACCTGTGAGTTGAGTGCTAGAGGGCGTGTGCTCGCTCGGAGAGGCACCAGAGAGTGAATCTAATACTGTACTGTAAGTGTTTTCGTGCCTAAGGCAGATTGTAGTGAAGGAGCTGAAATTGGGAAAGAGAGAAGCCATCCTTACCAAGAGAGAGTGTTAGCTCTTGGGTAAAGTCGTATACTACAACCTGTGAAATGTCAAGGAGATTACTACCATCATGTGTTGTAAAGAGACGTTAGTTCATTGATCTGTAAACTAACGTGCTGTAACTCAGTGATCTGGGCTGGACAGGTGGGAGAGATATGAGACAGTGAATACATAAAGTGACCTTAGTCATTTAGAAATTGACACAGCAGACATTCTATGCATCAGAAGTACTGTACCCCGCTACATCTGCCGTATCGGCATTAGGCTGGTTAGTTACTGGCACTAAGAAAACACCAGTGTGACACCACATGTCGAATACCATCAGGTTTGACAGGTTTGGAAACCAACGATGGTGATTTATGCTGGGGGCCTTTCAATGGAGAACTCTCTAGTTATCCCAAAGTGTTCACTCGCCGTGAGCCCTAGTAAATAGAGCAGGGTGTGTCCAAAACATGTTCCTAACTGGCACATGTGGATACAGGGTCTCTGGAACCAATAGGTTCCATCCTGATACCTCGCTAGTAAAAAATTATTTAGGACACCAAAAAGCTGCGATTTTTTTCAGCGATTTCAAATCGCTGCAAAATGCTTGAGATCACTGTCGATTTTATGTGCAAAGCCGCCGTATGTATTAACCTTCGATTTTGACATTCCAAAATCTAATCTACAGCGATTTGTGTTGATTTTAAAACACTGATCCCGCCGGTGGTTTAGTCAAACTCACCCGACATTCGACAAAAACTGGAACTCGCCCGTGATTCAACAGGAAAAAAAAAGCATGGTGTCAGAGATATCTGGTCAATGTGAACATAACAGGAGACACAGTACAAGTTTTAATTATGAGGGTAATCATCATTTATTTTTTAGAGTGGCAAAAATTATTATTCATTTTCTTACGGGAGTCAAATTGTTTTATACACACATTAGTGGGTTGAATTTCATTAATGATTATATGTAAGGGATTTTTATTTTATTTTTATTATATTATAGTGGCTTACTATTTCCTTACCAGTGGTGCAATTATATTTTCCTGATGTAGCAACACTTAAGGGCCTGATTCATTAAAGAAAGTTAGGCAAAAGTAAGTAAGGCAAAACTATGGTGCATTAGAGGGGGAGGTAAATTTAAAAGGTGATGGCAGTTTTATAGTTGGGGTAGGGCATGTTCTAGATCAAATTTAAATTTCAGTGTAAATATAAGCTATCAAGTATTTGTGTGCTACATGAAAAAATAGTCAGTATTTTCCTTATGTGCAAAATAGTAAACTAATTTGCACATCTTGCATTGTAACATGGTTTAGTCCAGAAAACTTGAGTAAGAAAACTTACTTAATTGTTTGCTTAACTTTCCTTAATGAATCAAGCCCAATGTCACCACATATTCAGAGTTTCTCAGTTTCCCTACTTTATTTGAGATATGAAAACTTTCCTAAGTAAAAGTTTGCTTTGATGCGCAGCAGGACCTTAAAGATGATTTATAAGCCGGACGATGTTTATTTATTTAGTTACAAACGAAGCAGCGCGACGCGACTCTGTCTGTGTTTTCAAAGCATGACTTCACCGGCCCATTATAAATTATCACAGTCTCAAGTGCTAAAGAATTATATTGTTGTAACTTGTGCAATTGGGTTTATCCTCTAATTTGTTTGTCTAATAATGACAATTATCTCATCTCATGAAGCACTGGATTGTTAATAGGAGCTGATGCCAAATTCTTCTATTGTGGTTTGTTCCAACTTCTGGCATGTATTTCCTGATTGATAAACCTCCCCACTGGCTTCTAAAATTATAGTATTACCCTCCAACCTGTACAGGTAATTTAGATACTGTTGGGCAATTTATTGCACAGTGCATTGAATGGATCATCGCCCACTCTGCATTTTGACAGTCCATTTAAACAAGTTCTGCACAGGGCTGTCTTTCCGATTGATCACGATGGGCAGGTGCCTAGGGGCCCAGTGGACAAGGGGGCCCGAGGCAGGACTTCTATAAAAAAAAAAAGGAAAAAATAAATGCGCTCCCTCCCTGGTTCCCTCTTCCGTGCTGCGCTCCCAGTGAATGTCGGGCGTGATGACATCATCGCGCCCGACATTCACTGCGAGTACAGCACGGAGGAGCACAGGACAGCGACAAAGAAGAGAAGAGAAGGGGATCGGACTCAAAGAACAGGGTGACTGAAAGGTAAGGTAAGGGGGATTTGAAATAAAAGTGATATGTATATATATGTGTGTGTGTGTGTGTGTGTGTGTGTAAAAAAAAAGTGATTTTATATATATATATATATATATATAAAATCACTTTATTTTTACATATATATATATATATATATATATATATATATATATATATATATATACAAGTTAACCCGTGCATGATACTCATGCATTCTAGTCAAATCAAGCTACTTAAGGTGTTGAAAAGGTTCTTGTCATGCATTTGGGCCATAGCCCAGGCCTCAACCACCAACCACTCCCCACTGTCACCCCCGGCAACCACCAACCACTCCCAACTGTCACCCCCGGCAACCACCAACCACTCCCAACTGTCACTTCTCTTTTAAGAAATATATATATATATTTTTTTTAAATCTTTATAACCACTTTTAACAATTAACAAATTAAAAACATCTTAGTATACCAAATTTCAGCCCTTTCTGAATTTTCTTTTCCACACACACTAAGAATTTAGTAGGACAGTGTATAACTCCGCCCAGCAGGTGGCGCTGCAGCTTGGTTTTATTTTTTCCACACACAGACAGACTAACACACGCCACTAGACATTTATATTATAGATATACATATATAGGTGTACAAGAGGTACTTGTATATTACATAATCACCGATCAGAGCTGTAACTAGGGCTGTGGGAGAGGGGCAACCTCCCAGGGCGCAAATCTGAAGGGGGCCACAGCCAGAGGCGTTAAAATGTCTAATTATGGCTGCTGGCTACCATGATCGCCATTCACCATTTATATAAAGTAAGCCTCCTTCCTCTTCTGGTTCTGCAGAAAGCTGTCTCTTTTGTGTTGCATGAGCACTCTTGGGATAACATACTTGCCAACTCTCCCTGAATGTCAGGGAGACTCCCTGAAATAGGGGTGATCTCCCTCACTCCCTGAAGAGTCTGGCATTCTCCCTGATGCTGAGCCAGTACAAGACGTGGTTGGCTTCCCCATCTGTGGCATGATGACATGGTTCAGAAATTGTGTTCTATGTCCATGTATTGATGCCTATAGAGGTGGCCATTTTCATGGAGACCAAGATTTAATCAAAGACTGACAGGTAAGACAACATGACTTCAGTAATGGAGACAGAAATGTAAAAGACACTTCAGTCTCTAGAGATTCATTAGCTGCTTTTCTTTAACGCATAGTTGCCTACTCTCCTGGAATGTCCGGGAGACTCCTGCATTTCTGGGAGACCTCCCGGGCTCCTGGCGAGAGCAGGGCAACCTCCCAGTTCTCGCCCTTGCAATAGATAGAAGCCGTAGAGATCGGCAAAGGAGCAACAGCAATGTCAGTTGACCTCTCTGGGTCCAGCAGCTGCACTGAGATGGTATTTTTCATTAGATCTTCGAAACGTCCTTGGCGTGATGACATTCCTCAGGACTGCCATGTAATTTCCCACTGCCTAGCTGTTTTATATGTCTGAGAAGGTGATTACGTGGGAGGTAGATCTAAAGGGCAACACGGGTGGATTCGGTAAATCAGGTCCCGGTACCTTCAAAGATGTGACAATACAAATGAGGTGGATTTGTCAAAAAATGGAGGACAGTATAATGGCAGAAGCGAGTGAGTTCCAAATATGAGGAACCCATTGAAATTAGTGGTTGAGTGTAGACCCCCCCCCTCCTTCCACCAAAGGGACTTTCTTGACTTCCAACGGACCAGGAATGCCTCCAAATATATCTCCACCCTTCATTAAAAATGTCCGTCCTGCTTGAAATCTAATTTGCCTTTGTGCACAAAATTGGTGCTTAATTACAGACTCTCACATCTCATATGAGCCCACCCCTGCCCAGACAGGCTCTCCCATCATCATGGTCTAAAGGTGTTCTTCCTTCTACTGATGGTACTTTGTTGGGTTAATTAATATGTGCAATTAATGAAAAATAGTCCCTTAATGTTACAAAGCCACAAAGCAAGAAGGAACGTATTTAGGACGGTGCACTTGCATCTTTACACATTGCTAAATGACCCTCAGTCTATAGTAGCACCTGTATGTTATGTTAATAAGTCTCCAAGTGTGCAAAGGTCTGTCGGTTCTCTGTGTTGAGTCTGGATCCATATTGTAATTGTCTTTAAAATATTTAGCCCAAAAATCAGATTAAGTGGCTCATTTATCAAATTTTTAAAAAAGAAATACAAAATTATATTTTGCTGAGAACAGAACAAAGTATTATAATTTATCTTGTGCATCTAACAGCAGGAGAATGACTCATCTCTGATCTAAGTCCATCTAAATAACACATCACTGTATTAATTCAGGCCTCAGTACTGCAGGACAGGACACCCTCCTCTACAACATACCCAATATATAGTTTCCAGCATTGTTTCCACTTTAATTTTATATGCCAGGCATATAAAAATCCCACATGTCATACATTGACACCAGCAGGCTGAAACAGGGGGGTGGGGGTGACTCATGATGTAATAAATATAACAAAGACACAAGCCCCCTACCGAATGTGTCCACAGGTCCTGGTGTGAAGACTTCATGTTGCTGCCAGATGAGGTTAACAATCTGTCAAAACGCGTGGGATGGGGATTGTACCGTCTGCGCCTTTCTCTCCCGGTGATGGGATTCCAGCTGCAGCCAAGATCAACATTGCTGAGGACGCTGTGAGCTCACAGAGGAATGAGAAGATCCCATACCAGTGGACATCTCGTGGACTGCTGCCTTGAGTGTGTCATGCTGTAACACTAAGCTAAGCATGACCGAAGAAACTATACGGATTCAGGAGTTGTGTCATAACTTGCATTGTGCGCACCTCAGCCGCTATATTAACCAAGCAATCTGGCTTTAGAGTTGACAGATTATTGTGTCCATGTACCAAAGTCTACCATTTCTTAATGTTCTCAAGACTGATCTTCAGTGTACTGAATCTTTGGAAATAACCCTGACTGTGACTACTTAGAACATTCTGGCTCCTTTGTGTACAAACGTTCAGCATTAACTCTGACTGCGGTAACAGACAATCCCTTGTACTCACTTTGTGCCAGATCTTGGGTATAAAGTAAACCCTGTTCGCTACAACATATAATTCCTTGACTTTGCTATATAACAAACCCTTGGCATTTACCCTTATTCTAAATACTGACTATCCCTTGTCACAGAGGGTCTGATTCATGTTTGGACGCAACTTGCGTTTTAACAAAAAGCACAGAATTTCAGCTCTGCCTAAACGATACTTTCCGTATGTAGACAGACTGAACAGACTGCAGAATACGCATACAAATAAACTTCTGTTATAAAAAAAATGAACAACTCTAAACAGTATAATCATTACTATGAATATGGATTGTTACAATTTTAAAATATATATTTATATATTTTACATTATATACATAAGTCAAGCAGTTCTTAATACATACTGTACAATGAGTTTTTATGATCTATCTTACTTGCATACAGTTTTCCTGTGATAGCTAGTGCACACATACGTGTAGTTATTAATATAAACATGATGACATGTCAGTCCGCACTATCAGTCGGCACTGATACCTGCCCTGTAGCTGGTTCAAACGGCGCGGCTGAAACAAGCGTAGTTATGGGAAACCCAGGACATTGTCAGCCTTCGGCTGTAGCCTCGGGTGCAGAGGACCACTAACCGGTATTAGCACTACTGAATTAGCAGGTACGGAGTCCAACGTGCCCCTGGTGTTCGCCAGGGACCCCTGCAAGGAGGTTTGGACTACTCAGGGCACGCAGGTCACGGTCTTACTAGCCAGTTGCCGATGTAGTGGTGAGGAAGGTCAGACTGTCCGGGTCAGAAGCCAATCGGGAATGTGCGGTACCAAAGGGAGATCCAAACGGGTAGTCGGACAGGCCAAGGTCGCAGGAACAGAATGGGGCAGAATGCAGAAGAATGGTCGACAAGCCGGGTCACAACAGAGAAGCACAATACAGAGGAATAGTCAGGAGCGCCAGGTCAAAATCCAAAATAGCAGACATAGAATAGGAACAATGCTGGAGACAGGAACCTGTTACGCTGGCACCCTAATGGCACCAGAGCAGGCTTTAAATAGGGACAGGTAGCCAGGGATAGGAGGAACAGAAGGGGCGGTCAGACACGCAGACTGCCAAATAGAAGCGTCCCATTGCCTAGCAACGGGACGAGTCAGAGCACACGCGCATGACATCCAGAAGACGGCCGGGGATGCTGCGTGCCTGTTGCTAGGCAGCAGGATGCTCCGGACGAGTCTTATCAGCGTCCGTTCCCGCACAGCGGAGGAATAGCGGGGACGGCGCCTGACAGACATGAATCTGAAGCATCTGTGTCGGAACGCCCTTGCGGTACATTGCTTACGTTTGTCCGCCCCTCCTCCCCTGTTCCGCCCCTTCAAGACCTAAGTGTTATTTGCGTTCAGACATAATTTGCATGCAATTGCGTTAATTGGAGTAAGGTCCGTTTCTCAGCATGTGCAGGGTTATTACAAGACAACATGCGGCATGCAGACGGACTTACATCTGAACGTCAATCAGGCCCAGAATCTTCGAACTTGGCCTTAGGCGCAGTTACCAATCACCTACAGAACACTATTGCTGTCAGGCTCTACGGTCCACAGTTGCAGCTATCTGCCCACCAGCCATCAGGATCCATTAGTGAATATACCAGCACTGCAAACAAATTGCAGATACCATTCCAGGGTAACGGATGAAAAGACATTTTAACCTTCACAAATATATGTACAAATAATATAATACAACTATTATCGACCTTCAGCCTTGAGAGATCCTTACCGTAAACTATGACATATTTGCTAATAGAAAAACACTTCCCTTTTGATAGTTCCCCTTGAAAGAAAAATGAATGCTAAATGACAAGCAGGATCCTTAATGTGTATATTTGAATATATTTTTCATCTAACGCCTGCACAGTAGCTTAGCAGGCAGGGGCCAGAGCAAGGTGCAAGCGAAAGAGAACAGCCGCCCAGGGCCATCTTTTCCATTGGGCACTATGGGCAGGTGCCCGGGGGCCCCACGGGCAAGGGGGTCCCATAGGCACGGCTCTTAATTAGAATAAATAATCCTGCAAAAGAAAAAACCTGCAAAAAAAAACCTTCAAGGGTCACTGAGCAAGTATATCTATCTATCTCTATCTCTATATATCCATATCTGTATCTGTGTACATCTATATCTATATATATATATACATCTATATATGTAGGGGCCCTGGTGCACTGCTTTGCCCGGGGGCCCATAATGTTGTTAAGATGGCCCTGTAGCCGCCCAATAGCTACGACACAGGTCCAACATTGAATACAATCAGATTAGTTAGATTATTTATAATGTAGATTATTAAGGCCGTGCGAGTACACAGATGGAGACCATCTTAACCCCATACCTTTCCTATGCAGATAACATGCAGTGACACTGTGTCTATCATCATCATCATCATCACCATTTATTTATATAGCGCCACTGATTCTGCAGCGCTGTACAGAGAACTCACACACATCAGTCCCTGCCCCATTGGAGCTTACAGTCTAAATTCCCTAACACACACACACACACACAGACAGACTAAGGTCATGTAATAACAGCCGGGTAACCTACTAGTATGCTTTTGGAGTGTGGGAGGAAACCGGAGCAAACACGGGGAGAACATACAAACGCCACACAGATAAGGCCATGGTCGGGAATTGAACTCATGACCCCAGCGCTGTGAGGCAGAAGTGCTAACCACTGAGCCCCTGCCCATCTGTGGAAGACGAAAGCATTGGGCACAATTTGCCATTATTGGCTTGTAAAGCTCCTTGTCCGATCTCTGGCATTCGGATTAAGTGTTACAACAAACCTATCTTTCAGTGGGCTTCTGTCTATCAGTGTTTGGGTACTCATAAATCGCATCCCACCCCTGCTTGTGATGTCATGAGTGGGGAGGACCAGACAGAAGGGATCCACCCACTTGTATGGTATATTGTTAAAGGGAAAAGGCACATAAGAAACAAATAAACCTAATATAGATACAAATCACTCCCTTTAGTATATTTCCTTTTAGGGGCAAAAATCCTCCTTGCAAGCAAATTAACATGGCATTTAATTGTCTTTGTCTATATCCTTCTCGCGTAAAATTACCATGACCTAGGGTCACCCCTGGCCTAAATATAAAGTTCAATAAATGTTAAGAATTCCTCTGGGGGAAAAAAAAATAAATCCTTGATTCCAGGATAACAGAGCTGGTTCTGTTTACCATTCCTTGGCTGAGTCCTGAGCATTCATTTAGCCTCTGTTACAAAAACACCCGTGCTCCTGTAGTATTAGAAGAATTGCACAAGGCACTTGTTGGTACTCGAGTTGAAAAGACACTCGCTAAATCTGAACTGGCAGACAACGGGCACATTCCAGAGCAGATGAAACCGGCAGCGTTGGAGGAACAGAGCAAGTTACCCAAACCACAGTGTGGAGAATGGAATGCAGAGCAGGCACTCACCTTCCACTTAGAACTCTGAGCTTTATGGCCGTTTACTTCAAGGACAGAATGTAACAATAATGGTATTAGTATAAATATACATCAGTGTAAATAATCTAGTATCCAGTTAGCTTATGTTTAATCTATTGTACAGTAGATTCTACAGCAAAAGGCAACTATCCATGTAATACAATGGAGTTATCTTATCTGTAAAGAATGATATAATCCTAGATTTAATTCTCGCAAATGGAGACCTGGGGCTATATTTTACTAAACTGCGGGTTTGAATAAGTAGAGATCTGATTGGTTGCTATAGGCAACATCTCCACTTTTTCAACCTGCAGTTTAGTAAATATACCCCATGGTCTTTCGGAAAAAATGTTTGGTTTAATGACCATAGGTCAGTGTAGGTTATTATATAGGCAGCAGTAAAGCAGGTTCACACCAAAACAAAGGCTTCAGAATGTAGAAAGGATGGCTTTAGTTGAATAAGTAATCGTTCCTGTGAATTTTTAGCAGGGTGGGATCTGAAGAGTGGGATGCAGAAAGAGTGGAACAAATATGTTGATAAATGCAACCAAGCTTGGAGCCAGATATGTTTGTAAAAGCAAATGAAGGTGAAGCCAAAGAGATGAATAGTAAGGATAAAACAATGAAGGGGGAATATGATAACTTAGACAAAGAAATTGCAAAAAGGCTAAATAAGGCTAGGTACTCATTGAAGAATTTCCCAACCAACGTGTTATCTCAAACCTACGACTGAAGGTCCAATCAGTCTGACGATCCATCCATACACACTGACACGACTTACCTTCAGATCTGTGCTCTTCATCTGGTCCCTCATCTAGTCCTCTAGTCCGGAGAATGACAGCACAATATTCATACATTCATTCTTGTCACATTGTCACACTGATTAAACCCCCTTGTTATAGCTATCCACATGTCCTAACGAATTTCATTAGCTTCTGTGACTCTGAAACGAAACATTCTGTCTCAGAACGAACAAATGAATTATTCCTTCTACAGCACTCTCTACATTTATCTAACGGGACATTCATCGCTAGCATCGGCTGAAAAGAGCCCGGCTCTGTAAACTCTATGGAGATCGTGAGCATGACTGCATACACACTACAGGATCGGTTGATAATTATTTAGAACATATTAAACAGTACGACCAACCAAATGAGCCGACAATCGACACTTTGGAACAACTTACAACCTTTGTGTCACTATACACGCTAACCCGACTTCCGACCAAACGGTCGTATGTCGGCTGAGTTGCCCGATTATTGGACGAAAACATTCCAGTGTGTACAGCCTAACAATTTTGCTCTGCATTTACTGTTGAAAATTCAAAGGGGTTAACTTCACATGTGGGGAAAGACTCAAAATTAAGAAACATTTCCTATTGTCATTTAAAACTGTGCGGCGGCCGCGGCACAGCTTCCGAGAACTCCACGGGGAGGGGAGGGGGGAAGGGGCTATGAATCTTACCTGCATTAAGCTGTTCCTCTCTGCTCTGTCTCCTCCCGTCCGCTCACTGACTGTCGGGCGTGACATCATCATCACGGCCCGACAGTGTCTGTGAGTGGAGGGGAGAAGACAGAGCAGAGAGGAGCAGCTTAATGCAGGTATGATAAGGAAAGACGTGGGGAGGGGAGGGAAGCGCCGATTTTGATTGACAGGGTACCTGCAGCGGGGGGCGCCGATATTTAAAGTGTGCATGCTGGGGGGGGGGCGATTTTCACAGTGTGCCTAGGGCGCCAAGGACCCTAGCACCGGCGCTGGGAAAGACACACCCTACTGTTCTAGAGACACAAATATATTTACTACAGAAGAGGTGACACTTGAACTCTCAGTAAAGTACATACACCAATTGGTTCACATAACATATATTAAAAGAACTAAGAGGCTGGTGAAAGGGCTTGTTTTGCTTGTCCCTACGTTGGTACCCAACAATGATAACCCCTATGTACTGACACCTGCCTTCACACTCCACTACAACAGCAAACGTAGAGGTCAATTTACAAGGATCCACACATTGCTCTCTTCTCACTCCCCAGCACTCAAAGCCTGATTAAGACCCCGTGAGACCCTAGGGAAGACACTGGTTTAGGCCCTCCTCCTTTTGTTAAAAAAAACAACAAAAAAAACACACACACATAAAACAGGGATCCAGGCCCCTCTGTGCCACTGGGCCCCAGACAAGAGCCTTCGTTGACTAATTGATAATCCGCCTCTTTTTTTTGCATGAGTTCTATTTTCTCTTGTGAATGTATTGGTTGCAGATATGCGCCTTGCAGGAGGTATAAAAAGAAAGGTCAAATGCAAAAAAAGTTAAGTTGTTTGAATGGAATTTATATACATAAATATTAAGCATCTAACATTTGTGAAAACTTGTGGTAAATGACGCAGAAGTACACAGGAATCTCATCACAACAAAAAACAAGGTTGTTTCAAGGATCTACTGGACTATCTTCAAATTTCAGGTGCTGGACTTACTGAGCTCGACTGTCATTGTTGTTGCCAACTATGTATGGCTGCTAGACCCACGGATCCGAACTTTCAATGTCCTGGATAACATGTCCGAGTAGTGGACTCCATCGCAGCCCCCACATCTGCCCTGCACTACTTGTATCCATTGTTCCTATGCTCAATATATACACTGATAGATTACAATGCTGGGCGCTCATCAAATAGTTGACCTAATATTCTGGATGCATAATATTCCAACTAAATATACTTCACAATTGGTTGTATAAAAGATAAACATTTATTAAAATACAGTCAAATTTATGAAAACATTTGTTACCATGAGTGTATAGATATTAGATGATTAGTTATTTTACATTCAATGGATGTAATTCAACAATGGTATAATCTAGACAATAAAACACATACTATAAAAACTAATTAATGAAAAAATGGTAGATAAATGACAGTTTATATTCCAAGAATTACATGAAAAAAATCAAGCTCATCAATATTTGAATGGTGTAGTCTAGATAACAGAACACATGTTGCCAGACTGATTACATGACAAAGTGGCAGATAAATGTCAATTGTATTCCAAGGATTGCATAAAAATATTTTCAATCTTATCAATAAATAAATAAGCTTCAACAATAAGCTACACCTAAAACGCACTTCTAATCAATTGATGGCGCGTGCTATTTTGATATGTTCCACATAGATATTATATATATATATAACTGTATGTAAATAACAATGGGATACTGATTTGGAGTGCAACACATTAATATTATAAATAAATAACAAAATTATATATTTTTTTATAATGTTTAGTCCCTTGTTTTCTGGCCAATGGGATTACATCATTATATATACAAGGAATTCCAGATGTGTCTTTGAGACATGCCATTGACACTGCATATTGTTGCGCAATACCTTTTAAATGGCTGTTGGAAGGCAAATGAACCAACATAAGCAAGGACTATTACCTTACTTGTGTCATTTAATGGTCTAATTTTTCCACCCAGTCATACTACCTATCCCCTTGTTGTGAGGGGCTGCAATGGAAAGCTCTGGTAGGTTACACTGTAACGCCACAGTAACATGCACTTGTCTTCATAATGTTGCAGGACTAAATCAGGGAAGTCCTTTAGGATTGCACTGGCCACAGCTTTGGTCCTTTAAGAACACTTGGAAGGAGAAAATGCCATTGAGAGACTACACCATGTGTATTTATGTAGGCCTAGGAAGGAAAGCTGGGTCTTTGCCTTGGTGCCAAAACATCTTTTTCCCACCAGTATTTGTGGACATTGTCTCCTAACGCCGCTGTTAACCTGTGTGGTCTAACCACATCTCCAATGTCAAGACTCATGATCCTACACGGCCTCTGGCATTTGGTAGCTGATCCTGGAATAATGCAGACTCCACAGGACCTCGAGGTGTAAGGGTCCTCCATCGATGGACTATAATCGTTTCAAACTCTATCAAAGGTTGCAAACGTTTACTTACACATTTCTGATATAAACTCTTGATTGTTTCCGTTGGGTAACATCAAGATAACTTTCCTCCATTCCTCAATGCCAAGTGCCAGGCAGGCTGAAGCCATGACGGTGACTATTAAACCAGTTGATAAGCATTTGAATGGCTCGTCTTGTCTGTGCATGTTAGGGCCTGTGCTAACTACAATATGAGATGGGTTTGTCTTTTGTAATACGTTTTATGAGATTTACTAGTAAGCATTACATTTAAGAGGTAGTTTCTCCTCCTTGGCTTGTATGTCTGGTGTTTGCTGTAAAACACGTTATCCAACCTCTTCCTACTCACAGCAAGTATAGGTGTTTCTCACACCCACATCTCCTGATAATATAAATACTAGGAGATAACTCATATTACTGCAGAAATTATGCAAATATATTTGCTCAAACAAATACATCCAAACTTGCTGATTGGTCAAACAACAGGGACTGACCCTGCTCTAATATCCACCCAAAGCATCAGTGTACCCAGGACAAGTAAAGAATTGGGGTAATGCTCAAACTAACCTCCCTTTGTATAAGTACAGCAGGGGCGCACGGAGGATTGTCGGGGGGGGGGGGTTTCTCCCTGCCGACCCAAAAAAAAACAAAAAACGAGAGAGAGCATGCGCAGCAGCTCCGTTTCGCCAGCACTGTCCTATGACAGCGCCACGGCTGCTGTATAGGACAGTGGCCACTTAGTTAGCGCAGGGGGGGTTTTTAGAGACTCAGAAACCCCCCCTGCGTGCGCCACTGTACAGCCCAAACCCTAATTGTGGTAATTTGTGGTGCCGGGGAAAACTTTTCCTGAATTGTGGAGGGCTCAATTCATTCAGGTTTTGTCCCTGGTGCAGAGGGAGTGGGTTCAAGGAGAGTGACCCCTGCCTTTCATTTTTAACCATAACTCTAAGTCAGAAATGACTTTATTTCAATCCTATTTTCATAATCTTGAACTGTGGCCTTGAAAATCTACTGCTAAAAATAATCAACTTGTTGACAGTAATCATAAATTTTCATTAGTCCATTTTCAAAAATATAAAAGGGGATATTTAATTGCCGGCGGTGTGGAGCAGCGGCATCACCCCGATGTCCGCTGCGCACATTGCCGGCCATTACCATAGGAATCTCCGCTTATTTTTCTGTGCACCTCTATGTAGTGCATGAAAAAATGTGCGGAGTTTCCTGTAAAATCTCTGACGATGCTGTCTCCGTGGTCGTTTCGACACATCGGCGGCAATTGGGTCTCCCCCACTAAAACACACGATGGAAATCAAGGGGAATTATTTTAACAGGAAACACTATCCACTGAAATAAATTGCAATGTATATTTATTTGGTCATGCAGAAAATATGTCGGCATTGCTAAGCTTTAATCCGGACCCGTTATTGTACCATACAAAAATGAATGATTTCCAGGTTAGATAAGGATATTTCATGCATTTGTGAAATGTAAGAGGATAAAAGAGACATTGATTTTAAGTCCTTGAGAAATTGATCATTGAACAGTCATTGTTTCACTGAGGCCGTTTGTAAATTAATCCAGCATTTTTTAAGTGACCTTGTTCTGTTTGTGGAAGTGAATACAATGTATAGGACAAAGACACCGATGTTGCAAAATGTAGACTTTAATCTTCTCATTTGGCCCCAACACCAATAACAAGTGTAGTCATGAAAAGGTAATTATCATGTGATCTGACTTCCTGATGTGTGTTGATGGATGGTATTCTTGGCAACATTTATAACCTTCTCTTCCCCTCCGATGCATAAATCCTCATGTCAGTGACATTTTATTTATTTGCAGAAGAGATTAAAATACTTGTATATTACTTCCAGCGTCACTGCCATAAATCATGACATTTAGCTGCAGTGTTTGTTCTCAGACAACAAGTTAATCTTAGATCATTCTGGATACATTCAAATATGGAGAAACAATTTGCATAGAATGAGATTTCATTCTCAGGTGTTGCATAGATGTGAAAATGGAGAAAGGAGCACAGGTTTTAATGACATGTCCACTTTTAGAAGAAGACTTTTTAAAATGTTGTCTTGAACCCACACTGTACATTTGAGATTGGAAACTCTCCTTACCTGTATCTTGTAAATTGGAAACACTTTACCTGTTCCTTGTGGCATCCAGAACCGTGTCCTTCTGGGCAGGGCTGCCAAGTGGAATTCAGGGCCCCAGACAACAACTTCATAGGGCCCCCCCCTTATAGTTGAGCATGTAAGAGAGTGGGTGCAGTCATACAATTGGGGGTGTGGCTATGCATCATTGGGGCGTAGCTAGCTGGTGAAAAGCGCTAGGCCACCCTCCTACAGAAAAAAAATCTGCATTGTTGTGTACACCATTCTCACAAGGATGCAGTGCCCGCTCGCCGGACCGTGACATATGTCCCAGCACTCCTGACTTTCAGGACATCTAGCACCATAGTGTAGTACATAAAGAATGCAGTGTGTATATAAAGAGTTCACAGTCACCAAAAATTGTGATTGTCCCACTAGAATCACAACATTTCACAGACTCTGCTGCTCTTTACTACCTGTTCTTGTCACTTTCACCACCTGTGGTTGCTGCTTTCTTTAGTTGCAACTTGTCTGGGTCCTGGAATGTTGGGGGCCCTATTTGGAAAAAAATGGGTACATTAAATCAATAGCACCCACAATTAATAATTAGGCCTTCCTCCATCCTCAACAGTAAAATAATAGTATTCCCATTTAATAAATAAACCTATTTCCCTCCCTCCAAACATCCCCAGCAATAAATGAATAGTATTTACATTTCATAAATATACTTTCCCGCAACCGTCATTGCCATTAAATAATTCATACTCGCATTTAATAAAGAGACCTCATTCTCCCCAAACTCACCCCCACATTCAATAGCCCCGAAACCATCCCATCTTAAATAAATAGTCTCCACTATTACATTGCCCCTCCATCACCCCATAAATAAAATTGCACTCATTAATTAGCCACCACCTACCTCACACACACTACATTGCCACAAGACCCATGTGCCACCACGCACACATTACTGTGCCCCTTCATCATCACCATGCTGTGCCTCCTTATGATCACACTGTGCCATGCTGCTTTTGCCCCTCTTCACACTCTACCATTCTGCTCTCCACTTCATCACCCTGTGCCATTCTTTCTCTCCCCCCCTCCTCCTCTTCATCACCCTGTGCCATTCTTTCTTCCCCCTCCTCCTCTTCATCACCCTGTGCCATTCTTTGCCCCCCTCCTCCTCTCCATCACCCTGTGCCATTCTTTCTCCCCCCTCCTCCTCTTCATCACCCTGTGCCATTCTTTCCCCCTCCCTCCTCCCCTTCATCACCCTGTGCCATTCTTTCCCCCTCCCCCTCCTCCTCTTCATCACTGTTCCATTCTTTTACCCCCCTCCTCCTCTTCATCAGCCTGTGCCATTCTTTCTCCCCCTCCTCCTCTTCATCACCCTGTGCCATTCTTTGCCCCCCTACTCCTCTTCATCACCCTGTGCCATTCTTTCCCTCTCCCTCCTCCTCTTCATCACCCTGTGCCATTCTTCCCTCTCCCTCCTCCTCTTCATCACCTTGTGCCATTCTTTCTCTCCCCCTCCTCCTCTTTGTCACCCTGTGCCATTCTTTGCCCCCCTACTCCTCTTCATCACCCTGTGCCATTCTTTCTCCCCCCTCCTCCTCTTCATCACCCTGTGCCATTCTTTGCCCCCCTACTCCTCATCATCCTGTGCCATTCTTTCCCCCTTCCTCCTCCCCTTTGTTAAGTGTGTATTGTCGCTAACCAATAACGATTGTCGAACCTCGATTTGTGTTTCCAACGCACAAAGATTTATTTGCAAAAAGTAGTATAATATATTCAAGCGAAGTGATAATAAGTACAGCCGTTACTTATGGCAGGCGTTCTGGATCCAGTGTACAGTCATTCAATCCTGAAGTCTGGGGACAAGATGTCTGAACACTAGATGAGAAGCTGCTGCTTATATGCACACAGGAATACAGTAAAACAATGAAGATGGTATAGCTTGCTTCTATTGGTCCAGGTTTCAGGAAGGTCCAAGGGGTTGTCAATCATTGGCTAGTTCATCCTAAAGAATCCAAAGGAGGGGATCATCTCTCCAGGGGGTATGCTCTGCTCTTCCCGCCAAGATTCCTTAGTCTTAAGTAGTTCATAAATCCTTATCATTCATAACTTGTGTGTGCACTCTGCGATTCCTTCGCAGAGTGAACCGAACAGTAGCAAATGTTAAGAGTTTTATTATGATACCACACATGATATGATTCCTTCAACCTGTTCCATATATTTCACTAATGTGCATATAACTTATAATATAAAACATAAATACTACTCTATTTCGACATAAATGACTATGTGTTGCAACTACCATTAATGTGTACTACTTTACAAGTATGCGTGTTTGTGCGAATGTGTGTAAAAGGCTAAATACTGTTGCTGCCACGTGTTGCAGCTGCGTACGCCCTTTTACGCCGTAACGTGCCCTTTTACGCTGTAGCGTACCGTAGGCATCTTTTCAGACAAAGACAACCAAGTTTGCTCGATTTTAATTGAAATTACTTTATCCAATTTGCTGACTTTGACAGCTTCATCACCCTGTGCCATTCTTTTCCCCCTTCCTCCTCCCCTTCATCACCCTGTGCCATTCTTTCTCCCCCCCTCCTCCTCTTAATCACCATGTGCCATTCTTTCTCTTCCTTCCTCTTCATCACCCTGTGCCATTCTTTCTCCTCCTCCTCCTCTTCATCACCCACCCTGTGCCATTCTTTCTCTCCTCCCTCCTCCTCTTCATCACCCTGTGCCATTTTTTCTCTCCCCCTCCTCCTCTTCATCACCCTGTGCCATTCTTTGCCCCCTACTCCTCTTTATCAACCTGTGCCACTCTTTCCCCCCTCCTCCTCTTCATCACCGTTCCATTCTTTGCCCCCCCTCCTCCTCTTCATCAGCCTGTGCCATTCTTTCTCCCCCCTCCTCCTCTTCATCACCCTGTGCCATTCTTTGCCCCCCTACTCCTCTTCATCACCCTGTGCCATCCTTTCTCCCCCCTCCTCCTCTTCATCACCCTGTGCCATCCTTTCTCCCCCCTCCTTCTCTTCATCACCCTGTGCCATTCATTCTCTCCCCCCTCCTCCTCTTCATCACCCTGTGCCATCCTTTCCCCCTCTTTCCTCCTCTTCATCACCCTGTTCCATTTTTTGTTCTCCCCCTCCTCCTCTTCATCACCCTGTGCCATCCTTTCCCCCTCCCTCCTCCTCTTCATCACCCGGTGCCATTCTTTCCCCCTCTCTCCTCCTCTTCATCACCCTGTGCCATTCTTCCCCCTTCGTCCTCCTCTTCATCACCCTGTGCCATTATTTCCCCCCCTCCTCCTCTTCATCACCCTCTGGCATTCTTTGCCCCATACTCCTCTTTATCACCCTGTGCCATTTTTCCCCCCTCCCTCCTCCTCTTCATCACCCTGTGCCATTCTTTCCCCATTCCTCCTCCCCTTCATCACCCTGTGCCATTCTTTCTCCCCCTCCTCATTACCCTGTGCCATTCTTCCGCCCACCTCCTCTTCTTTATCACCCTGTGCCATTCGTTCTCCCCCCCTCCTCTTCATCACCCTGTGCCATTCTTTCCCCCTTCCTCCTCCTCTTCATCACCCTGTGCCATTCTTTCTCCCCCCACTTCCTCTTCATCACCCTGTGCCATTCTTTGCCCCCTACTCCTCTTCATCACCCTGTGCCATTCTTTCCCCCTCCCTCCTCCTCTTCATCACCCTGTGCCATTCTTCCGCCCACCTCCTCCTCTTCATCACCCTGTGCCATTCTTCCCCCCTCCCTCCTCCTCTTCATCACCCTGTGCCATTCTTTCCCCCTTCCTCCTCCTCTTCATCACCCTGTGCCATTCTTTCTCCCCCACTTCCTCTTCATCACCCTGTGCCATTCTTCCGCCCACCTCCTCCTCTTCATCACCCTGTGCCATTTCGTTCGCCCCCCTCCTCCTCTTCATCACCCTGTGCCATTCTTTCTCCCCCCTCCTCCTCCTCATCACCCTGTGCCATTCTTTCTCCTTCTCTTTTAACTACCCTTGTATTGGCTCTTTTCTTTTTCTCTGTCTTCTCTTTTCTTCTTGAGGACTCCTCTCTGCGCCGCTCCTCGCGATGACATCACACCCGACATTCAGTGCAATTGGAGCAGGGAGGAGGGACGCCGGCGCCACAATCTTGCGAGTATTTGTATACTCACATGATCGTGGCGCCGGTAATCATGTGAATATCCATTATACATTTATGCACTCTTATTAACTCTTTAAATGCTGTGGAACTGAGTATACCCGCCCGGAGCTGTAGCGCCTATGTTGAAACATTTTTATTTAAAAACATTTAAACATTTACTGTATTCACCTGGCACCGGTTATTTAACCCATCCAGCACCGGGTATTAATCCTCGCGGTGCCGGAGTCCATTTCAAGAACAGTACAAGGACCCAGCCACACCTGTACCCTACCTATAAACACTCTTTACCTGTACCTTGTAGATTGGAAACACTATTTACCTTTACCTTGTAGATTGGAAACACTCTTTACGTGTATCTTGTAGATTGGAAATACTATTTACCTTTACCTTGTAGATTGGAAACACTCTTTACCTTTACCTTGTAGATTGGAAACACTCTTTACCTGTATCTTGTAGATTGGAAACACTCTTTACCTGTATCTTGTAGATTTGAAAAACTTTTTCCCTGTACCTGGTAGATGGGAAGCTCTCTTTTCCTGTTACTAAGAGCATGTCGGATCTGATAACACAAATATCTCTTAGGGCCCCATATAGAGAAGCAAATCCAGTTAAAGGGTATAAGTTTTGACTTGGACATACCATGTTGCAATAGAAGGGGTGCAAATACAATATGGGGGAAATCTTGCATGCTTATACATACAGTACACAAATACAAAGCTTTATGTTTATATTGTCATTTAGAGTTGAGTTAAGGTGGTTTTGCCAGTACACAAAATTACAATTACTAGCTGTTTTCTACTCTTAACGCTAAATGGGGCCGTTATGAAGATTTGTAAAATTGGAAATGATAATCAGCATATTGTTTCGTAGAACTGGAAAACTATACTGACATTTGGTGCCCTGTATGCGGTTAGCTGTAGTCCAATCATTTCCAGTATAATTACCAACTAACTGAATCAACCAACTAACTTTCGCCACTTTGTCCTATAGGGGATTTGCTTTTCTCATTAATACCCTGTTTATTATTAAATGTTGTATTTAGGGTTTGGACAGTTGCAGATCAACTGTAAAGTCTTCTCTGAAATTCCCTCTGTGCCTGCTGCATTCACCAGACATTTACGGGAAACATTATAGGAGCGTGTTTTATTTTTCACAAAGAAGCCAGAACACTGTCATTCTACAGTTACAAAACACAAAGAGTAATCTATTCTCACAGGATAAAACCCCTGGGCATTGGGAGCCATGGAGAATCTCTAGGACAATGAACAGAATTTATGTCTCTAATAAAAAAAAAAAAATCAAACAAATCAGAGAAAAAGTTTTTTTTTACCCCCAAAGTTAAAAAAAAAAGAGTTATTTTCATGCTGTATTTCATCAGTTTTTGTGCCAGAGGCACAGTTGCTGGTTGTTTGATAATGCACAGGGCTTCTGTTATTTTAGCATTATAATGGATTATTTTCTATGTTGAAGACAATCAGATTTGGCGTATTTATCTTAAATTAAAAGTAAATGAAAGCGTGGTATTTTTCAGACAGGAGGGGCATTTGCCAAAGGCCCATCAGGACAATGAGGCACCATTTACACATCATACAAATGGAACTCTGACAAATGGAGACTCTGAGATTGAAAAATAAATTCCCTAATTTAAAATAATACAGCCTAAAAGAGGTCTTATGAGTTGCTGTCTCAAGTGATCCTAAAGTCTTCTGGGTGAAATACAACAAAGAAAAGTAAAATTAACCTCAAGTTTAATTTAGTTTTGTTGCCAATTTTAAATCTAAATCCTAACTCTAAGCCTAAGTAACATACAATTAATCCAGAGACTTCAACCGTAGCCTAGGCATGTATATTCTAATGTGGTCCTCCAGTGTTATAGCAATAGTCTTACACTTAATAAGCTGAGGACCACTCGATACAGCCCCCTTGATTTAGAAACCAGAAGGGGTGTACAAATTGCACATCTTACTTTAGCTGAAATGGGCTATTACAATCCAGCACTCACCTGAGCCTGTGTGACGTGTGTGTGACAAAGGGCTAATCAAAAACAACTACCTGGTCTGTTTAATATATTTACATATTATTATTTTACAATATTAATATTTACAACGCTCCCTGTCTGTGCCCCACACTAACTTTGCCTTAACAATTATGTCACCACCGAGGTTTTTTTGTGAAAAGTTGACAGTCTTACCCATGAAGCCTTCAGTTCTCCCTTTAGACGAATCTATCACAACTTTCTTTTATCCGAGTTATCATAAAGCAAATGATCTCCCCTGTCCCAGAGTTATCATAAACCAAATGATCTCATCAGCTATGTAGCGTTCTTAAACCAAGCTAAGGCTGACACGTGAGTTTGTGAGGACACAGAGCACTGAACTTAGTAAGTGTAATATAATATGGAAAATAAATCCACAATGCTTGAAAGAAATGAAAAGAAACAATTAACGAAATGACAAATAATGATATAACACAATAGTTTCTTGTAAAATAAAAGGAATAAAACAACAGGAATGATAAATTTACGAATGATGATGTCAGGCGCAGTCCCTGTGTCTCTGCGATCGCACAGGGGCGGGCGCCTGCTTCCTATGACATGGCCACTTCTGGTTGGCGACCTAGAAACCAGACGCACATCTCCACACATGTGCTTCCCGTTGCTAGGCAACAGGACACTACTCCTGGATGTAAGCAGCCACAGATGGTAATTGCGTGGCCCCCACTTTTCTATTTATAGTAAGCTCTGGCAGGAGTATTGGGTCCCCATGCTCCAGCGTTCCCTTGTGTTGCTCTCCAGCTTCTTGATTGACTCCTGTGCATGACCTTGGCTTCCTTCTGACCTGGCTTCTGGATATCCCTGCTGGCTTCATTATTTGGCTTCTGTGTCTGACTCTAGCAGCCTGACCATTCTTCCGGATCTCCCTGTCACGAAAGCCAGATATTGGGAATGGTCTTGATCTCTGCTTGAGTGACAGTTTACACCCAGAGAGTCTAAAAGAAAATAGGTATTCACCAGGGATTCCCGCAAGGGAATATGGTCTTAGCTGCTCTCAACCGCAGGTCTCGGTCCTCTAGGGGGTGCAGAGCAGATAAATAGGAGAACCACGAAGTAGCTGTAAGGCAGAATGGAATGTAGTCTCAGGTATATGGAACTTCAGGAACTTGACGGATGCTGTGCGATGATTAGCAGTATAGCCACGAGTCTTGATAGTGGAATAGTCTGAGCAGGTAGTACTGTGAAGCGATGAGCTGCAGGACTCAGAAGGACTGAGGTATACACTAGTGTAGTAATTCAGGAACAGGACAGATGCTTAGCGATGCAGTATAGTCACAGGTCTTAAGAGCGGGTTAGGCTGAACAGGTAATGTTGTGAAGCGATGAACTGCAGAGAGCAGAAGCACTGAGATCCATACAGGTGTTATAACTCTGGAACAGGACCGATAACGAGTGAAGCTGCAGCCGACGAATGAACGGTCTAAACCAGGAAGTCAGGAACAAAGGTAAGTATAGTCACGAACAGCAGTCATCAGAGAAGATGCTTCCCATCAGGTAGGGAGACCTGGTGGTCTGACTCCCATAGAACAGAGGAGGACCCTTATAAAGGGAACTGGCTGGTGATCATCCAATCACCACGAAGCAGAGGTTTTAAAGGTTCCCGGGGTTGTACATGTGCAGAATACTTGGCAAGATGGCCTCCGAGGATACAGGAACTCCAGGCTGTACAGCAAATAGCAGTAACCACGGGAAATCAATGTACATAAGGATCAGAATGAAACTACACCGGTGAGATGCGTGATACTCCCTTCTGCACTCCATTGTCCGCACAGTATCGACTCTGCATGACTAACCACTCATCTGGATCCCCCCTGTGTACTCGCCGACCCGCACGGTTTCGACCCGGATTGTCTGAACATTCTATGCCATCCAGTTGCTTCGCTGGTAACTCACTTGGAGGACCACAACCTGTGCGTTTCCCATTGCAAAATCCAAACCCCCTTGCTGGGGTCCCTGGCGTTAGACTCTACACCTCCCTGTTGAGTTGCATTGAGTTGAGTCAATACCAGCAAGTAACCATCCATTCTTATACTGACCGTGACAGATCAGTTTCTGCTTGCTGGAAGGGCATGAATAAAGGGACACTTCTCAATATGAACCTGACTCCCAAAAAGTGAAGACATCTATTAAATTTACAGGTACCCACAGTCCCCCTTCCACTGTGATGTCAGACCTAGAAAGTCTGTGGAAATGCAAATGAGCTGTTTTTAACCCATGACTGGACACAGAGTTCATCTGAGCCATCCCAAATTAATGCTATAAATTAATTCACAAACACATATTTGCAGTTTTATATGCCTAGTGACTAGCTTGCATATGATATGTGCCAAGATTGAGGGGAAAACATAACTGAAATGTATATAGAGCACTTGAGCCACCCCAGTGCTCCATTTTTTTGTGGCACAGCCGTGCCATATGTAATAATTGTTTCTTTTATACAATGTACAAATAGTAGGGGTGGTGGTAGCATACACATGACATGGTATTGAATAACCTGCGGGCTCAGCTGCCACACAAGAAGCCAGAGAGGAGCATTGGGATATATGTAGGCAACACGGAAATGTGCCACCCTTTCCTCCATATTTTCCCTAGTACATAGACCCAATGGAGTTTTCTCAGCAGGGATTCCTTTTAAACCCTGCACAGTGGCTGGAGTTAATATTTAATATATCTTCAATAGTCAAAATGACAAATACAGATTAGTTAAGAATAATTAAGAAATTACTTTAACATTAATATAGGTCAATGTCTGTATTATGCTTAATTGAATAATATACAGTACATGAAATGCCTGGAGTGTTGATAATGCTCTCTATCACTCTTGCCATGTTATGAGGGAGGTGCTTCTCTTTCCCACAGTAGCTGAAATCCTCAGTTCCCACCAGGACACTGTCCTAAAGGTTTGTGGAGGGGACTCAGCTGTCTGTATTAGAGGGGAGGTAACACTTTACTTTTATGTAGATGTAGTGGCAAGTCAGGGTAACACAGGACCATGTGTTTACCTTCATGGTTTAATTTAAAAATGCAAATACTGAGGGCCTCATTTAGAGTCGGATGCAAAGTCCATTTCAGGCGCATCCTGCACATTTCCACTGATGGGGCATGCGCAGTAAGCAACAGTTCCTCTGGTTTTCAGATGCAGTGTACACCGTGACAGCTTGCGTCTCAGTACAAGAGAAAGGGTGGAACACGAAATTATGTAGGTGTGACCGTGAATAAATCAGATACTATGGGCGTCTACCCCGCTAAATCTACCCTAGTCGGATCAAGACGCAGGCGGGACACACGTCAAACAAGACTGAAAAAGTGCGTCAGTAATTAGGTGGCGCAAGTAGTTAGCTAGCTGCAGGAACTGTTCGCAGCTTGGAAAGGTATTACGAGTGGGACGCAACTGGGGTTGCATGCCACTCGTAATACCCTACCAAGCTGTGGCACACTCCCACTCCTACTCTTTCATGTAAGTCTTAGACACACATTGCATTCGACTCTAAATGAAGCCCTGAGGGTTTACTATTCACGCGCCTCTTTCTTTGTACTCAGAGCAGGGGAGTGAGACAAAAAAATTAGAAAACGTGACGATACTATTAAATAAGTTTCCACAAAAAATATATTTTTAATTGTTAATAACATTAATATTCTAAAAATAGCTTCAGCCCTATTTAACCAACCATTTATAATTTAAGCTGTATTTGATCAGCATCATGATACATATAGTGCCAGAAAATTCCATAGCACTTTATAATTGGGAACACACACAATAATAAAACAATACTGGGTGATACAGACAGATGACTAATCCTCATTACTTCTACTCAACTCACATCTCACTGGTGGAAATGAAAGGTTTGGTTACATTTGGGTGACTCCCTTCTTGTTGTTTGATGCACTGTCACGTTGCTCTTACGTGGGATCTTCACCCCCCAAAAAAACAAAAACGCTCACTTGCCATGTCATATCTCACAAGCCTGCTGTTTTACTGAGATCTATGATAACTGACATGTTCTGCAAATGACGTAATAGTAATACTAATACTAACAATAATAGTTTTATTTCCTTTTGTTTATAAGTACAAAATACGCTTGCCATTCCTCTCACTGGCACTTGATTCATGGCCTAAATAGAGCAAAAATTATTTTTTAAGTTATATGTTTACATTTTAGACCCAAAATCTCTGGTGACTACTATCATCATCATCAGCTATTTATATAGCGCTACTAATTCCTCAGCGCTGTACAGAGAACTCACTCACATCAGTCCCTGCCCCATTGGAGCTCACAGTCTAAATTCCCTAACATAGACACACGGAGACTATGGTCAATTTGATAGCAGCCAATTAACCTACTAGTATGTTTTTGGAATATAATGCAGACTCCAGATGCCCGGTAGCGACACAATAGAGAACTTAGTACTCATGCGGTAGCAACTTATCTGTGGTTCGATGTCAAGGTATTGTGATTGTTCTGCAGTCTCTGTTTTGCTGGTAGACCCCTGCGCCCAATTGTCAGCATCCTGGACCTCGAAAAGTCAGAGCTGCAGAAACTGCCTAC
Organism: Mixophyes fleayi; assembly: GCF_038048845.1. Taxonomy (NCBI): domain Eukaryota; kingdom Metazoa; phylum Chordata; class Amphibia; order Anura; family Limnodynastidae; genus Mixophyes; species Mixophyes fleayi. Next base: position 22,497,281 of record NC_134404.1, on the reverse strand, counting down.
TCTATTAACACCAGCCAGGGGGCGGTAAATTATCCTTCACCTCTTGTATTGCCCAGCACCATCTGGACCAATTGTTCCTTTACACTTTCTTATTACCTACCCTCACTAATCCACATCTCTCTCATTCCTCCACCGGAAACCTACTCAATTTTCCCTCTCTTGTTCTCCTATTTGCTTTCACAACACGTCTCTCCAAACTCCCTTTTTATCTCCAGAATCCTCTTTCTTCCTCCCCTGTTATTATTTCCCCTTCACTACTTCCCTCCTCAGTTGTCTGTACACATGATCTGTTTTGTCTCCTGCGCCCACCACAGTCACCAGTTTACATAAACAGAAGTAAACCTCACACCCACAAATCATCCTTGTATGTCCTCTGTTTCACCCTGCTCCTTCCCATGGATGCTTGTGACATCTCACCTCACCGTACAATCCTTTCTATCTGCCGATGCTCCTCATTCCACTCCAAAGCTTTCCATCCACCATGTACTTCCAGTCCCGCCAACCTTTGGCCACATATTTACACAACCCCCGGACCTGTTTGTAACAATATTGAATCCATTCATGATCTATTCATTTATAAATCCCTCATCCTGCTTGCCATTACAGAAACAATGCTCAACTCTGACACTAGATCTCCTGTAGCTTTCTCCTACAGGGGACGCTCCACCAACCACAGTGGAGTAACATTCTACTTTCTCCAAGCTGCACCTTCCAAATCATACCCTGTAAACCTCCATCTTATTCGCTTCCTTTCAAGTCCACACTATCCGTTTATTTTATCCTCTCCACCTTCGTGTAGCTGTCATTTATTGCCCCCCAGGCCCAGTTTCCCAATTCCTTGACAACTGGCAAACTCACTCACATATTTCCTATCCTTTGACCTGTCTACACTCATACTAGGCAATTTAAACATTCCCATTAATAATCCCACTGTCTCTTCTTCCAATAAGCTTCCTCCCTTGGTCTCTCACAGTGGACCTCATCTCCCACCCACTCTGATGGACACTTCCTTGACTTTGTCTTCTCCCGCTACTTCTCCATTTCTAGTTTCTACAACTTAATCTTCCCACTCTCTGACCACAACCTCCTTTTCTTCAGCCTCACCTTACCTCGTGTCCTCCCCCCTGCACCCAAGTTGACGCATACACAGCAACACTTAATTACTCTTAACCCAATCCACTTCTCATTTTCATTAAACAACTAATTTCTCCTATGACTGCATTGTCCTGTCCTAATCAGGCTGCCTCTTTCTATAACAAAACACTCACTTCATCCCTAGACAAAGCAGCCCCAGCTACCTCATACAGTTTCTGACAATCCAAACCGCAACCATGGTACACTAAACAGACCTGCTACCAGTAAAAGTGCTCCCGCACTATAGAGCTCCACTGGAGGAAATCTCATTCCTATCCCAATTTCCTCCACTATGAATTCATCTGCTCATCTAACAGCCCTGCTCTTTCAATTGCTAAACATTCTTCAAATCTCTAATATCCACCCAGTCTTCTAACCCACGTTACCTCTTTGCCATCTTCAACTCACTTCTCTGCCCAACTGCACCTCCTACCTCCTTCCTCTATCACAGTCCATTTTTCCATCTAGTTTAAAGACAAAATTCACACCATTTGACAAGATATTTCCTCATGCCAAATTCCACACACTTCACCCACTCTAGCACATTCACCTACACTCCCTAATCCACACTCAAACCATTCTGTCCACTACACTCTGCACTCAACTCATCATCTCTCCCTACTACCTGCCCCCTTAATCCTATTCCCTCTCAACTTCTCCTTTACTTCTATCCCCACTACATGCCCACCTATAACTCACCTCTTAAACCTGTCTCTAACCACTGACACATTTCCATTCTCCTTTAAACATGTGTTCAACTCACCAATTTTAAAGAAACCATCTCTCGATCCAACCTCTCTCTCCAACTACCACCCAATTTCTCTTTTGTCTCTAAACTATCCGAGCGATTGGTGTACAAACGCCTGTCTCACTTTCTCTCCTTTCACTCCATTCTTGACTCTATGCAATAAGGATTTCGCCCCCAACATTCCTCTGAAACTGCTCTCACAAAAGGGATCAATGATCTACTTACTGCAAAGGTCATTTCTCCATCGTCATACTCCTGGACCTTCTCTCTTACAAACCCTTCATTCCATTGGCCCTTGTGACACAGTTCTTTTCTGGCTCACTTCCTACCTATTGAACGTCTTCTTTCGTGTTTCCACCTCTAGCACAATCTCCTCTCCACTCCCACTATCTGTCGGGGTCCCACAAGGCTCTGTTCTTGGTTCTTTACTTTTCTCATTGTAAACTTCTTCTCTTGGAGAACTAATTCGCTCATTCATACCACATCTATGCTGGCAACACCAAAATCTATATCTCATCCTCTGACCTCTCCCCTTCTGTACTAAAGCTTAACATGTCCAAAACATAATTTATCATCTTCCCTCCTCCCAGTGTTACCACCTCCCCTCAAATCTCTCTCACTGTCAACAGCACCACAATTTCCACAGTCTCCCAAGGCTGCTGCCTTGTTGTCACACTTGACTCCACTCTCTGTTTTATTCCTCACATCCAGACTACCTCCCAGTCCTGTTGACTCCACTTTAGAAACATTGCCAGAATGTGTTCTTTTCTTACTCAACTTTCTACCAAATATCTTTTCCATTGTCTCATCATCTACTGCCTTGACCACTTCTGGAATTCCCTACTACGCCCAATGAGACTTTCCCACAGGCTTCAAATCTTTAGATTCTCCCTGAAAACCTATCTCTTTCTTAGAGATTATTTTATCCCCGATGATACTATTCACACTAATGCACCCTCACATCTGTCATAATAGCCACTCTGAGCCACACTCGCTCCTCTTATTTCAGCTGTGCCCGCTTCCACATATAATGTAAGCTCTCTAATCAGCAGGGTCCTTCATACCCTTTGTTTTCATGTCTGAATTTATTTAGTCTATCTTGTATGTCCCTGTTTTATGTATGTCCTGTACGGTGCTACGGAGCATTGTGACACCTTACAAATTTATGATAATAATAATTATAAGGTACCGGGTAAAAAGTTTGTTCTTTTACTTCGCCAGCTGACTGATCTGTCCAGAGACAGCATTCTGTGCTAGCCCTAGGTGGTTTAGGAATCACTTAGGGCAGGGTTTCCCAAACCCAGTCCTCAGTGCTCCCCAACAGTGCAGGTTTTCCATATCTCCTTGCTGGAGCACAGGTGTATTCATTACTGACTGACACATTGTAATAGATCCACAGGTGGCCCTAATTATGTCACATGTGATCCAGAAAACCTGCACTGTTGGGGAGCCCTGAGGACTGGGTTTGGGAAACCCTGACTTAGGCAAACAGTTGGTCAGAAGCACAAATAGGATCTATCTGCAAGGTAGCACACACAGTAAATTATAGCAATTTAATGAAACATTTGCCAGGGGCTTATTAAGACTCACAAAAGAAGAAGAATAAAGTGATATTCCTATTAGAGGCACTCAGAGTCTATGCCAACCCCAATCACAAAAAAACAAGTCCTATAGTTTATTATTATTCATTAAATAGGTCCAACACAATCAGTCTTATGAGTTCCCACTAAATATACTAATGCAATTTTAGAAAGCAAATTGCCTAACATATAGTAAATGTGCTTGTAAAAAAGAAAAGTTAAAACATATTTTAATGTTTATTAAGTAAAAGAAAGTAATTCCTTATAATCAGAAATATTAGTTTACTTTTATTATACTTTAGAGTCTGAATATATTTAACCTATATAATATTATAACACATAGGGCCTCAGTCATTGAGGAGAGCAAAGCAAAAATGAAAGGAGTAACTTTGCACCTGGACAAAACCATGTTGCACTGGAGGGGGAGGTAAATGTAAAATGGAGGGACATATTTATAGTTGGGGTAGGGCATGTCCTAGATAAAATTTCAATTGCATTGTAAAAATAAAGTCATCAAGTATTTGTGTGCTACATGAAAAGCAGACAGTATTTTCTTTATGTGGAAAACAATAAACTCATTTGCACCCCTTGTATTGTAACATGGTTTATCCAGGAGCAAACTCCTTTTTTTTTTGCTTACTCTCCTTAATGACTCAGGCTTATAGCCTTCACCAGAAATAGTTAATCAGATCAGATGATATAAATGTATGATGCAATAATTTATTGTGGAGTTATGTCCTATTCCACTGCAGGTATACATTTGTTTTTTATGTTTACCAAAACTATCACCCACTCTATAGCTCTAAAGGAGCTATATTCACCTTTTCCAAGATGTTCCAGCTGATGAGCCACAATCTTCCTCTGCTCTATCAGTTTGGTGGGATCCAGCCCACTGTCTCCCCAATTTGGGCAGACCCACAGGTTAACAAGACCCATGGAGACCTTCTCCATCTGTGATGATGATTCAAACCACGATCAGTCCAACAGAAGCCGAAACCCTTAGTCAGCACTATCCAGGGAAAAGGCTCCAGTTTGTAGGGTCCCCTTTTATTCTTGACCTGGTTCCCATGGTGGTGTGGCTTCAGCAGGGCAGTCTTAGATAGCCACCCTTAGCTCCATGGGTACCTGCTTATCCAAGGGGATGTTACCCGTCTTCCAACAAGACATACCAGGCGCGCCATAATGAGTGGCTCCAGGCAGGCTATGTCCGACATAGAATAATGGGCACCCACTTTACCAGACAATAGATCATAATCACATCAGTCTTTGGCCATCTGAGGCCAATCCTCAATTTAACCCTGTGTAGACATTTATTGTGACAGCATGGCTGGCCGTTGTCTGAAGTAATTCCACAAAGTTTTTGCCCACTTTGGTAATTTCAGTTGACTAGGTAACCTTGCGACCACAAGAGACACTGGCTCCTTCACGGGTCATGGTACTAAAACTTACCATACATAGGAAAATCATCTGGCGACATTTAAGAACAGTGCAACAGGGTTTATCATCAATCATAACATACTTGTGTAAACTGCAACATCATTATACTAATAGTATTGGTGGGAGGATGCCAAGAATGCTTTAATTTTCAATAATCCAGCATCCTTATCTCTTCTCTACCATGCAGAGTTCCAGGAACTGTCTAGTGGGTATGACAGATTTTCATCACAGCCTCTGATTCAGTACAGTTAATAAATGCAAACTGTTAATAAGAGCAAACTGTATAGCTTCTCTATATAGCCATTCTGCACCTCCTCTCTTTGGGCCTCTGAACCCCTGTCTTCCGATGTCAACATATCTGTGAAATTGGGAGAAAGAAATTGTAAGACTTGGATACAGGTGCGTTGTCGCACCTGCGGGGAAGGACAGATGCACAGAAAGTTCTTTCCTTCGTCACGACTGGTCCACCTACCTTTCATACAGACTCCTTAGGATGACACCCCACACCCCTAAGATTAGGAAGAAACCACCACAATTTACTGAAGGGTATGGATACAGAGTGGAAAGAAGGGTGTGTATGAGGTGATCACCAAAAGTAGAGACCCTGCACTCTACCCCTGTCGCCGTCACCTCAATTTGATCTGAGCCTGGGCACGGGACTACGGAAATTTGGGACAAGGAAGTTTCTCGCCCGAATATCCTGATCATTGATGTACTGGTCAGGGCCCTACCAAGAGAATGAGATGAAAGTGAAAGATGATACTCACCGCGTAATCGCCGCCTCTGCTTCTGGTCATCTGCACTCCTGGGATCTCCCTCTAGAAAATGGGGTGACACAAGACAGCCCACCCACAATGCTGTCTACCAGGCTAATATGTACCTCCCACACTAGTGCTAGCTACAATAGCACAAAGCAGCGCCAAGGTCCTAACAACCAAACTATGTGATCAGATGAGGGACAACTACAAACTCTTAGATCTAGGTGTCATGTACTATCCTACCGCTAATCTCACAGTACACAAACACCAATCACAAAATGCAGACACGGGGAATACAGAAACCAAAAGCCTAAAGTAAAGTACTGATCACAAATATACACAATACATTACAATACAATATAGTGACCACCACACAATGACCACCTAAATACAATACAGTGAGGGCAGACCGGGGGCCGGTCTCAAATTAAAGGGTTCCCCCTAACTGCTACCAGGCCTAATGCCAAATTGATCTCATAGGCCTAGAGCTTGAATTAACTGGTACACAGTCTAATCTTGAAATTATTTGGGCACAGGCTAAGCCTGACTTTAAGTGGGACAAATGCGCCCAAAGGGAAAAAATATACAGTTTACCAAAACACACCTAATTACACAGGGCCTTATGTGCACTAGTGCCTGATACGTGTCATGGGCCTAGCAGGGGTACAGGGAGCAAAGTATGAGAGTCATAGTTACCTGCTCCGCGCAGGAAACTAACCTTCTTCCCGGCGTTTCCGTCTCTTTCATTCCCTCAAATTGGTGGCGTCTCTTCTCCCCTTCGGTATTTTTGTTTCTCCCTTCATCTTCTTACTTTCTCCTTTCTTCAGTCTTCTTTTCTTCTTCTGATATCTTCTGTTCGTGACCCGATGTGGTTCCCCCGGAGCCCCGTCCTGATGTGTCTCCGCCGTCGTCCAAACTGCCCTTCAGTCGCACTGGACGGCGATATAATAGCCATGTTGTGGTCGCGGACTGGTGATGCGGCACGCCCTGATTGGCTCGCCGCCAAAAATTCAAGTGGCCGGAGGTTAGCCCTGACTGGCTCACCCTTCTGGCCACTGATTGACTGGCAGTTGATCGTTTCCGGCCCTTGAATAAAGATGATGAACTTGCTGCTGACGGATCCATGGAAAGGTGAGTCAAATTTGCTTCCTTTCTTTCATCATCATCATTTATTTTATATAGCGCCACTAATTCCGCAACGCTGTACAGAGAACTCATTCACATCAGTCCCTGCCCCATTGGAGCTTACAGTCTAAATTCCCTAATATATACACACCTTTTCACGGGCTCCAGGGGGAACCACCACACAGTGTGATCACAATTTAGCCATTGGATTCATCCTAACAATTGGCACTGCTGGGACAAGAAATGTGGAGTAACACGTGCTGGATGACACATTCACTAAACATCTCTAGCCCATGCAGCTTGAATCTACTGCCCAGTGAACTCCACCATGCTGACAGTTTCCTTGGCAAACATAAAGCATTCACAGCAATATATGTCCATAGCAGTGCTGGGGGGTGGGGCACATGTAGGGGCTATTTGTGGAAAGGTTCTAACTAAAGAGAGGGGGCACCCGAAAGTGAACAACCAATTTAAATGCTTCCTCTACTATTTTGGTAAGATTCCTGTTATCCATTGCATAGTTGCTCAATGATCGTGTTGCCACATTCATCTGCCACATTTTTATGGAATCATGGAAATATTTTGTTATTAACATTTGTAACCGAATCACAAAAGGTTCTGTTCTCACAGTAAAAATAGGAAGTTTCCAGTACAACATAAAGCTTTCATGGGTCATGTTTATTTTCAGGATAATTAAGAGAATGAACATTCTGCAGAAAGCACGTTCGAAAATGATTTCCCTATTTGTGTTGATACAGTTGCTTTCTTTGCACCACGTGTATAATATTAAAGGCAGTTGAGATAAAAATGTCTCAAGGTTTATTCCAACTAAAAATTCAGAAGTCTTGAGGTGAGTTTATTAAATTAAGCTTAAATTGGTGTCCAGAGATCCTCCCGATCCGAAGGGTCCCCCCAGTGTCTGTAATGGTCCATTGTCGATCTCAGCGCTATTGTCTATTTTCCACCAATAGATTTGCAAATCTGTTATTTCTGGATTAAGAAGAAACGTTTGCTTAACAAAAATAATGTGAACTTGTTATATTTATTGTTATTTAGTTGCTTTTAAAAAATGTATTGTTCAAACAAAATAATTCAAACATACAATTTTGTTAATCCCGCTAAAATAATCCTAATCCAAATAATATTTCAGCCTATGTACCATTATTTCTAATAGTAAATTTGAGACAAAATAGGTCAGTCACCAAATCCAAATTGTGCCTAAAATTGCCTAAACCATTTTGTACAAGAATAGACCTCTTTCCTGGCAGATGAGGCCCATTTTATCCCCTTAAAATCGGGACTGTCACATGAGAGAACATCCTGAGTTTTGATTTGATAGTGGATTCAAAACAACCGAAACATACCGATTTGTTACGCACATCTGTGACTGCAACACAGCACAACCACATTTTTCGTACTATCCCTTCCATCAATGTCCGCTCATCATCCTGTCACAATATTGTTCATCCCAGCATTGAAGCCATCCTGTTTATTCATGCACAATCCATAAAACCAAGACCAGCAGCTAAACTATAGGCACAAGACATCTCAGGACGTGAATGACTTTTGTTCCACTCTGCTGCATTTCCTTGATCCTTATTTTATAAACATATGTCATAAGCAGATTATACTGTATACAATGCTGTATGTCACACATCTTATCACTGTTTGCGAATTCCAAGAACTTGGTCAATTTTAGTAGAGGCTTATAAATGCATTTTATGGTTATAAATATATTTTATTAGCTGTATCCGTCATGGTTTATTGGGGTCTGTGAAGCAGATAGGAAAAGTCCTGTGAGAGGGTAGGGTTTTTAGTAGACTGAAAATATGTTTTATGCAAATACAACAACCCAGTGATACAGAAGTAGGGATGTGTACTGGCCACTTTTGGTGTCTCGTGTTTTGTGTTTTGGATTCGGATTTGCAAGAGGTTTTGGGTTCGGATTTGTTTCGCAAAACACCTGACGAAAGGTTTTGGTTCGGATTTAAGGTTTTGGATTCGGATTTATTTTGAAAAAAACATAAAAAGTGCTAAAAACCAGTTTTGCGGGTTTTTTTTCACTCCTACGCTATTATTAACCTCAATAACATTCAATAACAATCATTTCCACTAATTTCCAGTCTATTCTGAACACCTCACAATATTGTTTTTAGGCCAAAAGGTTGCACCGAGGTAGCTTGAGCACATAAACATAATGGCAAAAAAAGAGGTACAAGATGGAATTGTTCTGGGCCCTCCCTCCCACCCCTCGCGAGATTCGACGTGAGACTTGGACGACAGAGCCTCGTTTTCAATTTTTTGCCCACCGGAAATATCCGAACAGTGCTCGGATCCCGTTCGGATCCGCACTGTTCGGGTGGGCTCGGATTAGCGGAATCTGAGCCCGCTCATCTCTATACAGAAACCGTATGCAGTGGATGGAGAAATGGATAGACTGGTTTCTTCTGTGTTGATTTTACAGAACCGTTCCCTCTGCAATATATGTTTGCCAATGTTTTCCAAAATCGCTGCCAACAATGCGAACCTGCGCACACATTTCAACAAGTTTCATATAACAAGTGTGGCAAAGAGGGATATTTGCCACAGTTCCCTATAAGGGAACAGGTAGGAACACATTTAGTCTGCAGCAGCAGGCTGCAAACAAGGTTAAGTTTTCCCTAGCTTCCTCTTTGAGCACACATACACACAGGTGTTCCACATGGGTGTGATTGGTTTGCTGTGGTTTGTTTGTAGTGCTTGGGGTGGAGGATAAAGGCACTGTCTGTATGTGTGGATGGGACCACCGATGCCAGTAAGTGGCCGGCTTGCAGACAGGGAAGTAATGTCTAGCCAGTTGTAGGCGGTGGGGATTTTTGTGTACTGTTACTGGATATGACTGCTGTACCAGCATTGGAGCTGTTTTACCATCCTGACAACTGCTAATAAACAGCTAAATGGTTCAGCATACCTGTGTCCGATTCCTGTGAATGGTGTACTTTCTCACACAAGATGTACTAACGCTCATAGCTCCCCAGTGCTGCGTTTTTTTGGAGCAGGCCAACGCCAAAACAATCTGCTGAAAAACGCGTCATAAAACATGGGAGCCCAGTGAATCAAGTGCATCACTTTTTATCAGGATTAAGATGCATTTTCACTTCCCCAAAATACTATGTGGATATAAAGAGCAAATTATTTTATTTAAACCTTGCAGTGTAATTACTATCATGCCATGGAAACAGTGTAATACATTACAGCTGACTTGAAAAAAGACTGAGGGAGCACATGGGCACTAAACAGAATCGGATGTCGGAGCAGAGACAGGGAAAAGTAGGCAATCTCTACAGGGCTGTATTTACCATGCAGGCAAACGAGGGCATCATAGTTTAGGTGTCAGCATAGAAATGGATTTAAGTTCATTTGATTTACTTCTTAATATTTTGGGCAAGATTTATCAAACTTTCTACAAAGGAAAAGTGGAGCAGTTGCTCATAGCAACCAATCAGATTCTAGTGGTCATTTTCTAAAATGTTAAGCTGGGTACACACTACAAGGTTTTTGTCCAATAATCGGCTCAACCAGCCAACATACGACCGCTCGTTCGAAAATCGGGTCAGTGTGTGTAGTGACACGGTGGTCGAAAGTCTGCCCAAATGGATGATTGTCGCCTCATTTGGTTGGTCGTACCGTTCAATATTTTCGTTACAATCTCCTTTCCGTTGTGTAGTGTGTATAAACTGCCAACCAATCCACAACAATCCGCTTCAGTGTGTACGAAATTAAAATCATTGCGCACGACAACATGGCTGTAAAATGTCGCTACTGGGATGGTCGCTCTTCCCTTTATCATCTAAAACAAGGCTAGTATGTATGCAATCCATGGACCGAGCGATTGGACCATCGATCGGATGTAAAATTGAGCGGTATAAAAAGTTGGGGGAAAATTCTGTAGTGTGTACCCAGCTTTGGCTTTAACAATGCTTATCTGTGTGTATCTAGCAAACAACCTGCATACAATGAGGTACCCTTGAAGCAGGGATGCAGGCTTAAATGTTTTGAGCAAAATACCTCATGTTTTTTCCCTTTTCCTGACAACAATTGTCTTTTTGTTTTGTATACGTATAAGGCATTTATTTTGCCATGCAGTTGGTACCATATATAATATAAGATTAACCAAGCACTGGAATATT